>NW_026557699.1:0-346943 GCF_026930045.1 Uloborus diversus
TACAAAAAAATAAAATAATAAATTTCTCTTCTAGTAGAGCTAACAAATGGTGTAAGAGACTAAGGCAGTCAGCCGGTATCGAACCTACGTCCTTCCGGTTGCATGATGACGCCTTACCGATTGAGCCGTCCGGGCTTCGTCAGAGTCCGTATTAAAAATTATAAATACAAAAAATGCACCTTCCTTTTTACTGGTTTAATTTTAATGAAAACTGCATTTAGAATAATAAGGAAAAACCAGAGTTTAATGCCTCATCCAAGCCGATGATTCCCGTTGAAAAGAAAAAAATAAAGACAAAACATGATTGACAAAAAAATAAAATTCGTTTCTAGTAGGGCTAATAAACGGTGTAAGAGACTAAAGCAGTCTGCCGGTATCGAACCTGCGACCTTCCAGTTGCAGGATGACGCCTTACCGATTGAGCCGTCCGGGCTTCGTCAGGCTCCGTATTAAAAATTATAAATACAAAAAATGCACCTTCCTTATGACTGGTTTAATTTTAATGAAAACTGCATTTAGAATAATTTGGAAAAACCAGAGTTTAATGCCTCATCCAAGCCGATGTTTCCGTTGAAAAGGAAAAAATAAAGACAAAATGTGATTGGCAAAAAAATACAACAATAAATTTCTTTTCTAGTAGGGCTAATAAATGGTGTAAGAGACTAAAGCGGTCAGCCGGTATCGAACCTGCGACCTTTCGGTTGCAGGATGACGCCTTACCGATTGAGCCGTCCGGGCTTCGTCAGGCTCCGTATTAAAAATTACAAATACAAAAAATGCACCTTCCTTATGACTGGTTTAATTTTAATGAAAACTGCATTTAGAATAATTTGGAAAAACCAGAGTTTAATGCCTCATCCAAGCCGATGTTTCCGTTGAAAAGAAAAAAATAAAGACAAAATGTGATTGACAAAAAAATAAAACATTAAATTTCTTTTCTAGTAGGGCTAACAAATGGTGTAAGAGACTAAAGCAGTCAGCCGGTATCGAACCTGCGACCTTCCGGTTGCAGGATGACGCCTTACCGATTGAGCCGTCCGGGCTTCGTCATGCTCCGTATTAAAAATTATAAATACAAAAAATGCACCTTCCTTATGCCTGGTTTAATTTTAATGAAAACTGCATTTAGAATAATTAGGAAAAAGCAGAGTTTATGCCTCATCCAAACCGAAGTTTATCGTTGAAAAGAAAAAAAAAGACAAAATGTGATTGACAAAAAAATGAAACAATAAAGTTCTTTTCTAGTAGGGCTAACAAATGGTGTAAGAGACTAAAGCAGTCAGCCAGTATCGAACCTGCGACCTTCCGGTTGCAGGATGACGCCTTACCGATTGAGCCGTCCGGGATTCGTCATTTTCCGTATTAAAAATTATAAATACAAAAAATGCACCTTCCTTATGACTGGTTTAATTTTAATGAAATCTGCATTTAGAATAATTAGGAAAAACCAGAGTTTAATACCTCATCCAAGCCGATGTTTCCGTTGAAAAGAAAAAAATAAAGACAAAATGTGATTGACAAAAAAAGAAAACAATAAATTTCTTTTCTAGTAGGGCTAACAAATGGTGTAAGAGACTAAAGCAGTCAGCCGGTATCGAACCTGCGACCTTCCGGTTGCAGGATGACGCCTTACCGATTGAGCCGTCCGGGCTTCGTCATGCTCCGTATTAAAAAATATAAATACAAAAAATGCACCTTCCTTATGCCTGGTTTAATTTTAATGAAAACTGCATTTAGAATAATTAGGAAAAAGCAGAGTTTATGCCTCATCCAAACCGAAGTTTATCGTTGAAAAGAAAAAAAAAAGACAAAATGTGATTGACAAAAAAGTTCTTTTCTAGTAGGGCTAACAAATGGTGTAAGAGACTAAAGCAGTCAGCCAGTATCGAACCTGCGACCTTCCGGTTGCAGGATGACGCCTTACCGATTGAGCCGTCCGGGATTCGTCATTTTCCGTATTAAAAATTATAAATACAAAAAATGCACCTTCCTTATGACTGGTTTAATTTTAATGAAAACTGCATTTAGAATAATTAGGAAAAACCAGAGTTTAATGCCTCATACAAGCCGATGTTTCCCGTTGAAAAGAAAAAAATAAAGAAAAAATGTGATTGACACAAAAATAAAACAATAAATTTATTTTCTAGTAGGGCTAATAAATGGTGTAAGAGACTAAAGCAGTCAGCCGGTATCGAACCTGCGACCTTCCGGTTGCAGGATGACGCCTTACCGATTGAGCCATCCGGGCTTCGTCCGACTCCGTATTAAAAATTATAAATATAAAAAATGCACCTTCCTTATGACTGGTTTAATTTTAATGAAAACTGCATTTATAATAATTAGGAAAAACCAGAGTTTAATACCTCATCCAAGCCGATGTTTCCGTTGAAAAGAAAAAAAATAAAGACAAAATGTGATTGACAAAAAAATAAAATTATTTTCTAGTAGGGCTAATAAATGGTGTAAGAGACTAAAGCAGTCAGCCGGTATCGAACCTGCGACCTTCCAGTTGCAGGATGACGCCTTACCGATTGAGACGTCCGGTTTTCATTCGGCTCCGTATTTAAAATTATAAATACAAAAAATGCACCTTCCTTATGACTGGTTTAATTTTAATGAAAACTGCGTTTAGAATAATTTGGAAAAACCAGAGTTTAATACCTCATCCACGCCGATGTTTCCCCTTTGAAAAGAAAAAAATAAAGACAAAATGTGATTGACAAAAAAATAAAACAATAAATTTCTTTTCTAGTAGGGCTAATAAATGGCGTAAGAGACTAAAGCGGTCAGCCGGAATCGAAATTGCGACGTTCCGGTTGCAGGATGACGCCTTACCGATTGAGACGTCCGGTTTTCGTTCGGCTCCGTATTTAAAATTATAAATACAAAAAATGCACCTTCCTTATGACTGGTTTAATTTTAATGAAAACTGCGTTTAGAATAATTTGGAAAAACCATAGTTTAATGGCTCATCCAAGCCGATGTTTCCGTTGAAAATAAAAAAATAAAGACAAAATGTGATTGACAAAAAATGAAACAATAAATTTCTTTTCTAGTAGGGCTAACAAATTGTGTAAGAGATTAAAGCAGTCAGCCGGTATCGAACCTGCGACCTTCCGGTTGCAGGATGACGCCTAATCGATTGAGCCGTCCGGGCTTCTACGGCTCCGTATTAAAAATTATAAATACAAAAAATGCACCTTCCTTATGACTGGTTTAATTTTAATGAAATCTGCATTTAGAATAATTAGGAAAAACCAGAGTTTAATACCTCATCCAAGCCGATGTTTCCCATTTGAAAAGAAAACAATAAAGACAAAATGTGATTGACAAAAAAATAAAACAATAAATTTCTTTTCTACTAGGGCTAATAAATGGTGTAAGAGACTAAAGCGGTCAGCCGGTATCGAACCTGTGACCTTCCGGTTGCAGGATGACGCCTTACCGATTGAGCCGTCCGGGCTTCGTCAGGCTTCGTATTTAAAATTATAAGTACAAAAAATGCACCTTCCTTTTTACTGGTTTAATTTTAATGAAAACTGCATTTAGAATAATTAGGAAAAACCAGAGTTTAATGAATCATCCAAACCGATGTTTATCGTTGAAAAGAAAAAAATAAAGACAAAATGTAATTGACAAAAAATAAAATTATTTTCTAGTAGGGCTAAGAAATGATGCAAGACACTAAAGCAGTCAGCCGGTATCGAACCTGCGACCTTCCGGTTGCAGGATGACGCCTTACCGATTGAGCCGTCCGGGCTTCGTCAGGCTCCGTATTAAAATTATAAATACAAAAAATGCACCTTCCTTATGACTGGTTTAATTTTAATGAAATCTGCATTTAGAATAATTAGGAAAAACCAGAGTTTAATACCTCATCCAAGCCGATTTTTCCCATTTGAAAAGAAAAAAATAAAGACAAAATGTGATTGACAAAAAAATAAAACAATAAATTTCTTTTCTAGTAGGGCTAATAAATGGTGTAAGAGACGAAAGCGGTCAGCCGGTATCGAACCTGCGACCTTCCGGTTGCAGGATGACGCCTTACCGATTGAGCCGTCCGGGCTTCGTCCGACTCCGTATTAAAAATTATAAATACAAAAAATGCACCTCCCTTATGACTGGTTTAATTTTAATGAAAACTGCATTTAGAATAATTAGGAAAAACCAGAGTTTAATGGAAAATCCAAGCCGATGTTTCCCGTTGAAAAGAAAAAAATAAAGAAAAAATGTGATTGACAAAAAAATAAAACAATAAATTTCTTTTCTAGTAGGGCTAACAAATGGTGTAAGAGACTAAAGCAGTCAGCCAGTATCGAACCTGCGACCTTCCGGTTGCAGGATGACGCCTTACCTATTGAGCCGTCCGGGCTTCGTCACGCTCCGTATTAAAAATTATAAATACAAAAAATGCACCTTCCTTATGACTGGTTTAATTTTAATGAAAACTGCATTTAGAATAATTAGGAAAAACCAGAGTTTAATGCCTCATCCAAACCGATGTTTATCGTTGAAAAGAAAAAAAATAAAGACAAAATGTGATTGACAAAAAAATAAAACAATAAATTTCTTTTCTAGTAGGGCTAATAAATGGTGTAAGAGACTAAAGCAGTCAGCCGGTATCGAACCTGCGACATTCCGGTTGCAGGATGGCGCCTTACCGATTGAGCCGTCCGGGCTTCGTTAAGCTCCGTATTAAAAATTATAAATACAAAAAATGCACCTCCCTTATGACTGGTTTAATTTTAATGAAAACTGCATTTAGAATAATTAGGAAAAACCAGAGTTTAATGCCTCATACAAGCCGATGTTTCCCGTTGAAAAGAAAAAAATAAAGACAAAATATGATTGACAAAAAAATAAAATTCGTTTCTAGTAGGGCTAATAAATGGAGTAAGAGACTAAAACAGTCAGCCAGTATCGAACCTGCGACCTTCCGGTTGCAGGATGACGCCTTCCCGATTGAGTCGTCCGGGCTTCGTCACGCTCCGTATTAAAAATCATAAATACAAAAAATGCACCTTCCTTATGACTAGTTTAATTTTAATGAAAACTGCATTTAGAATAATTAGAAAAAACCAGAGTTTAATGCCTCATACAAGCCGATGTTTCCCGTTGAAAAGAAAAAAATAAAGACAAAATGTGATTGACAAAAAAATAAAACAATAAATTTCTTTTCTAGTAGGGCTAATAAATGGTGTAAGAGACGAAAGCGGTCAGCCGGTATCGAACCTGCGACCTTCCGGTTGCAGGATGACGCCTGACCGATTGAGCCGTCCGGGCTTCGTCAGGCTCCGTATTTAAAATTATGAATACAAAAAATGCACCTTCCTTTTTACTGGTTTAATTTTAATGAAAACTGCATTTAGAATAATTAGGAAAAACGAGAGTTTAATGCCTCATACAAGCCGATGTTTATCGTTGAAAATAAAAAAAATGAAGACAAAATGTGATTGACAAAAAAATGAAACAATAAAGTTCTTTTCTAGTAGGGCTAACAAATGGTGTAAGAGCCTAAAGCAGTCAGCCAGTATCGAACATGCGACCTTCCGGTTGCAGGATGACGCCTTACCGATTGAGCCGTCCGGGCTTCGTCCGACTACGTATTAAAAATTATAAATACAAAAAATGCACCTCCCTTATGACTGGTTTAATTTTAATGAAAACTGCATTTAGAATAATTAGGAAAAACCAGAGTTTAATGCCTCATCCAAGCCGATGTTTCCCGTTGAAAAGAAAAAAATAAAGAAAAAATGTGATTGACAAAAAAATAAAACAATAAATTTCTTTTCTAGTAGGGCTAACAAATGGTGTAAGAGACTAAAGCAGCTGGCTGGCTGGCTGGCTTGGTGCGTGAGCGGGTGGTAAGGTTTGGTTTGTTGGCTGCCTGGCAGGGTTGGTTGGCTGGCTGTCTAGCCAGTTGGTTGGATGGTTGGCCAATTGGTTTGTTGATAGGTTGGCTGGCTGGCTGGCTGGCTTGGTGGGTGAGCGGGTGGTAGCGTTTGGTTTGTTGGCTGCCTGGAAGGGTTGGTTGACTGGCTGTCTAGTCAGTTGTTTGGATGGTTGGTCAATTGGTTGGTTGATAGGTTGGCTGGATGGTTTGGCGGGTGAGCTGGTGGTAGGGTTTGGTTTGTTGGCTGCCTGGCAGGGTTGGTTGGCTGGCTGTCTAGTCAGTTGGTTGGATGTTTGGTCAATTGTTTGGTTGATAGGTTGACTGGCTGGCTGGCTGGCTGGCTTGGTGCGTGAGCGGGTGGTAAGGTTTGGTTTGTTGGCTGCCTGGCAGGGTTGATTGGCTGGCTGTCTAGCCAGTTGGTTGGATGGTTGGCCAATTGGTTTGTTGATAGGTTGGCTGGCTGGCTGGCTGGCTGGCTTGGTGCGTGAGCGGGTGGTAAGGTTTGGTTTGTTGGCTGCCTGGCGGGGTTGGTTGGCTGGCTGTCTAGTTAGTGGGTTGGATGTTTGGCCATATGGTTTGTTGATAGGTTGGCTGGCTGGCTGGCTTGGTGGGTGAGCGGGTGGTAGGGTTTGGTTTGTTGGCTGCCTCTCGGGGTTGGTTCGCTGGCTGTCCAGTCAGTTGGTTGGATGGTTGGTCAATTGGTTGGTTGATAGGTTGGCTGGCTGGCTTGGTGGGTGAGTGGGTGGTAGGGTTTGGTTTGTTGGCTGCCTGGCAGGGTTGGATGGCTGGCTGTCTAGTCAGTTGGTTGGATGGTTGGCCAAATGGTTTGTTGATAGGTTGGCTGGCTGGCTGGCTTGGTGGGTGAGCGGGTGGTAGCGTTTGGTTTGTTGGCTGCCTGAAAGGGTTGGTTGACTGGCTGTCTAGTCGGTTGTTTGGATGGTTGGTCAATTGGTTGGTTGATAGGTTGGCTGGCTGGTTTGGCGGGTGAGCTGGTGGTAGGGTTTGGTTTGTTGGCTGCCTGGCAGGGTTGGTTGGCTGGCTGTCTAGTCAGTTGGTTGGATGGTTGGTCAATTGGTTGGTTGATAGGTTGGCTGGCTGGCTGGCTGGCTTGGTGGGTGAAGGGTGGTAAGGTTTGGTTTGTTGGCTGCCTGACAGGGTTGGTTGGCTGGCTGTCTACTCAGTTGGTTGGATGGTTGGTGAATTGGTTGGTTGATAGGTTGGCTGGCTGGCTGGCTTGGTGGGTGAGCGGGTGGTAGGGTTTGGTTTGTTGGCTGCCTGGCGGGGTTGGTTGGCTGGCTGTCTAGTTAGTTGGTTGGATGTTTGGCCATATGGTTTGTTGATAGGTTGGCTGGCTGGCTGGCTGGCTTGGTGGGTAATCGGGTGAATGGGTTTGGTTTGTTGGCTGCCTGGCAGGGTTGGTTGGCTGTCTGTCTAGTCAGTTGGTTGGATGGTTGGTCAAATGTTTGGTTGATAGGTTGGCTAACTGGCTGGCTGGCTTGATGGATGAGCGGGTGGTAGGGTTTGGTTTGTTGGCTGACTGGCAGGGTTGGTTGGCTGGCTGTTTAGTCAGTTGGTTGGATGGTTGGTCAATTGTTTGGTTGATAGGTTGGCTAACTGGCTGGCTGGCTTAGTGGGTGAGCGGGTGGTAGGGTTTGGTTTGTTGGCTGCCTGGCAGGGTTGGTTGGCTGGCTGTTTAGTCAGTTGGTTGGATGGTTAGTCAATTGGTTGGTGGATAGGTTGGCTGGCTGGCTGGCTGGCTTGGTGGGTGAGCGGGTGGTAGCTTTTGGTTTGTTGGCTGCCTGGAAGGGTTGGTTGACTGGCTGTCTAGTCAGTTATTTGGATGGTTGGTCAGTTGGTTGGTTGATAGGTTGGCTGGCTGGTTTGGCGGGTGAGCTGGTGGTAGGGTTTGGTTTGTTGGCTGCCAGGCAGGGACGGTTGGCTGGCTGTCTAGTCAGTTGGTTGGAACGTTGGTCAATTGGTTGGTTGTTAGGTTGGCTGGCTGGCTGGCTGGCTGGCTTGGTGCGTGAGCGGGTGGTAAGGTTTGGTTTGTTGGCTGCCTGGCAGGGTTGGTTGGCTGGCTGTCTAGTCAGTTGGTTGGATGGTTGGTCAACTGGTTGGTTGATAGGTTGGCTGGCTTACTGGCTTGGTGGGTGAGCGGGTGGTAGGGTTTAATTTGTTGGCTGCCTGGCATGGTTGGTTGGCTGGCTGTCTAGTCAGTTGGTTGGATGGTTGGTCAATTGGTTGGTTGATATTTTGACTGGCTGGCTGGCTGGCTTGGTGGGTGAGCGGGTGGTAGGGTTTGGTTTGTTGGCTGCCTGGCGGGTTTGGTTGGCTGGCTGTCTTGTCAGTTGGTTTGATTGTTGGTCAATTGGTTGGTTAATAGGTTGGCTGGATGGCTTGGTGGGTGAGCGGGTGGTAGGGTTTGGTTTGTTGGCTGCCTGGCAGGGTTGGATGGCTGGCTGTCTAGTCGGTTGGGTTGTTGGCCAATTGGTTTGTTGATAGGTTGGCTGGCTGGCTGGCTTGGTGGGTCAGCGGGTGGTAGCGTTTGTTTTGTTGGCTGCCTGGAAGGGTTGGTTAACTGTCTGTCTAGTCAGTTGTTTGGATGGTTGGTCAATTGGTTGGTTGATAGCTTGGCTGCCTGGTTTGGCGGGTGAGCTGGTGGTAGGGTTTGGTTTGTTGGCTGCCTGGCAGGGTTGGTTGGCTGGCTGTCTAGTCAGTTGGTTGGATGGTTAGTCAATTGGTTGGTGGATAGGTTGGCTGGCTGGCTTGCTGGGTGAGCGGGTGGTAGCGTTTGGTTTGTTGGCTGCCTGGAAGGGTTAGTTGGCTGGCTGTCTAGTCAGTTGGTTGGATGGTTGGTCAATTGGTTGGCTGATAGGTTGGCTGGCTGGTTTGGCGGGTGAGCTGGTGGTAGGGTTTGGTTTGTTGGCTGGCTGTCTAGTCAGTTGGTTGGATGGTTGGTCAATTGGTTGGTTGATAGGTTGGCTGGCTGGCTTTGTGGGTGAGCGGGTGGTAAGGTTTGGTTTGTTGGCTGCCTGCCAGGGTTGGATGGTTGGTCAATTGGTTGGTTGATAGGTTGGCTGGCTGGCTTGGTGGGTGAGCGGGTGGTAAGGTTTGGTTTGTTGGCTGCCTGCCAGGGTTGGTTGGCTGGGTGTCTAGTCAGTTGGTTGAATGGTTGGTCAATTGGTTGGTTGATAGGGTGGCTGGCTGGCTGGCTGGCTTGTTGGGTGAGCTGGTGGTAGGGTTTGGTTTGTTGGCTGCCTGGCAGGGTTGGATGGTTGGTCAATTGGTTGGTTGATAGGTTGGCTGGCTGGCTTGGTGGGTGAGCGGGTGGTAAGGTTTGGTTTGTTGGCTGCCTGGCAGGGTTGGTTTTCTGGCTGTCTAGTCAGTTGGTTGAATGGTTGGTCAATTGGTTGGTTGATAGGTTGGCTGGCTGGCTGGCTTGGTGGGTGAGCGGGTGGTAGGGTTTGATTTGTTGGCTGCCTGGCAGGGTTGGTTGGCTGGCTGTCTACTCAGTTGGTTGGATGGTTGGTCAACTGGTTGGTTGATAGGTTGGCTGGCTTACTGGCTTGGTGGGTGAGCGGGTGGTAGGGTTTAATTTGGTGGCTGCCTGGCATGGTTGGTTGGCTGGCTGTCTAGTCAGTTGGTTGGATGGTTGGTCAATTGGTTGGTTGATATTTTGACTGGCTGGCTGGCTGGCTTGGTGGGTGAGCGGGTGGTAGGGTTTGGTTTGTTGGCAGCCTGGCAAGGTTGGTCGGCTGGCTGTCTAGTCAGTTGGTTGAATGGTTGGTCAATTGGTTGGCTGATAGGTGGGCTGGCTGGCTGGCTGGCTTGGTGGGTGAGCGGGTGGTAGGCTTTGGTTTGTTGGCTGCCTAGCAGGGTTGGTTGGCTGGCTCTCTAGTCAGTTGGTTGGATGGTTGGTCAATTGGTTGGTTGATAGGTTGGCTGGCTAGCTGCCTGGCTTGGTGGGTGAGCGGGTGGTAGGGTTTTGTTTGTTGGCTGACTGGCAGGGTTGGTTGGCTGGCTGTCTAGTCAGTTGGTTGGATGGTTGGTCAGTTGGTTGATAGGTTGGCTGGCTGGCTGGCTGGCTTGGTGGGTGAGCGGGTGGTTGGGATTGGTTTGTTGGCTGCCTGGCAGGGTTGGTTGGCTGTCTGTCTAGTCAGTTGGTTGGATGGTTGGTCAATTGTTTGGTTGATAGGTTGACTAACTGGCTGGCTGGCTTGGTGGGTGAGCGGGTGGTAAGGTTTGGTTTGTTGGCTGCCTGGCAGGGTTGGATGGTTGGTCAATTGGTTGGTTGATAGGTTGGCTGGCTGGCTTGGTGGGTGAGCGGGTGGTAAGGTTTGGTTTGTTGACTGCCTGGCAGGGTTGGTTGGCTGGCTGTCTAGTCAGTTGGTTGGATGGTTGGTCAATTGGTTGGTTGATAGGGTGGCTGGCTGGCTGGCTGGCTTGGTGGGTGAGCGGGTGGTAAGGTTTGGTTTGTTGGCTGTCTGGCAGGGTTGGTTGGCTGGCTGTCTAGTCAGTTGGTTGGATGGATGGTCAATTGGTTGGTTGATAGGTTGGCTGGCTGGCTGGCTGGCTTGGTGGGTGAGCGGGTGGTAGGGCTTGGTTTGTTGGCTGCCTGGCAGGGTTGGGTGGCTGGCTGTCTACTCAGTTGGGTGGATGGTTGGTCAATTGGTTGGTTGATAGGTTGGCTGGCTGGCTGGCTGGATTCGTGGGTGAGCGGGTGGTACGGTTTGGTTTGTTGGCAGCCTGGCAGGGTTGGTTGGCTGGCTGTCTAGTCAGTTGGTTGGATGGTTGGTCAACTGGTTGGTTGATAGGTTGGCTGGCTTACTGGCTTGGTGGGTGAGCGGGTGGTAGGGTTTGGTTTGTTGGCTGCCTGGCGGGTTTGGTTGGCTGGCTCTGTAGTCAGTTGGTTGAATTGTTGGTCAATTGGTTGGTTAATAGGTTGGCTGGCTGGCTTGGTGGGTGAGCGGGTGGTAGGGTTTGGTTTGTTGGCTGCCTGGCAGGGTTGGATGGCTGGCAGTCTAGTCGGTTGGGTTGTTGGCCAATTGGTTTGTTGATAGGTTGGCTGGCTGGCTGGCTTGGTGGGTCAGCGGGTGGTAGCGTTTGTTTTGTTGGCTGCCTGGAAGGGTTGGTTAACTGGCTGTCTAGTCAGTTGTTTGGATGGTTGGTCAATTGGTTGGTTGATAGCTTGGCTGGCTGGTTTGGCGGGTGAGCTGGTGGTAGGGTTTGGTTTGTTGGCTGCCTGGCAGGGTTGGTTGGCTGGCTGTCTAGTCAGTTGGTTGGATGGTTAGTCAATTGTTTGGTGGATAGGTTGGCTGGCTGGCTGGCTGGCTTGCTGGGTGAGCGGGTGGTAGCGTTTGGTTTGTTGGCTGCCTGGAAGGGTTAGTTGGCTGGCTGTCTAGTCAGTTGGTTGGATGGTTGGTCAATTGGTTGGCTGATAGGTTGGCTGGCTGGTTTGGCGGGTGAGCTGGTGGTAGGGTTTGGTTTGTTGGCTGGCTGTCTAGTCAGTTGGTTGGATGGTTGGTCAATTGGTTGGTTGATAGGTTGGCTGGCTGGCTTGGTGGGTGAGCGGGTGGTAAGGTTTGGTTTGTTGGCTGCCTGCCAGGGTTGGATGGTTGGTCAATTAGTTGGTTGATAGGTTGGCTGGCTGGCTTGGTGGGTGAGCGGGTGGTAAGGTTTGGTTTGTTGGCTGCCTGGCATTGTTGGTTGGCTGGCTGTCTAGTCAGTTGGTTGAATGGTTGTTCAATTGGTTGGTTGATAGGGTGGCTGGTTGGCTGGCTGGCTTGGTGGGTGAGCGGGTGGTAATGTTTGGTTTGTTGGCTGCCTGGAAGGGTTGGTTGGCTGGCTGTCTAGTCAGTTGGTTGGATGGTTGGTCAATTGGTTGGTTGATAGGTTGGCTGGCTGGCTTGGTGGGTGAGCGGGTGGTAAGGTTTGGTTTGTTGGCTGCCTGCCAGGGTTGGTTGGCTGGCTGTCTAGTCAGTTGGTTGAATGGTTGGTCAATTGGTTGGTTGATAGGGTGGCTGGCTGGCTGGCTGGCTTGTTGGGTGAGCTGGTGTAGGGTTTGGTTTGTTGGCTGCCTGGCAGGGTTGGTTGGCTGGCTGTCTAGTCAGTTGGTTGGATGGTTGGTCAATTGGTTGGTTGATAGGTTGGCTGACTGGCTTGGTGGGTGAGCGGGTGGTAAGGTTTGGTTTGTTGGCTGCCTGCCAGGGTTGGATGGTTGGTCAATTGGTAGGTTGATAGGTTGGCTGGCTGGCTTGGTGGGTGAGCGGGTGGTAAGGTTTGGTTTGTTGGCTGCCTGGCAGGGTTGGTTGGCTGGCTGTCTTGTCAGTTGGTTGAATGGTTGGTCAATTGGTTGGTTGATAGGTTGGCTGGCTGGCTGGCTTGGTGGGTGAGCGGGTGGTAGGGTTTGATTTGTTGGCTGCCTGGCAGGGTTGGTTGGCTGGCTGTCTAGTCAGTTGGTTGGATGGTTGGTCAATTGGTTGGTTGATAGGTTGGCTGGCTGGCTTGGTGGGTGAGCGGGTGGTAGGGCTTGGTTTGTTGGCTTCCTGGCAGGGTTGGTTGGCTGGCTGTCTAATCAGTTGGGTGGATGGTTGGTCAATTGGTTGGTTGATAAGTTGGCTGGCTGGCTGGCTGGATTCGTGGGTGAGCGGGTGGTAGGGTTTTGTTTGTTGGCTGCCTGGCAGGGTTGGTTGGCTGGCTGTCTAGTCAGTTGGTTGGATGGTTGGTCAATTGGTAGGTTGATAGGTTGGCTGCCTGGCTGGCTGGCTTGGTGGGTGAGCGGGTGGTAGGGTTTGGTTTGTTGGCTGCCTGGCATGGTTGGTTGACTGGCTGTCTAGTCAGTTGGTTGGATGGTTGGTCAATTGGTTGGTTGATAGGTTGGCTGGCTGGCTGGCTGGCTTGGTGGGTGAGCGGGTGGTAGGGTTTGGTTTGTTGGCTGCCTGGCAGGGTTGGTTGGCTGGCTGTCTAGTCAGTTGGTTGAATGGTTGGTCAATTGGTTGGTTGATAGGTTGGCTGGCTGGCTGGCTTGGTGGGTGAGCGGGTGGTAGGGTTTGAGCGGTTGGTAGGGTTTGATTTGTTGGCTGCCTGGCAGGGTTGGTTGGCTGGCTGTCTAGTCAGTTGGTTGGATGGTTGGTCAATTGGTTGGTTGATAGGTTGGCTGGCTGGCTTGGTGGGTGAGCGGGTGGTAGGGCTTGGTTTGTTGGCTTCCTGGCAGGGTTGGTTGGCTGGCTGTCTAATCAGTTGGGTGGATGGTTGGTCAATTGGTTGGTTGATAGGTTGGCTGGCTGGCTGGCTGGATTCGTGGGTGAGCGGGTGGTAGGGTTTTGTTTGTTGGCTGCCTGGCAGGGTTGGTTGGCTGGCTGTCTAGTCAGTTGGTTGGATGGTTGGTCAATTGGTTGGTTGATAGGTTGGCTGGCTGGCTGGCTGGCTTGGTGGGTGAGCGGGTGGTAGGGTTTGGTTTGTTGGCTGCCTGGCATGGTTGGTTGACTGGCTGTCTAGTCAGTTGGTTGGATGGTTGGTCAATTGGTTGTTTGATATTTTGACTGGCTGGCTGGCTGGCTTGGTGGGTGAGCGGGTGGTAGGGTTTGGTTTGTTGGCAGCCTGGCAAGGTTGGTCGGCTGGCTGTCTAGTCCGTTGGTTGAATGGTTGGTCAATTGGTTGGCTGATAGGTGGGCTGGCTGGCTGGCTTGGTGGGTGAGCGATTGGTAGGCTTTGGTTTGTTGGCTGCCTAGCAGGGTTGGTTGGCTGGCTGTCTAGTCAGTTGGTTGGATGGTTGGTCAATTGGTTGGTTGAGAGGTTGGCTGGCTGGCTGGCTGGCTTGGTGGGTGAGCGGGTGGTAGGGTTTTGTTTGTTGGCAGCCTGGCAAGGTTGGTCGGCTGGCTGTCTAGTCCGTTGGTTGAATGGTTGGTCAATTGGTTGGCTGATAGGTGGGCTGGCTGGCTGGCTGGCTTGGTGGGTGAGCGATTGGTAGGCTTTGGTTTGTTAGCTGCCTAGCAGGGTTGGTTGGCTGGCTGTCTAGTCAGTTGGTTGGATGGTTGGTCAGTTGGTTGGTTGATAGGTTGGCTGGCTGGCTGGCTGGCTTGGTGGGTGAGCGGGTGGTTGGGATTGGTTTGTTGGCTGCCTGGCAGGGTTGGTTGGCTGTCTGGCTAGTCAGTTGGTTGGATGGTTGGTGAATTGTTTGGTTGATAGGTTGTATAACTGGCTGGCTGGCTTGGTGGGTGAGCGGGTGGTAAGGTTTGGTTTGTTGGCTGCCTGGCAGGGTTGGATGGTTGGTCAATTGGTTGGTTGATAGGTTGGCTGGCTGGCTTGGTGGGTGAGCGGGTGGTAAGGTTTGGTTTGTTGGCTGCCTGGCAGGGTTGGTTGGCTGGCTGTCTAGTCAGTTGGTTGAATGGTTGTTCAATTGGTTGGTTGATAGGGTGGCTGGCTGGCTGGCTGGCTTGGTGGGTGAGCGGGTGGTAATGTTTGGTTTGTTGACTGCCTGGAAGGGTTGGTTGGCTGGCTGTCTAGTCAGTTGGTTGGATGGTTGGTCAATTGGTTGGTTGATAGGTTGGCTGGCTGGCTTGGTGGGTGAGCGGGTGGTAAGGTTTGGTTTGTTGGCTGCCTGCCAGGGTTGGTTGGCTAGCTGTCTAGTCAGTTGGTTGAATGGTTGGTCAATTGGTTGGTTGATAGGGTGGCTGGCTGGCTGGCTGGCTTGTTGGGTGAGCTGGTGGTAGGGTTTGGTTTGTTGGCTGCCTGGCAGGGTTGGTTGGCTGGCTGTCTAGTCAGTTGGTTGGATGGTTGGTCAATTGGTTGGTTGTTAGGTTGGCTGGAAGGCTTGGTGGGTGAGCGGGTGGTAAGGTTTGGTTTGTTGGCTGCCTGCCAGGGTTGGATGGTTGGTCAATTGGTTGGTTGATAGGTTGGCTGGCTGGCTTGGTGGGTGAGCGGGTGGTAAGGTTTGGTTTGTTGGCTGCCTGGCAGGGTTGGTTGGCTGGCTGTCTAGTCAATTGGTTGAATGGTTGGTCAATTGGTTGGTTGATAGGTTGGCTGGCTGGCTGGCTTGGTGGGTGAGCGGGTGGTAGGGTTTGATTTGTTGGCTGCCTGGCAGGTTTGGTTGGCTGGCTGTCTAGTCAGTTGGTTGGATGGTTGGTCAATTGGTTGGTTGATATTCTATTCTATTCAAGAGTCACAACTGACTACAACTGTATTTATGTCGAGGACTGCATACAAAGTGCCTTGCCTCCATTATTTTATATACCGATAGATGGCAGCACCATCACCGGATCGAACAGTTAATGAGAATTTAGAACTAGTCCAAGAGCTAATAGCTACCTGGTACTAGCACCCCCAGAGGTATCGTTTCACTTGGAGGACATTGAGACCACGAGCATATTTAACGTCGCCCAGTCCCCTTTAATGACGACGGTGGGTCTTCGACCAGCGGGGATCGAACCCGAGCCCCTCCGGCCCCGAGTCCAATGCCCTACCGATCAGGCTACCACGGCCCTGGTTGGTTGATAGGTTGGCTGGCTGGCTTGGTGGGTGAGCGGGTGGTAGGGCTTGGTTTGTTGGCTGCCTGGCAGGGTTGGTTGGCTGGCTGTCTAATCAGTTGGGTGGATGGTTGGTCAATTGGTTGGTTGATAGGTTGGCTGGCTGCCTGGCTGGATTCGTGGGTGAGCGGGTGGTAGGGTTTTGTTTGTTGGCTGCCTGGCAGGGTTGGTTGGCTGGCTGTCTAGTCAGTTGGTTAGATGGTTGGTCAATTGGTTGGTTGATAGGTTGTCTGGCTGGCTGGCTGGCTTGGTGGGTGAGCGGGTGGTAGGGTTTGGTTTGTTGGCTGCCTGGCATGGTTGGTTGACTGGCTGTCTAGTCAGTTGGTTGGATGGTTGGTCAATTGGTTGTTTGATATTTTGACTGGCTGGCTGGCTGGCTTGGTGGGTGAGCGGGTGGTAGGGTTTGGTTTGTTGGCAGCCTGGCAAGGTTGGTCGGCTGGCTGTCTAGTCCGTTGGTTGAATGGTTGGTCAATTGGTTGGTTGATAGGTTGGCTGGCTGGCTTGGTGGGTGAGCGGGTGGTAAGGTTTGGTTTGTTGGCTGCCTGCCAGGGTTGGATGGTTGGTCAATTGGTTGGTTGATAGGTTGGCTGGCTGGCTTGGTGGGTGAGCGGGTGGTAAGGTTTGGTTTGTTGGCTGCCTGGCAGGGTTGGTTGGCTGGCTGTCTAGTCAATTGGTTGAATGGTTGGTCAATTGGTTGGTTGATAGGTTGGCTGGCTGGCTGGCTTGGTGGGTGAGCGGGTGGTAGGGTTTGATTTGTTGGCTGCCTGGCAGGTTTGGTTGGCTGGCTGTCTAGTCAGTTGGTTGGATGGTTGGTCAATTGGTTGGTTGATATTCTATTCTATTCAAGAGTCACAACTGACTACAACTGTATTTATGTCGAGGACTGCATACAAAGTGCCTTGCCTCCATTATTTTATATACCGATAGATGGCAGCACCATCACCGGATCGAACAGTTAATGAGAATTTAGAACTAGTCCAAGAGCTAATAGCTACCTGGTACTAGCACCCCCAGAGGTATCGTTTCACTTGGAGGACATTGAGACCACGAGCATATTTAACGTCGCCCAGTCCCCTTTAATGACGACGGTGGGTCTTCGACCAGCGGGGATCGAACCCGAGCCCCTCCGGCCCCGAGTCCAATGCCCTACCGATCAGGCTACCACGGCCCTGGTTAGTTGATAGGTTGGCTGGCTGGCTTGGTGGGTGAGCGGGTGGTAGGGCTTGGTTTGTTGGCTGCCTGGCAGGGTTGGTTGGCTGGCTGTCTAATCAGTTGGGTGGATGGTTGGTCAATTGGTTGGTTGATAGGTTGGCTGGCTGCCTGGCTGGATTCGTGGGTGAGCGGGTGGTAGGGTTTTGTTTGTTGGCTGCCTGGCAGGGTTGGTTGGCTGGCTGTCTAGTCAGTTGGTTAGATGGTTGGTCAATTGGTTGGTTGATAGGTTGTCTGGCTGGCTGGCTGGCTTGGTGGGTGAGCGGGTGGTAGGGTTTGGTTTGTTGGCTGCCTGGCATGGTTGGTTGACTGGCTGTCTAGTCAGTTGGTTGGATGGTTGGTCAATTGGTTGTTTGATATTTTGACTGGCTGGCTGGCTGGCTTGGTGGGTGAGCGGGTGGTAGGGTTTGGTTTGTTGGCAGCCTGGCAAGGTTGGTCGGCTGGCTGTCTAGTCCGTTGGTTGAATGGTTGGTCAATTGGTTGGCTGATAGGTGGGCTGGCTGGCTGGCTGGCTTGGTGGGTGAGCGATTGGTAGGCTTTGGTTTGTTGGCTGCCTAGCAGGGTTGGTTGGCTGGCTGTCTAGTCAGTTGGTTGGATGGTTGTTCAATTGGTTGGTTGATAGGTTGGCTGGCTGGCTGGCTGGCTTGGTGGGTGAGCGGGTGGTAGGGTTTTGTTTGTTGGCTGACTGGCAGGGTTGGTTGGCTGGCTGTCTAGTCAGTTGGTTGGATGGTTGGTCAGTTGGTTGGTTGATAGGTTGGCTGGCTGGCTTGGTGGGTGAGCGGGTGGTTGGGATTGGTTTGTTGGCTGCCTGGCAGGGTTGGTTGGTTGTCTGTCTAGTCAGTTGGTTGGATGGTTGGTCAATTGTTTGGTTGATAGGTTGTATAACTGGCTGGCTGGCTTGGTGGGTGAGCGGGTGGTAAGGTTTGGTTTGTTGGCTGCCTGGCAGGGTTGGATGGTTGGTCAATTGGTTGGTTGATAGGTTGGCTGGCTGGCTTGGTGGGTGAGCGGGTGGTAAGGTTTGGTTTGTTGACTGCCTGGCAGGGTTGGTTGGCTTGTGTTCTAGTCAGTTGGTTGGATGGTTGGTCAATTGGTTGGTTGATAGGGTGGCTGGCTGGCTGGCTGGCTTGGTGGGTGAGCGGGTGGTAAGGTTTGGTTTGTTGGCTGCCTGGCAGGGTTGGTTGGCTGGCTGTCTAGTCAGTTGGTTGGATGGATGGTCAATTGGTTGGTTGATAGGTTGGCTGGCTGGCTGGCTTGGTGGGTGAGCGGGTGGTAGGGCTTGGTTTGTTGGCTGCCTGGCAGGGTTGGGTGGCTGGCTGTCTACTCAGTTGGGTGGATGGTTGGTCAATTGGTTGGTTGATAGGTTGGCTGGCTGGCTGGCTGGTTTCGTGGGTGAGCGGGTGCTACGGTTTGGTTTGTTGGCTGCCTGGCAGGGTTGGTTGGCTGGCTGTCTAGTCAGTTGGTTGGGTGGTTGGTCAACTGGTTGGTTGATAGGTTGGCTGGCTTACTGGCTTGGTGGGTGAGCGGGTGGTAGGGTTTAATTTGTTGGCTGCCTGGCATGGTTGGTTGGCTGGCTGTCTAGTCAGTTGGTTGGATGGTTGGTCAATTGGTTGGTTGATATTTTGACTGGCTGGCTGGCTGGCTTGGTGGGTGAGTGGGTGGTAGGGTTTGGTTTGTTGGCTGCCTGGCGGGTTTGGTTGGCTGGCTGTCTAGTCATTTGGTTGGATTGTTGGTTAATTGGTTGGTTAATAGGTTGGCTGGCTGGCTGGCTTGGTGGGTGAGCGGGTGGTAGGGTTTGGTTTGTTGGCTGCCTGGCAGGGTTGGATGGCTGGCTGTCTAGTCGGTTGGGTTGTTGGCCAATTGGTTTGTTGATAGGTTGGCTGGCTGGCTGGCTGGCTGGCTGGCTTGGTGGGTCAGCGGGTGGTAGCGTTTGTTTTGCTGGCTGCCTGGAAGGGTTGGTTAACTGGCTGTCTAGTCAGTTGTTTGGTTGGTTGGTCAATTGGTTGGTTGATAGCTTGGCTGGCTGGTTTGGCGGGTGAGCTGGTGGTAGGGTTTGGTTTGTTGGCTGCCTGGCAGGGTTGGTTGGCTGGCTGTCTAGTCAGTTGGTTGGATGGTTAGTCAATTGGTTGGTGGATAGGTTGGCTGGCTGGCTGGCTGGCTTGCTGGGTGAGCGGTTGGTAGCGTTTGGTTTGTTGGCTGCCTGGAAGGGTTAGTTGGCTGGCTGTCTAGTTAGTTGGTTGGATGGTTGGTCAATTGGTTGGCTGATAGGTTGGCTGGCTGGTTTGGCGGGTGAGCTGGTGGTAGTGTTTGGTTTGTTGGCTGCCTGGCAGGGATGGTTGGCTGGCTGTCTAGTCAGTTGGTTGGATGGTTGGTCAATTGGTTGGTTGATAGGTTGGCTGGCTGGCTTGGTGGGTGAGCGGGTGGTAAGGTTTGGTTTGTTGGCTGCCTGCCAGGGTTGGATGGTTGGTCAATGGGTTGGTTGATAGGTTGGCTGGCTGGCTTGGTGGGTGAGCGGGTGGTAAGGTTTGGTTTGTTGGCTGCCTGGCAGGGTTGGTTGGCTGGCTGTCTAGTCAGTTGGTTGAATGGTTGGTCAATTGGTTGGTTGATAGGGTGGCTGGCTGGCTGGCTGGCTTGGTGGGTGAGCGGGTGGTAATGTTTGGTTTGTTGGTTGCCTGGCAGGGTTGGTTGGCTGGCTGTCTAGTCAGTTGGTTGGATGGTTGGTCAATTGGTTGGTTGATAGGTTGGCTGGCTGGCTGGCTTGGTGGGTGAGCGGGTGGTAGTGTTTGATTTGTTGGCTGCCTGGCAGGGTTGGTTGGCTGGCTGTCTAGTCAGTTGGTTGGATGGTTGGTCAATTGGTTGGTTGATAGGTTGGCTGGCTGGCTTGGTGGGTGAGCGGCTGGTAGGGCTTGGTTTGTTGGCTGCCTGGCAGGGTTGGTTGGCTGGCTGTCTAATCAGTTGGGTGGATGGTTGGTCAATTGGTTGGTTGATAGGTTGGCTGGCTGGCTGGCTGGATTCGTGGGTGAGCGGGTGGTAGGTGAGAGCTTTGGGCTTCTATACGAGTGGCCCTGGGCTCGTGTCCGAGCCTCAACGAAAATCGTCCATACTTATTTTTAGTTTCTAATTTGAAAATTCTTTTTTTTTTAATTTTTCTCTTTTGCGAAGTCCGTCAGTCAGTCAGGCAGTCCGTCAGTCAGTTTCAGTCAGTCAGTCAGTCATTCAGTGAGTCGGTCAGTCAGTCCAGTCCAGTCAGTCCACTCAGTCAGTCAGTCAGTCAGGCATTCAGTCTGTCAGGCAGTCAGTCAGACAGTCAGTCAATCAATCTGTCTCACTCAGTCAGTCAGTCAAGCAGTCAGTCAGTTTGTCATTCAGTCAGTCAGTAAGTCAGTTAGTCAGTCCAATCCAGCCCAATCCAGTCCAGTCCAGTCAGTCAGCCAGTCACTCAGTCAGTCAGTTAGGCAGTCAGGCAGTCAATCTCGGTCAGTCAGTATCAGTCAGTCAGTCAGTATCAGTCAGTCAGTCAGTCAATCCGTCAGTCAGGCAGTCTCAGTCAGGCAGTAAGACTCCGACCGACAGAGCTCCGTTAGCCTAATTGCTAGCCCGTTGGGCTTCCAAGCGAGTGGCCCTGGGTTCGAGTCCCAGCCGGAACGAATATATTCAATGTATATATATCTATTCTAATTTGAAAATACTTCTTTTTTTTAATTTTTCTTATTTGCGAATATTGATTATTTATGTAGGGAAGAAAATTCTGAGTCAGTTTAATTATTCGACCGGTAAATTTCAAAGTGTTTGAATCAATAATTACCAAGGTGCATTTTTTGTTTTTATTATATTCATGACTCCAACCGGCAGAGCTCTGATAGACTAATGGCTAGAGTGTTGGGCTTCCAAGCGAGTGGCCATGGGCTCAAATCCCACCCTGAATGAAAATCTTCATTCCATATTTTTAGTTTCTAATTTGAAAATTTTTTTTTTTCAATATTTCTCTTTTGCGAATATTGATTATTTATTTAGGGAAGAAAATTCTGAGTCAGTTTAATTATTCAACCTGTAGATTTCAAAGTGCTTGAATTAATAATTACCAAGGTGGATTTTTTGTTTTTATTATAATTAAGATACCGACAAACAGAGATCCGACAGCCTATTGGCGAGAGCTTTGGGCTTCTATACGAGTGGCCCTGGGTTCGAATCCCAGCCGGAACGAATATATTCAATGTATATGTTTCTTTTCAAATTTGAAAATTCTTTTTTTTTTAAATTTTTCTCTTTTGCGAATATTGATTATTTATGTAGGGAAGAAAATTCTGAGTCAGTTTAATTATTCGACCGGTAAATTTCAAAGTGTTTGAATCAATAATTACCAAGGTGCATTTTTTGTTTTTATTCTATTCATGACTCCAACCAGCAGAGCTCTGATAGACTAATGGCTAGAGTGTTGGGCTTCCAAGCGAGTGGCCATGGGTTCGAGTGCCAACCTGAACGAAAATCTTTAATCCATATTTTTAGTTTCTATATCCAAGGTGCATTTTTTATTTTTATTATAATTAAGATACCGACTGACAGAGATCCGATAGCCTATTGCCGAGAGCTTTGGGCTTCTATACGAGTGGCCCTGGGTTCGAGTCCCAGCCGGAAAGAAAAACTTCGATGCAATTTTTTTTTCTACTTTGATTATTCTTTTTTTTTTAAATTTTTCTCTTTTGCGAAGTCTGTCAGTCAGTCCGTCGGTCAGTCCAGTCCATTCCGTCAGGCAGTACGTCAGTCAGTCAGGCAGTCCGTCAGTCAGTCGGTCATTCAGTCAGTCGGTCAGTCAGTCCAGTCCAGTCAGTCCAGTCAGTCAGTAAGTCACTCATTCAGTCAGTCAGTCAGGCTTTCAGTCTCTCAGGCAGTCAGTCAGTCAGTCAGTCAAGCAGTCAGTCAGTTTGTCATTCAGTCAGTCACTAAGTCAGTTAGTCAGTCCAATCCAGTCCAATCCAGTCCAGTCCAGTCAGTCAGCCAGTCACTCAGTCAGTCACTCAGTCAGTCAGACAGTCAGTCAGTGAGTCGGTCAGTATCAGTCATTCAGTCAGTAACAGTCAGTCAGTCAGTCAATCTGTCAGTCAGGCAGTCTCAGTCAGGCAGTAAGACTCCGACCGACAGAGCTCCGATAACCTAATTTCTAGCCTGTTGGGCTTCCAAGCGTGTGGCCCTGGGTTCGAGTCCCAGCCGGAACGAAAATTTTCAATCCATATTTTTAGTTTCTAATTTGAAAATTCTTTTTTTTTTTGAATTTTTCTCTTTTGCGAATATTGATTATTTATGTAGGGAAGAAAATTCTGAGTCAGTTTAATTATTCGACCTGTAGATTTCAAAGTGTTTGAATTAATAATTACCAAGGTGCATTTTTTGTTTTTATTATAATTAAGATACCGACCGTCAGAGATCCGACAGCCTATTGGCGAGAGCTTTGGGCTTCTGTACGAGTGGCCCTGGGTTCGAGTCCCAGCCGGAACGAAAAACTTCAATGCATATTTTTTTTTCTAATTTGATTATTCATTTTTTTTAATTTTTCTCTTTTGCGAAGTCTGTCAGTCAGTCCGTCGGTCAGTCCAGTCCAGTCCGTCAGTCAGTCAGGCAGTCCGTCAGTCAGTCTCAGTCAGTCAGTCAGTCATTCAGTCAGTCGGTCAGTCAGTCAAGTACAGTAAGTCCAGTTAGTCAGTAAGTCACTCAGTCAGTCAGTCAGTCAGGCATTCAGTCTGTCAGGCAGTCAGTCAGTCAATCAATCAGTCTCATTCAGTCAGTCAGTCAGTCAGTCAAGCAGTCAGTCAGTTTGTCATTCAGTCAGTCAGTAAGTCAGTTAGTCAGTCCAGTCCAGTCCAGTCCAATCCAGTCCAGTCAGTCAGCCATTCACTCAGTCTGTCAGTTAGGCAGTCAGGCAGTCAGTCAGTCAGTCTCGGTCAGTCAGTGAGTCGGTCAGTCTGTCAGTATCAGTCAGTCAGTCAATCTGTCAGTCAGGCAGTAAGACTCCGACAGACAGAGCTCCGATAGCCTAATTGCTAGCCCGTTGGGCTTCCAAGCGTGTATCCCTGGGTTCGAGTCCGAGCGGGAACGAAAATTTTCAATCCATATTTTTAGTTTCTAATTTGAAAATTCTTTTTTTTTTAAATTTTTCTCTTTTGCGAATATTGATTATTTATGTAGTGAAGAAAATTCTGAGTCAGTTTATTTATTCGACCTGTAGATTTTAAAGTGTTTCATTTAATAATTACCAAGGTGCATTTTTTTTTTCGTATTTTAATTAAGATACCGACCGACAGAGATCCGATAGCCTATTGGCGAGAGCTTTGGGCTTCTATACGAGTGGCCCTGGGTTCGAGTCCCAGCCTCGACGAAAATCGTACATTCTTATTTTAGTTTCTAATTTGAAAATTCTTTTTTTTTTTTTAATTTTTCCCTTTTGCGAATATTGATTATTTATGTAGGGAAGAAAATTCTGAGTCAGTTTAATTATTCGACCTGTAGCTTTCAAAGTGTTTGAATTAATAATTACCAAGGTGCATTTTTTGTTTTTATTATAATTAAGATACCGACCGACGGAGATCCGATAGCCTATTGGGGAGAGCTTTGGGCTTCTATACGAGTGGCCCTGGGGTCGAGTCCCAGCCGGAACGAAAAACTTCAATGCGTATTTGTTTTTCTAATTTGATTATTCTTTTTTTTAATTTCTCTCTTTTGCGAAGTCCGTCAGTCATTCAGGCAGTCCGTCAGTCAGTCTCAGTCAGTCAGTCAGTCATTCAGTCAGTCGGTCAGTCAGTCCAGTCCAGTTAGTCCAGTCAGTCAGTAAGTCACTCAGTCAGTCAGTCAGTCAGGCATTCAGTCTGTCAGGCAGTCAGTCAGACAGTCAGTCAATTAATCTGTCTCATTTAGTCAGTCAGTCAGTCAGTCAGTCAGTCAAGCAGTCAGTCAGTTCTCATTCAGTAAGTCAGTTAGTCCGTCCAATCCAGTCCAGTCCAGTCACTCAGCCAGTCACTCAGTCAGTCAGTTAGGCAGTCAGTCAGTCAGTCTCGGTCAGTCAGTGAGTCGGTCAGTCAGTCAGTATCAGTAAGTCAGTCAGTATCAGTCAGTCAGCCAGTCAATCCGTCAGTCAGGAAGTCTCAGTCAGGCAGTAAGACTCCGACCGACAGAGCTCCGTTAGCCTAATTGCTACCCCGTTGGTCTTCCAAGCGAGTGGCCCTGGGTTCGAGTCCCAGCAAGAACGAATGTGTTCAATGTATATATTTCTTTTCTAATTTGAAAATTCTTTTTTTTTTAAATTTTTCTCCTTTGCGAATACTGATTATTTATGTAGGGAAGAAAATTTTGAGTCAGTTTAATTATTCGACCAGTAAATTTCAAAGTGTTTGAATCAATAATTACCAAGGTGCATTTTTTGTTTTTATTATATTTAAGATACCTACCGGCAGAGATCCGATATCCTATTGGCGAGAGCTTTGGGCTTCTATACGAGTGGCCCTGGGTTCAAATCCCAGCCGGAACGAATATATTCAATGTATACGTTTCTTTTCAAATTTGAAAATTTTTTTTTTTTAAATTTTTCTCTTTTGCGAATATTGATTATTTATGTAGGGAAGAAAATTCTGAGTCAGTTTAATTATTCGACCGGTAAATTTGAAAGTGTTTGAATCAATAATTACCAAGGTGCATTTTTTGTTTTTATTATATTCATGACTCCTACCGGCAGAGCTCTTATAGACTAATGGATAGAGTGTTGGGCTTCCAAGCGAGTGGCCATGGGTTCGAGTCCCAGCCTGAACGAAAATCTTCAATCCATATTTTTAGTTTCTAATTTGAAAATTCTTTTTTTTTTAATATTTCTCTTTTGCGAATATTGGTTATTTATGTAGGGAAGAAAATTCTGAGTCAGTTTAATTATTCGACCTGTAGATTTCAAAGTGTTTCAATTAATAATTACCAAGGTGCATTTTTTGTTTTTTTTATAATTAAAATACCGACCGTCTTAGATCCGATAGCCTATTGGTGAGAGCTTTGGGCTTCTATACGAGTGGCCCTGGGTTTGAGTCCCAGCCGGAACGAAAGACTTCAATGCATATTTTTTTTCTAATTTGATTATTCTTTTTTTTTAATTTTTCTCTTTTGCGAAGTCTGTCAGTCAGTCCTTTGGTCAGTCCAGTCCAGTCCGTCAGTCAGTCAGGCAGTCCGTCAGTCAGTCTCAGTCAGTCAGTCGTTCATTCAGTCAGTCGGTCAGTCAGTCCAGTCCAGTCAGTCCAGTCAGTCAGTAAGTCACTCAGTCAGTCAGTCTGTCAGGCAGTCAGTCAGTTAGTCAGTCAATCAATCAGTCTCATTCAGTCAGTCAGTCAGTTTGTCATTCAGTCAGTCATTTTGTCATTCAGTCAGTCAGTAAGTCAGTTAGTCAGTCCAATCCAGTCCAATCCAGTCCAGTCCAGTCCAGTCAGTCAGCCAGTCACTCAGTCAGTCAGTTAGGTAGTCAGGCAGTCAGTCAGTCAGTCTCGGTCAGTCAGTGAGTCGGTCAGTCAGTCAGTATCAGTCAGTCAGTCAGTATCAGTCATTCAATCAGTATCAGTCAGTCAGTCAGTCAATCTGTCAGTCAGGCAGTCTCAGTCAGGCAGTACGACTCCGACCGACAGAGCTCCGATAGCCTAATTTCAGGCCCGTTGGGCTTCCAAGCGTGTGGCCCTGGGTTCGAGTCCCAGCGGGAACGAAAATTTTCAATCCATATTTTTGGTTTTTAGTTTGAAAATTCTTTTTTTTTAATTTTTCTCTTTTGCGAATATTGATTATTTATGTAGGGAAGAAAATTCTAAGTCAGTTTAATTATTCGACCTGTAGATTTCAAAGCCCATACGAGTGGCCCTGGGGTCGAGTCCCAGCCGGAACGAAAAACTTCAATGCGTATTTGTTTTTCTAATTTGATTATTCTTTTTTTTAATTTCTCTCTTTTGCGAAGTCCGTCAGTCATTCAGGCAGTCCGTCAGTCTGTCTCAGTCAGTCAGTCAGTCATTCAGTCAGTCGGTCAGTCAGTCCAGTCCAGTTAGTCCAGTCAGTCAGTAAGTCACTCAGTCAGTCAGTCAGTCAGGCATTCAGTCAGTCAAACAGTCAGTCAATTAATCTGTCTCATTCAGTCAGTCAGTCAGTCAGTCAGTCAAGCAGTCAATCAGTTCTCATTCAGTAAGTCAGTTAGTCCGTCAAATCCAGTCCAGTCCAGTCAGTCAGCCAGTCACTCAGTCAGTCAGTTAGGCAGTCAGGCAGTCAGTCAGTCAGTCTCGGTCAGTCAGTGAGTCGGTCAGTCAGTCAGTATCAGTAAGTCAGTCAGTATCAGTCAGTCAGCCAGTCAATCCGTCAGTCAGCAAGTCTCAGTCAGGCAGTAAGACTCCGACCGACAGAGCTCCGTAAGGCTTATTGCTACCCCGTTGGTCTTCCAAGCGAGTGGCCCTGGGTTCGAGTCCCAGCAAGAACGAATTTGTTCAATGTATATATTTCTTTTCTAATTTGAAAATTCTTTTTTTTTTTTAATTTTTCTCTTTTGCGAATACTGATTATTTATGTAGGGAAGAAAATTTTGAGTCAGTTTAATTATTCGACCAGTAAATTTCAAAGTGTTTGAATCAATAATTACCAAGGTGCATTTTTTGTTTTAATTATATTCATGACTCCAACCGGCAGAGCTCTGATAGACTAATGGCTAGAGTGTTGGGCTTCCAAGCGAGTGGCCATGGGTTCGAGTCCCAGCCTGAACGAGAATCTTCAATCCAGATTTTTAGTTTCTTATTTGAAAATTCTTTTTTTTTAATTTTTTTTCTTTTGCGAATATTGATTATTTATGTAGGGAAGAAAATTCTGAGTCAGTTTAATTATTCGACCTGTAGATTTCAAAGTGTTTGAATTAATAATTACCAAGGTGCATTTTTTGTTTTTATTATATTTAAGATACCGACCGTCAGAGATCCGACAGCCTATTGGCGAGAGCTTTGGGCTTCGATACGAGAGGCTCTGGGTTCGAGTCCCAGCCGGGACGAATATATTCAGTGTATATATTTCTTTTCTAATTTTAAAATTCTTTTTTTTTTAAATTTTTCTCTTTTGCGAATATTGATTATTTATGTAGGGAAGAAAATTCTGAGTCAGTTTAATTATTCGACCGGTAAATTTCAAAGTGTTTGAATCAATAATTACCAAGGTGCATTTTTTGTTTTTATTATATTCATGACTCCAACCGGCAGAGCTCTGATAGACTAATGGCTAGAGTGTTGGGCTTCCAAGAGAGTGGCCATGGGTTCGAGTCCCAGCCTGAACGAAAATCTTCAATCCATATTTTTAGTTTCTAATTTGAAAATTCTTTTTTTTTTAATTTTTCTCTTTTGCGAATATTGATTCTTTTTTTTTTTAATTTTTCTCTTTTGCGAATATTGATTATTTATGTAGGGAAGAAAATTCTGAGTCAGTTTAATTATTCGGTATGTAGATTTCAAAGTGTTTCATTTATTAATTACCAAGGTGCATTTTTTGTTTTGTATTATAATTAAGATACCGACCGACAGAGATCCGATAGCCTATTGGCGAGAGCTTTGGGCTTCTATAAGAGTGGCCCTGGGTTAGAGTCCCAGCCTCAACGAAAATCGTCCATACTTATTTTTAGTTTCTAATTTGAAAATTCTTTTTTTTTTTTAATTTTTCTCTTTTGCGAAGTCCGTCAGTCAGTCAGGCAGTCCGTCAGTCAGTTTCAGTCAGTCAGTCAGTCATTCAGTCAGTCGGTCAGTCAGTCCAGTCCAGTCAGTCCAGTCCAGTCAGTCCACTCAGTCAGTCAGTCAGTCAGGCATTCAGTCTGTCAGGTAGTCAGTCAGACAGTCAGTCAATCAATATGTCTCACTCAGTCAGTCAGTCAGTCAGTCAAGCAGTCAGTCAGTTTGTCATTCAATCAGTCAGTAAGTCAGTTAGTCAGTCCAATCCAGCCCAATCCAGTCCAGTCCAGTCAGTTAGGCAGTCCAATCCAGCCCAATCCAGTCCAGTCCAGTCAGTCAGCCAGTCACTCAGTCAGTCAGTTAGGCAGTCAGGCAGTCAGTCAGTCAATCTCGGTTAGTCAGTGAGTCGGTCAGTCAGTATCAGTCAGTCAGTCAGTATCAGTCAGTCAGTCAGTCAATCCGTCAGTCACGCAGTCTCAGTCAGGCAGTAAGACTCCGACCGACAGAGCTCCGTTAGCCTAATTGCTACCCCGTTGGGCTTCCTAGCGAGTGGCTCTGGGTTCGCGTCCCAGCCGGAACGAATATAATCAATGTATATATATCTATTCTAATTTGAAAATTCTTCTTTTTTTTAATTTTTCTCCTTTGCGAATATTGATTATTTATGTAGGGAAGAAAATTCTGAGTCAGTTTAATTATTCGCCCGGTAAATTTCAAAGTGTTTGAATCAATAATTACCAAGGTGCATTTTTTCTTTTTATTATATTCATGACTCCAACCGTCAGAGCTCGTATAGACTAATGGATAGAGTGTTGGGCTTCCAAGCGAGTGGCCATAGGTTCGAGTCCCAGCCTGAACGAAAATCTTTAATCCATATTTTTAGTTTCTAATTTGAAAATTCTTTTTTTTTTTTTTAAATTTTTCTCTTTTGCGAATATTGATTATTTATGTACGGAAGAAAATTTTGAGTCAGTTTAATTATTCGACCTGTAGATTTCAAAGTGTTTCAATTAATAATTACCAAGGCGCATTTTTTGTTTTATATTATAATTAAGATACCGACCGACAGAGATCCGATAGCCTATTGGTGAGAGCTTTGGGCTTCTATACGAGTGGCCCTGGGTTTGAGTCCCAGCCGGAACGAAAGACTTCAATGCATATTTTTTTTCTAATTTGATTATTCTTTTTTTTTTAATTTTTCTCTTTTGCGAAGTCTGTCAGTCAGTCCTTTGGTCAGTCCAGTCCAGTCCGTCAGTCAGTCAGGCAGTCCGTCAGTCAGTCTCAGTCAGTCAGTCGTTCATTCAGTCAGTCGGTCAGTCAGTCCAGTCCAGTTAGTCCAGTCAGTCAGTAAGTCACTCAGTCAGTCAGTCTGTCAGGCAGTCAGTCAGTTAGTCAGTCAATCAATCAGTCTCATTCAGTCAGTCAGTCAGTTTGTCATTCAGTCAGTCATTTTGTCATTCAGTCAGTCAGTAAGTCAGTTAGTCAGTCCAATCCAGTCCAATCCAGTCCAGTCCAGTCAGTCAGCCAGTCACTCAGTCAGTCAGTTAGGTAGTCAGGCAGTCAGTCAGTCAGTCTCGGTCAGTCAGTGAGTCGGTCAGTCAGTCAGTATCAGTCAGTCAGTCAGTATCAGTCATTCAATCAGTATCTGTCAGTCAGTCAGTCAATCTGTCAGTCAGGCAGTCTCAGTCAGGCAGTACGACTCCGACCGACAGAGCTCCGATAGCCTAATTTCAGGCCCGTTGGGCTTCCAAGCGTGTGGCCCTGGGTTAGAGTCCCAGCGGGAACGAAAATTTTCAATCCATATTTTTAGTTTTTAGTTTGAAAATTCTTTTTTTTTAATTTTTCTCTTTTGCGAATATTGATTATTTATGTAGGGAAGAAAATTCTAAGTCATTTTAATTATTCGACCTGTAGATTTCAAAGCCCATACGAGTGGCCCTGGGGTCGAGTCCCAGCCGGAACGAAAAACTTCAATGCGTATTTGTTTTTCTAATTTGATTATTCTTTTTTTAATTTCTCTCTTTTGCGAAGTCCGTCAGTCATTCAGGCAGTCCGTCAGTCAGTCTCAGTCCAGTTAGTCCAGTCAGTCAGTAAGTCACTCAGTCAGTCAGTCAGTCAGGCATTCAGTCAGTCAAACAGTCAGTCAATTAATCTGTCTCATTCAGTCAGTCAGTCAGTCAGTCAGTCAGTCAGTCAGTCAAGCAGTCAGTCAGTTCTCATTCAGTAAGTCAGTTAGTCCGTCCAATCCAGTCCAGTCCAGTCAGTCAGCCAGTCACTCAGTCAGTCAGTTAGGCAGTCAGGCAGTCAGTCAGTCAGTCTCGGTCAGTCAGTGAGTCGGTCAGTCAGTCAGTATCAGTAAGTCAGTCAGTATCAGTCAGTCAGCCAGTCAATCCGTCAGTCAGGAAGTCTCAGTCAGGCAGTAAGACTCCGACCGACAGAGCTCCGTTAGCCTAATTGCTACCCCGTTGGTCTTCCAAGCGAGTGGCCCTGGGTTCGAGTCCCAGCAAGAACGAATGTGTTCAATGTATATATTTCTTTTCTAATTTGAAAATTCTTTTTTTTTTTTTAATTTTTCTCTTTTGCGAATACTGATTATTTATGTAGGGAAGAAAATTTTGAGTCAGTTTAATTATTCGACCAGTAAATTTCAAAGTGTTTGAATCAATAATTACCAAGGTGCATTTTTTGTTTTAATTATATTCATGACTCCAACCGGCAGAGCTCTGATAGACTAATGGCTAGAGTGTTGGGCTACCAAGCGAGTGGCCATGGGTTCGAGTCCCAGCCAGAACGAGAATCTTTAATCCAGAATTTTAGTTTCTTATTTGAAAATTCTTTTTTTTAATTTTTTTCTTTTGCGAATATTGATTATTTATGTAGGGAAGAAAATTCTGAGTCAGTTTAATTATTCGACCTGTAGATTTCAATGTGTTTGAATTAATAATTACCAAGGTGCATTTTTTGTTTTTATTATATTTAAGATACCTGCCGGCAGAGATCCGATATCCTATTGGCGAGAGCTTTGGTCTTCTATACGAGTGGCCCTGGATTCGAATTCCAGCCGGAACGAATATATTCAATGTATATGTTTCTTTTCAAATTTGAAAATTCTTTTTTTTTTAAATTTTTCTCTTTTGCGAATATTGATTATTTATGTAGGGAAGAAAATTCTGAGTCAGTTTAATTATTCGACCGGTAAATTTCAAAGTGTTTGAATCAATAATTACCAAGGTGCATTTTTGTTTTTATTTTAATTAAGATACCGACCGACAGAGATCCGATAGCCTATTGGCGAGAGCTTTGGGCTTCTATACGAGTGGCCCTGGGTTCGAGTCCCAGCCTCGACGAAAATCGTACATTCTTATTTTAGTTTCTAATTTGAAAATTCTTTTTTTTTTTTAATTTTTCCCTTTTGCGAATATTGATTATTTATGTAGGGAAGAAAATTCTGAGTCAGTTTAATTATTCGACCTGTAGCTTTCAAAGTGTTTGAATTAATAATTACCAAGGTGCATTTTCTGTTTTTATTATAATTAAGATACCGACCGACGGAGATCCGATAGCCTATTGGGGAGAGCTTTGGGCTTCTATACGAGTGGCCCTGGGGTCGAGTCCCAGCCGGAACGAAAAACTTCAATGCGTATTTGTTTTTCTAATTTGATTATTCTTTTTTTTAATTTCTCTCTTTTGCGAAGTCCGTCAGTCATTCAGGCAGTCCGTCAGTCAGTCTCAGTCAGTCAGTCAGTCATTCAGTCAGTCGGTCAGTCAGTCCAGTCCAGTTAGTCCAGTCAGTCAGTAAGTCACTCAGTCAGTCAGTCAGTCAGGCATTCAGTCTGTCAGGCAGTCAGTCAGACAGTCAGTCAATTAATCTGTCTCATTTAGTCAGTCAGTCAGTCAGTCAGTCAAGCAGTCAGTCAGTTCTCATTCAGTAAGTCAGTTAGTCCGTCCAATCCAGTCCAGTCCAGTCACTCAGCCAGTCACTCAGTCAGTCAGTTAGGCAGTCAGTCAGTCAGTCTCGGTCAGTCAGTGAGTCGGTCAGTCAGTGAGTCGGTCAGTCAGTCAGTATCAGTAAGTCAGTCAGTATCAGTCAGTCAGCCAGTCAATCCGTCAGTCAGGAAGTCTCAGTCAGTCAGTAAGACTCCGACCGACAGAGCTCCGTTAGCCTAATTGCTACCCCGCTGGTCTTCCAAGCGAGTGGCACTGGGTTCGAGTCCCAGCAAGAACGAATGTGTTCAATGTATATATTTCTCTTCTAATTTGAAAATTCTTTTTTTTTAAATTTTTCTCCTTTGCGAATACTGATTATTTATGTAGGGAAGAAAATTTTGAGTCAGTTTAATTATTCGACCAGTAAATTTCAAAGTGTTTGAATCAATAATTACCAAGGTGCATTTTTTGTTTTAATTATATTCATGACTCCAACCGGCAGAGCTCTGATAGACTAATGGCTAGAGTGTTGGGCTTCCAAGCGAGTGGCCATGGGTTCGAGTCCCAGCCTGAACGAAAATCTTCAATCCATATTTTTAGTTTCTAATTTGAAAATTCTTTTTTTTTTTAATTTTTTTCTTTTGCGAATATTGATTATTTATGTAGGGAAGAAAATTCTGAGTCAGTTTAATTATTCGACCTGTAGATTTCAAAGTGTTTGAATTAATAATTACCAAGGTGCATTTTTTGTTTTTATTATATTTAAGATACCTACCGGCAGAGATCCGATATCCTATTGGCGAGAGCTTTGGGCTTTTATACGAGTGGCCCTGGGTTCAAATCCCAGCCGGAACGAATATATTCAATGTATACGTTTCTTTTCAAATTTGAAAATTCTTTTTTTTTTTAAATTTTTCTCTTTTGCGAATATTGATTATTTATGTAGGGAAGAAAATTCTGAGTCAGTTTAATTATTCGACCGGTAAATTTGAAAGTGTTTGAATCAATAATTACCAAGGTGCATTTTTTGTTTTTATTATATTCATGACTCCAACCGGCAGAGCTCTGATAGACTAATGGCTAGAGTGTTGGGCTTCCAAGCGAGTGGCCATGGGTTCGAGTCCCAGCCTGAACGAAAATCTTCAATCCATATTTTTAGTTTCTAATTTGAAAATTCTTTTTTTTTTTAATTTTTCTCTTTTGCGAATATTGATTATTTATGTAGGGAAGAAAATTCTGAGTCAGTTTAATTATTCGGTATGTAGATTTCAAAGTGTTTCATTTATTAATTACCAAGGTGCATTTTTTGTTTTGTATTATAATTAAGATACCGACCGACAGAGATCCGATAGCCTATTGGCGAGAGCTTTGGGCTTCTATACGAGTGGCCCTGGGTTCGAGTCCCAGCCTCAACGAAAATCGTCCATACTTATTTTTAGTTTCTAATTTGAAAATTCTTTTTTTTTAATTTTTCTCTTTTGCGAAGTCCGTCAGTCAGTCAGGCAGTCCGTCAGTCAGTTTAAGTCAGTCAGTCAGTCATTCAGTCAGTCGGTCAGTCAGTCCAGTCCAGTCAGTCCAGTCCAGTCAGTCCACTCAGTCAGTCAGTCAGTCAGGCATTCAGTCTGTCAGGTAGTCAGTCAGACAGTCAGTCAATCAATATGTCTCACTCAGTCAGTCAGTCAGTCAGTCAAGCAGTCAGTCAGTTTGTCATTCAGTCAGTCAGTAAGTCAGTTAGTCAGTCCAATCCAGCCCAATCCAGTCCAGTCCAGTCAGTCAGCCAGTCACTCAGTCAGTCAGTTAGGCAGTCAGGCAGTCAGTCAGTCAATCTCGGTTAGTCAGTGAGTCGGTCAGTCAGTATCAGTCAGTCAGTCAGTATCAGTCAGTCAGTCAGTCAATCCGTCAGTCACGCAGTCTCAGTCAGGCAGTAAGACTCCGACCGACATTGCTCCGTTAGCCTAATTGCTACCCCGTTGGGCTTCCTAGCGAGTGGCTCTGGGTTCGCGTCCCAGCCGGAACGAATATAATCAATGTATATATATCTATTCTAATTTGAAAATTCTTCTTTTTTTTAATTTTTCTCCTTTGCGAATATTGATTATTTATGTAGGGAAGAAAATTCTGAGTCAGTTTAATTATTCGCCCGGTAAATTTCAAAGTGTTTGAATCAATAATTACCAAGGTGCATTTTTTCTTTTTATTATATTCATGACTCCAACCTTCAGAGCTCTGATAGACTAATGGCTAGAGTGTTGGGCTTCCAAGCGAGTGGCCATAGGTTCGAGTCCCAGCCTGAACGAAAATCTTTAATCCATATTTTTAGTTTCTAATTTGAAAATTCTTTTTTTTTTTTTTTTTAAATTTTTCTCTTTTGCGAATATTGATTATTTATCTACGGAAGAAAATTTTGAGTCAGTTTAATTATTCGACCTGTAGATTTCAAAGTGTTTGAATTAATAATTACCAAGGTGCATTTTTTGTTTTTATTATAATTAAGATACCGACCGACGGAGATCCGATAGCCTATTGGGGAGAGCTTTGGGCTTCTATACGAGTGGCCCTGGGTTTGAGTCCCAGCCGGAACGAAAGACTTCAATGCATATTTTTTTTCTAATTTGATTATTCTTTTTTTTTTAATTTTTCTCTTTTGCGAAGTCTGTCAGTCAGTCCTTTGGTCAGTCCAGTCCAGTCCGTCAGTCAGTCAGGCAGTCCGTCAGTCAGTCTCAGTCAGTCAGTCGTTCATTCAGTCAGTCGGTCAGTCAGTCCAGTCCAGTCAGTCCAGTCAGTCAGTAAGTCACTCAGTCAGTCAGTCTGTCAGGCAGTCAGTCAGTTAGTCAGTCAATCAATCAGTCTCATTCAGTCAGTCAGTCAGTTTGTCATTCAGTCAGTCATTTTGTCATTCAGTCAGTCAGTAAGTCAGTTAGTCAGTCCAATCCAGTCCAATCCAGTCCAGTCCAGTCAGTCAGCCAGTCACTCAGTCAGTCAGTTAGGTAGTCAGGCAGTCAGTCAGTCAGTCTCGGTCAGTCAGTGAGTCGGTCAGTCAGTCAGTATCAGTCAGTCAGTCAGTATCAGTCATTCAATCAGTATCAGTCAGTCAGTCAGTAAATCTGTCAGTCAGGCAGTCTCAGTCAGGCAGTACGACTCCGACCAACAGAGCTCCGATAGCCTAATTTCAGGCCCGTTGGGCTTCCAAGCGTGTGGCCCTGGGTTAGAGTCCCAGCGGGAACGAAAATTTTCAATCCATATTTTTAGTTTTTAGTTTGAAAATTCTTTTTTTTTAATTTTTCTCTTTTGCGAATATTGATTATTTATGTAGGGAAGAAAATTCTAAGTCATTTTAATTATTCGACCTGTAGATTTCAAAGCCCATACGAGTGGCCCTGGGGTCGAGTCCCAGCCGGAACGAAAAACTTCAATGCGTATTTGTTTTTCTAATTTGATTATTCTTTTTTTAATTTCTCTCTTTTGCGAAGTCCGTCAGTCATTCAGGCAGTCCGTCAGTCAGTCTCAGTCAGTCAGTCAGTCATTCAGTCAGTCGGTCAGTCAGTCCAGTCCAGTCAGTCCAGTCAGTCAGTAAGTCACTCAGTCAGTCAGTCAGTCAGGCATTCAGTCAGTCAAACAGTCAGTCAATTAATCTGTCTCATTCAGTCAGTCAGTCAGTCAGTCAGTCAGTCAGTCAGTCAAGCAGTCAGTCAGTTCTCATTCAGTAAGTCAGTTAGTCCGTCCAATCCAGTCCAGTCCAGTCAGTCAGCCAGTCACTCAGTCAGTCAGTTAGGCAGTCAGGCAGTCAGTCAGTCAGTCTCGGTCAGTCAGTGAGTCGGTCAGTCAGTCAGTATCAGTAAGTCAGTCAGTATCAGTCAGTCAGCCAGTCAATCCGTCAGTCAGGAAGTCTCAGTCAGGCAGTAAGACTCCGACCGACAGAGCTCCGTTAGCCTAATTGCTACCCCGTTGGTCTTCCAAGCGAGTGGCCCTGGGTTCGAGTCCCAGCAAGAACGAATGTGTTCAATGTATATATTTCTTTTCTAATTTGAAAATTCTTTTTTTTTTTAATTTTTCTCTTTTGCGAATACTGATTATTTATGTAGGGAAGAAAATTTTGAGTCAGTTTAATTATTCGACCAGTAAATTTCAAAGTGTTTGAATCAATAATTACCAAGGTGCATTTTTTGTTTTAATTATATTCATGACTCCAACCGGCAGAGCTCTGATAGACTAATGGCTAGAGTGTTGGGCTACCAAGCGAGTGGCCCTGGGTTCGAGTCCCAGCAAGAACGAATGTGTTCAATGTATATATTTCTTTTCTTATTTGAAAATTCTTTTTTTTTAATTTTTTTCTTTTGCGAATATTGATTATTTATGTAGGGAAGAAAATTCTGAGTCAGTTTAATTATTCGACCTGTAGATTTCAATGTGTTTGAATTAATAATTACCAAGGTGCATTTTTTGTTTTTATTATATTTAAGATACCTGCCGGCAGAGATCCGATATCCTATTGGCGAGAGCTTTGGTCTTCTATACGAGTGGCCCTGGGTTCGAATTCCAGCCGGAACGAATATATTCAATGTATATGTTTCTTTTCAAATTTGAAAATTCTTTTTTTTTAAAATTTTTCTCTTTTGCGAATATTGATTATTTATGTAGGGAAGAAAATTCTGAGTCAGTTTAATTATTCGACCGGTAAATTTCAAAGTGTTTGAATCAATAATTACCAAGGTGCATTTTTGTTTTTATTTTAATTAAGATACCGACCGACAGAGATCCGATAGCCTATTGGGGAGAGCTTTGGGCTTCTATACGAGTGGCCCTGGGGTCGAGTCCCAGCCGGAACGAAAAACTTCAATGCGTATTTGTTTTTCTAATTTGATTATTCTTTTTTTTAATTTCTCTCTTTTGCGAAGTCCGTCAGTCATTCAGGCAGTCCGTCAGTCAGTCTCAGTCAGTCAGTCAGTCATTCAGTCAGTCGGTCAGTCAGTCCAGTCCAGTTAGTCCAGTCAGTCAGTAAGTCACTCAGTCAGTCAGTCAGTCAGGCATTCAGTCTGTCAGGCAGTCAGTCAGACAGTCAGTCAATTAATCTGTCTCATTTAGTCAGTCAGTCAGTCAGTCAGTCAAGCAGTCAGTCAGTTCTCATTCAGTAAGTCAGTTAGTCCGTCCAATCCAGTCCAGTCCAGTCACTCAGCCAGTCACTCAGTCAGTCAGTTAGGCAGTCAGTCAGTCAGTCTCGGTCAGTCAGTGAGTCGGTCAGTCAGTGAGTCGGTCAGTCAGTCAGTATCAGTAAGTCAGTCAGTATCAGTCAGTCAGCCAGTCAATCCGTCAGTCAGGAAGTCTCAGTCAGTCAGTAAGACTCCGACCGACAGAGCTCCGTTAGCCTAATTGCTACCCCGCTGGTCTTCCAAGCGAGTGGCCCTGGGTTCGAGTCCCAGCAAGAACGAATGTGTTCAATGTATATATTTCTTTTCTAATTTGAAAATTCTTTTTTTTTAAATTTTTCTCCTTTGCGAATACTGATTATTTATGTAGGGAAGAAAATTTTGAGTCAGTTTAATTATTCGACCAGTAAATTTCAAAGTGTTTGAATCAATAATTACCAAGGTGCATTTTTTGTTTTAATTATATTCATGACTCCAACCGGCAGAGCTCTGATAGACTAATGGCTAGAGTGTTGGGCTTCCAAGCGAGTGGCCATGGGTTCGAGTCCCAGCCTGAACGAAAATCTTCAATCCATATTTTTAGTTTCTAATTTGAAAATTCTTTTTTTTTTTAATTTTTTTCTTTTGCGAATATTGATTATTTATGTAGGGAAGAAAATTCTGTGTCAGTTTAATTATTCGACCTGTAGATTTCAAAGTGTTTGAATTAATAATTACCAAGGTGCATTTTTTGTTTTTATTATATTTAAGATACCTACCGGCAGAGATCCGATATCCTATTGGCGAGAGCTTTGGGCTTTTATACGAGTGGCCCTGGGTTCAAATCCCAGCCGGAACGAATATATTCAATGTATACGTTTCTTTTCAAATTTGAAAATTCTTTTTTTTTTTAAATTTTTCTCTTTTGCGAATATTGATTATTTATGTAGGGAAGAAAATTCTGAGTCAGTTTAATTATTCGACCGGTAAATTTGAAAGTGTTTGAATCAATAATTACCAAGGTGCATTTTTTGTTTTTATTATATTCATGACTCCAACCGGCAGAGCTCTGATAGACTAATGGCTAGAGTGTTGGGCTTCCAAGCGAGTGGCCATGGGTTCGAGTCCCACCCTGAACGAAAATCTTCAATCCATATTTTTAGTTTCTAATTTGAAAATTCTTTTTTTTTTTAATTTTTCTCTTTTGCGAATATTGATTATTTATGTAGGGAAGAAAATTCTGAGTCAGTTTAATTATTCGGTATGTAGATTTCAAAGTGTTTCATTTATTAATTACCAAGGTGCATTTTTTGTTTTGTATTATAATTAAGATACCGACCGACAGAGATCCGATAGCCTATTGGCGAGAGCTTTGGGCTTCTATACGAGTGGCCCTGGGTTCGAGTCCCAGCCTCAACGAAAATCGTCCATACTTATTTTTAGTTTCTAATTTGAAAATTCTTTTTTTTTTAATTTTTCTCTTTTGCGAAGTCCGTCAGTCAGTCAGGCAGTCCGTCAGTCAGTTTAAGTCAGTCAGTCAGTCATTCAGTCAGTCGGTCAGTCAGTCCAGTCCAGTCAGTCCAGTCCAGTCAGTCCACTCAGTCAGTCAGTCAGTCAGGCATTCAGTCTGTCAGGTAGTCAGTCAGACAGTCAGTCAATCAATATGTCTCACTCAGTCAGTCAGTCAGTCAGTCAAGCAGTCAGTCAGTTTGTCATTCAGTCAGTCAGTAAGTCAGTTAGTCAGTCCAATCCAGCCCAATCCAGTCCAGTCCAGTCAGTCAGCCAGTCACTCAGTCAGTCAGTTAGGCAGTCAGGCAGTCAGTCAGTCAATCTCGGTTAGTCAGTGAGTCGGTCAGTCAGTATCAGTCAGTCAGTCAGTATCAGTCAGTCAGTCAGTCAATCCGTCAGTCACGCAGTCTCAGTCAGGCAGTAAGACTCCGACCGACATTGCTCCGTTAGCCTAATTGCTACCCCGTTGGGCTTCCTAGCGAGTGGCTCTGGGTTCGCGTCCCAGCCGGAACGAATATAATCAATGTATATATATCTATTCTAATTTGAAAATTCTTCTTTTTTTTAATTTTTCTCCTTTGCGAATATTGATTATTTATGTAGGGAAGAAAATTCTGAGTCAGTTTAATTATTCGCCCGGTAAATTTCAAAGTGTTTGAATCAATAATTACCAAGGTGCATTTTTTCTTTTTATTATATTCATGACTCCAACCTTCAGAGCTCTGATAGACTAATGGCTAGAGTGTTGGGCTTCCAAGCGAGTGGCCATAGGTTCGAGTCCCAGCCTGAACGAAAATCTTTAATCCATATTTTTAGTTTCTAATTTGAAAATTCTTTTTTTTTTTTTTTAAATTTTTCTCTTTTGCGAATATTGATTATTTATGTACGGAAGAAAATTTTGAGTCAGTTTAATTATTCGACCTGTAGATTTCAAAGTGTTTCAATTAATAATTACAGAGGTGCATTTTTTGTTTTATATTATAATTAAGATACCGACCGACAGAGATCCGATAGCCTATTGGTGAGAGCTTTGGGCTTCTATACGAGTGGCCCTGGGTTTGAGTCCCAGCCGGAACGAAAGACTTCAATGCATATTTTTTTTCTAATTTGATTATTCTTTTTTTTTTAATTTTTCTCTTTTGCGAAGTCTGTCAGTCAGTCCTTTGGTCAGTCCAGTCCAGTCCGTCAGTCAGTCAGGCAGTCCGTCAGTCAGTCTCAGTCAGTCAGTCGTTCATTCAGTCAGTCGGTCAGTCAGTCCAGTCCAGTCAGTCCAGTCAGTCAGTAAGTCACTCAGTCAGTCAGTCTGTCAGGCAGTCAGTCAGTTAGTCAGTCAATCAATCAGTCTCATTCAGTCAGTCAGTCAGTTTGTCATTCAGTCAGTCATTTTGTCATTCAGTCAGTCAGTAAGTCAGTTAGTCAGTCCAATCCAGTCCAATCCAGTCCAGTCCAGTCAGTCAGCCAGTCACTCAGTCAGTCAGTTAGGTAGTCAGGCAGTCAGTCAGTCAGTCTCGGTCAGTCAGTGAGTCGGTCAGTCAGTCAGTATCAGTCAGTCAGTCAGTATCAGTCATTCAATCAGTATCAGTCAGTCAGTCAGTCAATCTGTCAGTCAGGCAGTCTCAGTCAGGCAGTACGACTCCGACCGACAGAGCTCCGATAGCCTAATTTCAGGCCCGTTGGGCTTCCAAGCGTGTGGCCCTGGGTTCGAGTCCCAGCGGGAACGAAAATTTTCAATCCATATTTTTAGTTTTTAGTTTGAAAATTCTTTTTTTTTTATTTTTCTCTTTTGCGAATATTGATTATTTATGTAGGGAAGAAAATTCTGAGTCAGTTTAATTATTCGACCTGTAGATTTCAAAGTGTTTGAATTAATATTTACCAAGGTGCATTTTTTGTTTTTATTATATTTAAGATACCTACCGGCAGAGATCCGATATCCTATTGGCGAGAGCTTTGGGCTTCTATACGAGTGGCCCTGGGTTCAAATCCCAGCCGGAACGAATATATTCAATGTATACGTTTCTTTTCAAATTTGAAAATTCTTTTTTTTTTAAATTTTTCTCTTTTGCGAATACTGATTATTTATGTAGGGAAGAAAATTCTGAGTCAGTTTAATTATTCGACCGGTAAATTTGAAAGTGTTTGAATCAATAATCAGTCAGTTCTCATTCAGTAAGTCAGTTAGTCCGTCCAATCCAGTCCAGTCCAGTCAGTCAGCCAGTCACTCAGTCAGTCAGTTAGGCAGTCAGGCAGTCAGTCAGTCAGTCTCGGTCAGTCAGTGAGTCGGTCATTCAGTCAGTATCAGTAAGTCAGTCAGTATCAGTCAGTCAGCCAGTCAATCCGTCAGTCAGGAAGTCTCAGTCAGGCAGTAAGACTCCGACCGACAGAGCTCCGTTAGCCTAATTGCTACCCCGTTGGTCTTCCAAGCGAGTGGCCCTGGGTTCGAGTCCCAGCAAGAACGAATGTGTTCAATGTATATATTTCTTTTCTAATTTGAAAATTCTTTTTTTTTTAATTTTTCTCTTTTGCGAATACTGATTATTTATGTAGGGAAGAAAATTTTGAGTCAGTTTATTTATTCGACCAGTAAATTTCAAAGTGTTTGAATCAATAATTACCAAGGTGCATTTTTTGTTTTAATTATATTCATGACTCCAACCGGCAGAGCTCTGATAGACTAATGGCTAGAGTGTTGGGCTTCCAAGCGAGTGGCCATGGGTTCGAGTCCCAGCCTGAACTAGAATCTTCAATCCAGATTTTTAGTTTCTTATTTGAAAATTTTTTTTTTTAATTTTTTTTCTTTTGCGAATATTGATTATTTATGTAGGGAAGAAAATTCTGAGTCAGTTTAATTATTCGACCTGTAGATTTCAAAGTGTTTGAATCAATAATTACCAAGGTGCATTTTTTGTTTTAATTATATTCATGACTCCAACCGGCAGAGCTCTGATAGACTAATGGCTAGAGTGTTGGGCTTCCAAGCGAGTGGCCATGGGTTCGAGTCCCAGCCTGAACGAGAATCTTCAATCCAGATTTTTAGTTTCTTATTTGAAAATTCTTTTTTTTTTAATTTTTTTCTTTTGCGAATATTGATTATTTATGTAGGGAAGAAAATTCTGAGTCAGTTTAATTATTCGACCTGTAGATTTCAAAGTGTTTGAATTAATAATTACCAAGGTGCATTTTTTGTTTTTATTATATTTAAGATACCTGCCGGCAGAGATCCGATATCCTATTGGCGAGAGCTTTGGGCTTCTATACGAGTGGCCCTGGGTTCGAATTCCAGCCGGAACGAATATATTCAATGTATATGTATCTTTTCAAATTTGAAAATTCTTTTTTTTTTAAATTTTTCTCTTTTGCGAATATTGAATATTTATGTAGGGAAGAAAATTCTGAGTCAGTTTAATTATTCGACCGGTAAATTTCAAAGTGTTTGAATCAATAATTACCAAGGTGCATTTTTTGTTTTTATTATATTCATGACTCCAACCGGCAGAGCTCTGATAGACTAATGGCTAGAGTGTTGGGCTTCCAAGCGAGTGGCCATGGGTTCGAGTCCCAGCCTGAACGAAAATCTTTAATCCATATTTTTAGTTTCTAATTTGAAAATTCTTTTTTTTTTTAATTTTTCTCTTTTGCGAATATTGATTATTTATGTAGGGAAGAAAATTCTGAGGCAGTTTAATTATTCGGTATGTAGATTTCAAAGTGTTTCATTTATTAATTACCAAGGTGCATTTTTTGTTTTGTATTATAATTAAGATACCGACCGACAGAGATCCGATAGCCTATTGGCGAGAGCTTTGGGCTTCTATACGAGTGGCCCTGGGTTCGAGTCCCAGCCTCAACGAAAATCGTCCATACTTATTTTTAGTTTCTAATTTGAAAATTCTTTTTTTTTTTTTTTCTCTTTTGCGAAGTCCGTCAGTCAGTCAGGCAGTCCGTCAGTCAGTTTCAGTCAGTCAGTCAGTCATTCAGTCAGTCGGTCAGTCAGTCCAGTCCAGTCAGTCCAGTCCAGTCAGTCCACTCAGTCAGTCAGTCAGTCAGGCATTCAGTCTGTCAGGTAGTCAGTCAGACAGTCAATCAATCAATATGTCTCACTCAGTCAGTCAGTCAGTCAGTCAAGCAGTCAGTCAGTTTGTCATTCAGTCAGTCAGTAAGTCAGTTAGTCAGTCCAATCCAGCCCAATCCAGTCCAGTCCAGTCAGTTAGGCAGTCCAATCCAGCCCAATCCAGTCCAGTCCAGTCAGTCAGCCAGTCACTCAGTCAGTCAGTTAGGCAGTCAGGCAGTCAGTCAGTCAATCTCGGTTAGTCAGTGAGTCGGTCAGTCAGTATCAGTCAGTCAGTCAGTATCAGTCAGTCAGTCAGTCAATCCGTCAGTCACGCAGTCTCAGTCAGGCAGTAAGACTCCGACCGACAGAGCTACGTTAGCCTAATTGCTACCCCGTTGGGCTTCCAAGCGAGTGGCTCTGGGTTCGCGTCCCAGCCGGAACGAATATAATTAATGTATATATATCTATTCTAATTTGAAAATTCTTCTTTTTTTTAATTTTTCTCCTTTGCGAATATTGATTATTTATGTAGGGAAGAAAATTCTGAGTCAGTTTAATTATTCGCCCGGTAAATTTCAAAGTGTTTGAATGAATAATTACCAAGGTGCATTTTTTCTTTTTATTATATTCATGACTCCAACCTTCAGAGCTCTGATAGACTAATGGCTAGAGTGTTGGGCTTCCAAGCGAGTGGCCATAGGTTCGAGTCCCAGCCTGAACGAAAATCTTTAATCCATATTTTTAGTTTCTAATTTGAAAATTCTTTTTTTTTTTTTTTAAATTTTTCTCTTTTGCGAATATTGATTATTTATGTACGGAAGAAAATTTTGAGTCAGTTTAATTATTCGACCTGTAGATTTCAAAGTGTTTCAATTAATAATTACCAAGGTGCATTTTTTGTTTTATATTATAATTAAGATACCGACCGACAGAGATCCGATAGCCTATTGGTGAGAGCTTTGGGCTTCTATACGAGTGGCACTGGGTTCGAGTCCCAGCCGGAACGAATATATTCAGTGTATATATTTCTTTTCTAATTTGAATTTTTTTTTTTTAATTTTTCTCTTTTGCGAATATTGATTATTTATGTAGGGAAGAAAATTCTGAGTCAGTTTAATTATTCGACCGGTAAATTTCAAAGTGTTTGAATCAATAATTACCAAGGTGCATTTTTTGTTTTAATTATATTCATGACTCCAACCGGCAGAGCTCTGATAGACTAATGGCTAGAGTGTTGGGCTTCCAAGCGAGTGGCCATGGGTTCGAGTCCCAGCCTGAACGAGAATCTTCAATCCAGATTTTTAGTTTCTTATTTGAAAATTCTTTTTTTTTTTTTATTTTTTTCTTTTGCGAATATTGATTATTTATGTAGGGAAGAAAATTCTGAGTCAGTTTAATTATTCGACCTGTAGATTTCAAAGTGTTTGAATTAATAATTACCAAGGTGCATTTTTTGTTTTTATTATATTTAAGATACCTACCGGCAGAGATCCGATATCCTATTGGCGAGAGCTTTGGGCTTCTATACGAGTGGCCCTGGGTTCAAATCCCAGCCGGAACGAATATATTCAATGTATACGTTTCTTTTCAAATTTGAAAATTCTTTTTTTTTTAAATTTTTCTCTTTTGCGAATACTGATTATTTATGTAGGGAAGAAAATTCTGAGTCAGTTTAATTATTCGACCGGTAAATTTGAAAGTGTTTGAATCAATAATTACCAAGGTGCATTTTTTGTTTTTATTATATTCATGACTCCAACCGGCAGAGCTCTGATAGACTAATGGCTAGAGTGTTGGGCTTCCAAGCGAGTGGCCATGGGTTCGAGTCCCAGCCTGAACGAAAATCTTCAATCCATATTTTTAGTTTCTAATTTGAAAATTCTTTTTTTTTTTTAATATTTCTCTTTTGCGAATATTGGTTATTTATGTAGGGAAGAAAATTCTGAGTCAGTTTAATTATTCGACCTGTAGATTTCAAAGTGTTTCAATTAATAATTACCAAGGTGCATTTTTTGTTTTTATTATAATTAAAATACCGACCGTCTTAGATCCGATAGCCTATTGGTGAGAGATTTGGGCTTCTATACGAGTGGCCCTGGGTTTGAGTCCCAGCCGGAACTTAAGACTTCAATGCATATTTTTTTTCTAATTTGATTATTCTTTTTTTTTAATTTTTCTCTTTTGCGAAGTCTGTCAGTCAGTCCTTTGGTCAGTCCAGTCCAGTCCGTCAGTCAGTCAGGCAGTCCGTCAGTCAGTCTCAGTCAGTCAGTCGTTCATTCAGTCAGTCGGTCAGTCAGTCCAGTCCAGTCAGTCCAGTCAGTCAGTAAGTCACTCAGTCAGTCAGTCTGTCAGGCAGTCAGTCAGTTAGTCAGTCAATCAATCAGTCTCATTCAGTCAGTCAGTCAGTTTGTCATTCAGTCAGTCATTTTGTCATTCAGTCAGTCAGTAAGTCAGTTAGTCAGTCCAATCCAGTCCAATCCAGTCCAGTCCAGTCAGTCAGCCAGTCACTCAGTCAGTCAGTTAGGTAGTCAGGCAGTCAGTCAGTCAGTCTCGGTCAGTCAGTGAGTCGGTCAGTCAGTCAATCTGTCAGTCAGGCAGTCTCAGTCAGGCAGTACGACTCCGACCGACAGAGCTCCGATAGCCTAATTTCAGGCCCGTTGGGCTTCCAAGCGTGTGGCCCTGGGTTCGAATCCCAGCGGGAACGAAAATTTTCAATCCATATTTTTAGTTTTTAGTTTGAAAATTCTTTTTTTTAAATTTTTCTCTTTTGCGAATATTGATTATTTATGTAGGGAAGAAAATTCTAAGTCAGTTTAATTATTCGACCTGTAGATTTCAAAGCCCATACGAGTGGCCCTGGGGTCGAGTCCCAGCCGGAACGAAAAACTTCAATGCGTATTTGTTTTTCTAATTTGATTATTCTTTTTTTTAATTTCTCTCTTTTGCGAAGTCCGTCAGTCATTCAGGCAGTCCGTCAGTCAGTCTCAGTCAGTCAGTCAGTCATTCAGTCAGTCGGTCAGTCAGTCCAGTCCAGTTAGTCCAGTCAGTCAGTAAGTCACTCAGTCAGTCAGTCAGTCAGGCATTCAGTCAGTCAAACAGTCAGTCAATTAATCTGTCTCATTCAGTCAGTCAGTCAGTCAGTCAGTCAAGCAGTCAGTCAGTTCTCATTCAGTAAGTCAGTTAGTCCGTCCAATCCAGTCCAGTTCAGTCAGTCAGCCAGTCACTCAGTCAGTCAGTTAGGCAGTCAGGCAGTCAGTCAGTCAGTCTCGGTCAGTCAGTGAGTCGGTCAGTCAGTCAGTATCAGTAAGTCAGTCAGTATCAGTCAGTCAGCCAGTCAATCCGTCAGTCAGGAAGTCTCAGTCAGGCAGTAAGACTCCGACCGACAGAGCTCCGTTAGCCTAATTGCTACCCCGTTGGTCTTCCAAGCGAGTGGCCCTGGGTTCGAGTCCCAGCAAGAACGAATGTGTTCAATGTATATATTTCTTTTCTAATTTGAAAATTCTTTTTTTTTTTAATTTTTCTCTTTTGCGAATACTGATTATTTATGTAGGGAAGAAAATTTTGAGTCAGTTTAATTATTCGACCAGTAAATTTCAAAGTGTTTGAATCAATAATTACCAAGGTGCATTTTTTGTTTTAATTATATTCATGACTCCAACCGGCAGAGCTCTGATAGACTAATGGCTAGAGTGTTGGGCTTCCAAGCGAGTGGCCGTGGGTTCGAGTCCCAGCCTGAACGAGAATCTTCAATCCAGATTTTTAGTTTCTTATTTGAAAATTCTTTTTTTTTTAATTTTTTTCTTTTGCGAATATTGATTATTTATGTAGGGAAGAAAATTCTGAGTCAGTTTAATTATTCGACCTGCAGATTTCAAAGTGTTTGAATTAATAATTACCAAGGTGCATTTTTTGTTTTTATTATATTTAAGATACCTGCCGGCAGAGATCCGATATCCTATTGGCGAGAGCTTTGGGCTTCTATACGAGTGGCCCTGGGTTCGAATTCCAGCCGGAACGAATATATTCAATGTATATGTTTCTTTTCAAATTTGAAAATTCTTTTTTTTTTTTAAATTTTTCTCTTTTGCGAATATTGATTATTTATGTAGGGAAGAAAATTCTGAGTCAGTTTAATTATTCGACCGGTAAATTTCAAAGTGTTTGAATCAATAATTACCAAGGTGAATTTTTTGTTTTTATTATATTCATGACTCCAACCGGCAGAGCTCTGATAGACTAATGGCTAGAGTGTTGGGCTTCCAAGCGAGTGGCCATGGGTTCGAGTCCCAGCCTGAACGAAAATCTTCAATCCATATTTTTAGTTTCTAATTTGAAAATTCTTTTTTTTTTAAATTTTTCTCTTTTGCGAATATTGATTATTTATGTAGGGAAGAAAATTCTGAGTCAGTTTAATTATTCGGTATGTAGATTTCAAAGTGTTTCATTTATTAATTACCAAGGTGCATTTTTTGTTTTGTATTATAATTAAGATACCGACCGACAGAGATCCGATAGCCTATTGGCGAGAGCTTTGGGCTTCTATACGAGTGGCCCTGGGTTCGAATCCCAGCCTCAACGAAAATCGTCCATACTTATTTTTAGTTTCTAATTTGAAAATTCTTTTTTTTTTAAATTTTTCTCTTTTGCGAAGTCCGTCAGTCAGTCAGGCAGTCCGTCAGTCAGTTTCAGTCAGTCAGTCAGTCATTCAGTCAGTCGGTCAGTCAGTCCAGTCCAGTCAGTCCAGTCCAGTCAGTCCACTCAGTCAGTCAGTCAGTCAGGCATTCAGTCTGTCAGGTAGTCAGTCAGACAGTCAGTCAATCAATATGTCTCACTCAGTCAGTCAGTCAGTCAGTCAAGCAGTCAGTCAGTTTGTCATTCAGTCAGTCAGTAAGTCAGTTAGTCAGTCCAATCCAGCCCAATCCAGTCCAGTCCAGTCAGTTAGGCAGTCCAATCCAGCCCAATCCAGTCCAGTCCAGTCAGTCAGCCAGTCACTCAGTCAGTCAGTTAGGCAGTCAGGCAGTCAGTCAGTCAATCTCGGTTAGTCAGTGAGTCGGTCAGTCAGTATCAGTCAGTCAGTCAGTATCAGTCAGTCAGTCAGTCAATCCGTCAGTCACGCAGTCTCAGTCAGGCAGTAAGACTCCGACCGACAGAGCTCCGTTAGCCTAATTGCTACCCCGTTGGGCTTCCAAGCGAGTGGCTCTGGGTTCGCGTCCCAGCCGGAACGAATATAATCAATGTATATATATCTATTCTAATTTGAAAATTCTTCTTTTTTTTAATTTTTCTCCTTTGCGAATATTGATTATTTATGTAGGGAAGAAAATTCTGAGTCAGTTTAATTATTCGCCCGGTAAATTTCAAAGTGTTTGAATCAATAATTACCAAGGTGCATTTTTTGTTTTAATTATATTCATGACTCCAACCGGCAGAGCTCTGATAGACTAATGGCTAGAGTGTTGGGCTTCCAAGCGAGTGGCCATGGGTTCGAGTCCCAGCCTGAACGAGAATCTTCAATCCAGATTTTTAGTTTCTTATTTGAAAATTCTTTTTTTTTTTTATTTTTTTCTTTTGCGAATATTGATTATTTATGTAGGGAAGAAAATTCTGAGTCAGTTTAATTATTCGACCTGTAGATTTCAAAGTGTTTCAATTAATAATTACCAAGGTGCATTTTTTGTTTTTATTATAATTAAAATACCGACCGTCTTAGATCCGATAGCCTATTGGTGAGAGCTTTGGGCTTCTATACGAGTGGCCCTGGGTTTGAGTCCCAGCCGGAACGAAAGACTTCAATGCATATTTTTTTTTCTAATTTGATTATTCTTTTTTTTTTTAATTTTTCTCTTTTGCGAAGTCTGTCAGTCAGTCCTTTGGTCAGTCCAGTCCAGTCCGTCAGTCAGTCAGGCAGTCCGTCAGTCAGTCTCAGTCAGTCAGTCGTTCATTCAGTCAGTCGGTCAGTCAGTCCAGTCCAGTCAGTCCAGTCAGTCAGTAAGTCACTCAGTCAGTCAGTCTGTCAGGCAGTCAGTCAGTTAGTCAGTCACATTCAGTCAGTCAGTCAGTTTGTCATTCAGTCAGTCATTTTGTCATTCAGTCAGTCAGTAAGTCAGTTAGTCAGTCCAATCCAGTCCAATCCAGTCCAGTCCAGTCAGTCAGCCAGTCACTCAGTCAGTCAGTTAGGTAGTCAGGCAGTCAGTCAGTCAGTCTCGGTCAGTCAGTGAGTCGGTCAGTCAGTCAGTATCAGTCAGTCAGTCAGTATCAGTCATTCAATCAGTATCAGTCAGTCAGTCAGTCAATCTGTCAGTCAGGCAGTCTCAGTCAGGCAGTACGACTCCGACAGACAGAGCTCCGATAGCCTAATTTCAGGCCCGTTGGGCTTCCAAGCGTGTGGCCCTGGGTTCGAGTCCCAGCGGGAACGAAAATTTTCAATCCATATTTTTAGTTTTTAGTTTGAAAATTCTTTTTTTTTAATTTTTCTCTTTTGCGAATATTGATTATTTATGTAGGGAAGAAAATTCTAAGTCAGTTTAATTATTCGACCTGTAGATTTCAAAGCCCATACGAGTGGCCCTGGGGTCGAGTCCCAGCCGGAACGAAAAACTTCAATGCGTATTTGTTTTTCTAATTTGATTATTCTTTTTTTTAATTTCTCTCTTTTGCGAAGTCCGTCAGTCATTCAGGCAGTCCGTCAGTCAGTCTCAGTCAGTCAGTCAGTCATTCAGTCAGTCGGTCAGTCAGTCTAGTCCAGTTAGTCCAGTCAGTCAATAAGTCACTCAGTCAGTCAGTCAGTCAGGCATTCAGTCAGTCAAACAGTCAGTCAATTAATCTGTCTCATTCAGTCAGTCAGTCAGTCAGTCAGTCAAGCAGTCAGTCAGTTCTCATTCAGTAAGTCAGTTAGTCCGTCCAATCCAGTCCAGTCCAGTCAGTCAGCCAGTCACTCAGTCAGTCAGTTAGGCAGTCAGGCAGTCAGTCAGTCAGTCTCGGTCAGTCAGTGAGTCGGTCAGTCAGTCAGTATCAGTAAGTCAGTCAGTATCAGTCAGTCAGCCAGTCAATCCGTCAGTCAGGAAGTCTCAGTCAGGCAGTAAGACTCCGACCGACAGAGCTCCGTTAGCCTAATTGCTACCCCGTTGGTCTTCCAAGCGAGTGGCCCTGGGTTCGAGTCCCAGCAAGAACGAATGTGTTCAATGTATATATTTCTTTTCTAATTTGAAAATTCTTTTTTTTTTTTAATTTTTCTCTTTTGCGAATACTGATTATTTATGTAGGGAAGAAAATTTTGAGTCAGTTTAATTATTCAAACAGTAAATTTCAAAGTGTTTGAATCAATAATTACCAAGGTGCATTTTTTGTTTTAATTATATTCATGACTCCAACCGGCAGAGCTCTGATAGACTAATGGCTAGAGTGTTGGGCTTCCAAGCGAGTGGCCATGGGTTCGAGTCCCAGCCTGAACGAGAATCTTCAATCCATATTTTTAGTTTCTAATTTGAAAATTCTTTTTTTTTTTAATTTTTCTCTTTTGCGAATATTGATTATTTATGTAGGGAAGAAAATTCTGAGTCAGTTTAATTATTCGACCTGTAGATTTCAAAGTGTTTGAATTAATAATTACCAAGGTGCATTTTTTGTTTTTATTATATTTAAGATGCCTGCCGGCAGAGATCCGATATCCTATTGGCGAGAGCTTTGGGCTTCTATACGAGTGGCCCTGGGTTCGAATTCCAGCCGGAACGAATATATTCAATGTATATGTTTCTTTTCAAATTTGAAAATTCTTTTTTTTTTTTAAATTTTTCTCTTTTGCGAATATTGATTATTTATGTAGGGAAGAAAATTCTGAGTCAGTTTAATTATTCGACCGGTAAATTTCAAAGTGTTTGAATCAATAATTACCAAGGTGCATTTTTTGTTTTTATTATATTCATGACTCCAACCGGCAGAGCTCTGATAGACTAATGGCAAGAGTGTTGGGCTTCCAAGCGAGTGGCCATGGGTTCGAGTCCCAGCCTGAACGAAAATCTTCAATCCATATTTTTAGTTTCTAATTTGAAAATTCTTTTTTTTTTTAATTTTTCTCTTTTGCGAAGTCCGTCAGTCAGTCAGGCAATCCGTCAGTCAGTTTCAGTCAGTCAGTCAGTCATTCAGTCAGTCGGTCAGTCAGTCCAGTCCAGTCAGTCCAGTCCAGTCAGTCCACTCAGTCAGTCAGTCAGTCAGGCATTCAGTCTGTCAGGTAGTCAGTCAGACAGTCAGTCAATCAATATGTCTCACTCAGTCAGTCAGTCAGTCAGTCAAGCAGTCAGTCAGTCATTCAGTCAGTCAGTAAGTCAGTTAGTCAGTCCAATCCAGCCCAATCCAGTCCAGTCCAGTCCAGTCAGTCAGCCAGTCACTCAGTCAGTCAGTTAGGCAGTCAGGCAGTCAGTCAGTCAATCTCGGTTAGTCAGTGAGTCGGTCAGTCAGTATCAGTCAGTCAGTCAGTATCAGTCAGTCAGTCAGTCAATCCGTCAGTCACGCAGTCTCAGTCAGGCAGTAAGACTCCGACAGACAGAGCTCCGTTAGCCTAATTGCTACCCCGTTGGGCTTCCAAGCGAGTGGCTCTGGGTTCGCGTCCCAGCCGGAACGAATATAATCAATGTATATATATCTATTCTAATTTGAAAATTCTTCTTTTTTTTAATTTTTCTCCTTTGCGAATATTGATTATTTATGTAGGGAAGAAAATTCTGAGTCAGTTTAATTATTCGCCCGGTAAATTTCAAAGTGTTTGAATCAATAATTACCAAGGTGCATTTTTTCTTTTTATTATATTCATGACTCCAACCTTCAGAGCTCTGATAGACTAATGGCTAGAGTGTTGGGCTTCCAAGCGAGTGGCCATAGGTTCGAGTCCCAGCCTGAACGAAAATCTTTAATCCATATTTTTAGTTTCTAATTTGAAAATTCTTTTTTTTTTTTTTTTAAATTTTTCTCTTTTGCGAATATTGATTATTTCTGTACGGAAGAAAATTTTGAGTCAGTTTAATTATTCGACCTGTAGATTTCAAAGTGTTTCAATTAATAATTACCAAGGTGCATTTTTTGTTTTATATTATAATTAAGATAGCGACCGACAGAGATCCGATAGCCTATTGGTGAGAGCTTTGGGCTTCTATACGAGTGGCCCTGGGTTTGAGTCCCAGCCGGAACGAAAGACTTCAATGCATATTTTTTTCTAATTTGATTATTCTTTTTTCTTAATTTTTCTCTTTTGCGAAGTCTGTCAGTCAGTCCTTTGGTCAGTCCAGTCCAGTCCGTCAGTCAGTCTCAGTCAGTCAGTCGTTCATTCAGTCAGTCGGTCAGTCAGTCCAGTCCAGTCAGTCCAGTCAGTCAGTAAGTCACTCAGTCAGTCAGTCTGTCAGGCAGTCAGTCAGTTAGTCAGTCAATCAATCAGTCTCATTCAGTCAGTCAGTCAGTTTGTCATTCAGTCAGTCATTTTGTCATTCAGTCAGTCAGTAAGTCAGTTAGTCAGTCCAATCCAGTCCAATCCAGTCCAGTCCAGTCAGTCAGCCAGTCACTCAGTCAGTCAGTTAGGTAGTCAGGCAGTCAGTCAGTCTCGGTCAGTCAGTGAGTCGGTCAGTCAGTCAGTATCAGTCAGTCAGTCAGTATCAGTCATTCAATCAGTATCAGTCAGTCAGTCAGTCAATCTGTCAGTCAGGCAGTCTCAGTCAGGCAGTACGACTCCGACCGACAGAGCTCCGATAGCCAAATTTCAGGCCCGTTGGGCCTCCAAGCGTGTGGCCCTGGGTTCGAGTCCCAGCGGGAACGAAAATTTTCAATCCATATTTTTAGTTTTTAGTTTGAATATTCTTTTTTTTAAATTTTTCTCTTTTGCGAATATTGATTATTTATGTAGGGAAGAAAATTATAAGTCAGTTTAATTATTCGACCTGTAGATTTCAAAGCCCATACGAGTGGCCCTGGGGTCGAGTCCCAGCCGGAACGAAAAACTTCAATGCGTATTTGTTTTTCTAATTTGATTATTCTTTTTTTTAATTTCTCTCTTTTGCGAAGTCCGTCAGTCATTCAGGCAGTCCGTCAGTCAGTCTCAGTCAGTCAGTCAGTCATTCAGTCAGTCGGTCAGTCAGTCCAGTCCAGTTAGTCCAGTCAGTCAGTAAGTCACTCAGTCAGTCAGTCAGTCAGGCATACAGTCAGTCAAACAGTCAGTCAATTAATCTGTCTCATTCAGTCAGTCAGTCAGTCAGTCAGTCAAGCAGTCAGTCAGTTCTCATTCAGTAAGTCAGTTAGTCCGTCCAATCCAGTCCAGTCCAGTCAGTCAGCCTGTCACTCAGTCAGTCAGTTAGGCAGTCAGGCAGTCAGTCAGTCAGTCTCGGTCAGTCAGTGAGTCGGTCAGTCAGTCAGTATCAGTAAGTCAGTCAGTATCAGTCAGTCAGCCAGTCAATCCGTCAGTCAGGAAGTCTCAGTCAGGCAGTAAGACTCCGACCGACAGAGCTCCGTTAGCCTAATTGCTACCCCGTTGGTCTTCCAAGCGAGTGGCCCTGGGTTCGAGTCCCAGCAAGAACGAATGTGTTCAATGTATATATTTCTTTTCTAATTTGAAAATTCTTTTTTTTTTAATTTTTCTCTTTTGCGAATACTGATTATTTATGTAGGGAAGAAAATTTTGAGTCAGTTTAATTATTCGACCAGTAAATTTCAAAGTGTTTGAATCAATAATTACCAAGGTGCATTTTTTGTTTTAATTATATTCATGACTCCAACCGGCAGAGCTCTGATAGACTAATGGCTAGAGTGTTGGGCTTCCAAGCGAGTGGCCATAGGTTCGAGTCCCAGCCTGAACGAAAATCTTTAATCCATATTTTTAGTTTCTAATTTGAAAATTCTTTTTTTTTTTTTTTAATTTTTCTCTTTTGCGAATATTGATTATTTATGTACGGAAGAAAATTTTGAGTCAGTTTAATTATTCGACCTGTAGATTTCAAAGTGTTTCAATTAATAATTACCAAGGTGCATTTTTTGTTTTATATTATAATTAAGATAGCGACCGACAGAGATCCGATAGCCTATTGGTGAGAGCTTTGGGCTTCTATACGAGTGGCCCTGGGTTTGAGTCCCAGCCGGAACGAAAGACTTCAATGCATATTTTTTTCTAATTTGATTATTCTTTTTTTTTAATTTTTCTCTTTTGCGAAGTCTGTCAGTCAGTCCTTTGGTCAGTCCAGTCCAGTCCGTCGGTCAGTCCAGTTCAGTCCGTCAGTCAGTCAGGCAGTCCGTCAGTCAGTCTCAGTCAGGCAGTAAGTCACTCAGTCAGTCAGTCAGTCAGGCATTCAGTCTGTCAGGCAGTCAGTCAGTCAATCAATCAGTCTCATTCAGTCAGTCAGTCAAGCAGTCAGTCAGTTTGTCATTCAGTCAGTCAGTAAGTCAGTCCAGTCCAGTCCAGTCCAGTCCAGTCAGTCAGCCAGTCACTCAGTCAGTCAGTTAGGCAGTCAAACAGTCAGTCAGTCAGTCTCGGTCAGTCAGTGAGTGGGTCAGTCAGTCAGTATCAGTCAGTCAGTATCAGTCAATCAGTCAGTATCAGTCAGTCAGTCAATCTGTCAGTCAGGCAGTAAGACTCCGACAGACAGAGCTCCGATAGCCTAATTGCTAGCCCGTTGGGCTTCCAAGCGTGTGGCCCTGGGTTCGAGCCCAGCCGGAACAAATATATTCAATGTATATTTTTCTTTTCTAATTTGAAAATTCTTTTTTTTTTTAATTTTTCTCTTTTGCGAATACTGATTATTTATGTAGGGAAGAAAATTTTGAGTCAGTTTAATTATTCGACCAGTAAATTTCAAAGTGTTTGAATCAATAATTAGCAAGGTGCATTTTTTGTTTTAATTATATTCATGACTCCAACCGGCAGAGCTCTGATAGACTAATGGCTAGAGTGTTGGGCTTCCAAGCGAGTGGCCATGGGTTCGAGTCCCAGCCTGAACGAGAATCTTCAATCCAGATTTTTAGTTTCTTATTTGAAAATTCTTTTTTTTTTAATTTTTTTCTTTTGCGAATATTGATTATTTATGTAGGGAAGAAAATTCTGAGTCAGTTTAATTATTCGACCTGTAGATTTCAAAGTGTTTGAATTAATAATTACCAAAGTGCATTTTTTGCTTTTATTATATTTAAGATACCTGCCGGCAGAGATCCGATATCCTATTGGCGAGAGCTTTGGGCTTCTATACGAGTGGCCCTGGGTTCGAATTCCAGCCGGAACGAATATATTCAATGTATATGTTTCTTTTCAAATTTGAAAATTCTTTTTTTTTTAAATTTTTCTCTTTTGCGAATATTGATTATTTATGTAGGGAAGAAAATTCTGAGTCAGTTTAATTATTCGACCGGTAAATTTCAAAGTGTTTGAATCAATAATTACCAAGGTGCATTTTTTGTTTTTATTATATTCATGACTCCAACCGGCAGAGCTCTGACAGACTAATGGCTAGAGTGTTGGGCTTCCAAGCGAGTGGCCATGGGTTCGAGTCCCAGCCTGAACGAAAATCTTCAATCCATATTTTTAGTTTCTAATTTGAAAATTCTTTTTTTTTTTTTTAATTTTTCTCTTTTGCGAATATTGATTATTTATGTAGGGAAGAAAATTCTGAGTCAGTTTAATTATTCGGTATGTAGATTTCAAAGTGTTTCATTTATTAATTACCAAGGTGCATTTTTTGTTTTGTATTATAATTAAGATACCGACCGACAGAGATCCGATAGCCTATTGGCGAGAGCTTTGGGTTTCTATACGAGTGGCCCTGGGTTCGAGTCCCAGCCTCAACGAAAATCGTCCATACTTATTTTTAGTTTCTAATTTGAAAATTCTTTTTTTTTTAAATTTTTCTCTTTTGCAAAGTCCGTCAGTCAGTCAGGCAGTCCGTCAGTCAGTTTCAGTCAGTCAGTCAGTCATTCAGTCAGTCGGTCAGTCAGTCCAGTCCAGTCAGTCCAGTCCAGTCAGTCCACTCAGTCAGTCAGTTAGTCAAACATTCAGTCTGTCAGGTAGTCAGTCAGACAGTCAGTCAATCAATATGTCTCACTCAGTCAGTCAGTCAGTCAGTCAAGCAGTCAGTCAGTTTGTCATTCAGTCAGTCAGTAAGTCAGTTAGTCAGTCCAATCCAGCCCAATCCAGTCCAGTCCAGTCAGTTAGGCAGTCCAATCCAGCCCAATCCAGTCCAGTCCAGTCAGTCAGCCAGTCACTCAGTCAGTCAGTTAGGCAGTCAGGCAGTCAGTCAGTCAATCTCAGTTAGGCAGTGAGTCGGTCAGTCAGTATCAGTCAGTCAGTCAGTATCAGTCAGTCAGTCAGTCAATCCGTCAGTCACGCAGTCTCAGTCAGGCAGTAAGACTCCGACCGACAGAGCTCCGTTAGCCTAATTGCTACCCCGTTGGGCTTCCAAGCGAGTGGCTCTGGGTTCGCGTCCCAGCCGGAACGAATATAATCAATGTATATATATCTATTCTAATTTGAAAATTCTTCTTTTTTTTAATTTTTCTCCTTTGCGAATATTGATTATTTATGTAGGGAAGAAAATTCTGAGTCAGTTTAATTATTCGCCCGGTAAATTTCAAAGTGTTTGAATCAATAATTACCAAGGTGCATTTTTTCTTTTTATTATATTCATGACTCCAAACTTCAGAGCTCTGGTAGACTAATGGCTAGAGTGTTGGGCTTCCAAGCGAGTGGCCATAGGTTCGAGTCCCAGCCTGAACGAAAATCTTTAATCCATATTTTTAGTTTCTAATTTGAAAATTCTTTTTTTTTTTTTTTTTTAAATTTTTCTCTTTTGCGAATATTGATTATTTATGTACGGAAGAAAATTTTGAGTCAGTTTAATTATTCGACCTGTAGATTTCAAAGTGTTTCAATTAATAATTACCAAGGTGCATTTTTTGTTTTATATTATAATTAAGATACCGACCGACAGAGATCCGATAGCCTATTGGTGAGAGCTTTGGGCTTCTAGACGAGTGGCACTGGGTTCGAGCCTCAGCCGGAACGAATATATTCAGTGTATATATTTCTTTTCTAATTTGAATTTTTTTTTTTAATTTTTCTTTTTTGCGAATATTGATTATTTATGTAGGGAAGAAAATTCTGAGTCAGTTTAATTATTCGACCGGTAAATTTCAAAGTGTTTGAATCAATAATTACCAAGGTGTATTTTTTGTTTTTATTATATTCATGACTCCAACCGGCAGAGCTCTGATAGACTAATGGCTAGAGTCTTGGGCTTCCAAGCGAGTGGCCATGGGTTCGAGTCCCAGCCTGAACGAAAATCTTCAATCCATATTTTTAGTTTCTAATTTGAAAATTCTTTTTTTTTAAATTTTTATCTTTTGCGAATATTGATTGTTTATGTAGGGAAGAAAATTCTGAGTCAGTTTAGTTATTCGACCTGTAGATTTTAAAGTGTTTCATTTAATAATTACCAAGGTGCCTTTTTTGTTTCGTATTTTAATTAAGATAACGACCGACAGAGATCCGATAGCCTATTGGCGAGAGCTTTGGGCTTCTATACGAGTGGCCCTGGGGTCGAGTTTCAGCCGGAACGAAAAACTTCAATGCGTATTTGTTTTTCTAATTTGATTATTCTTTTTTTTAATTTTTCTCTTTTGCGATGTCCGTCAGTCAGTCAGGCAGTCCGTCAGTCAGTCTCAGTCAGTCAGTCAGTCATTCAGTCAGTCGGTCAGTCAGTCCAGTCCAGTTAGTCTAGTCAGTCAGTAAGTCACTCAGTCAGTCAGGCATTCAGTCTGTCAGGCAGTCAGTCAGACAGTCAGTCAATTAATCTGTCTCATTCAGTCAGTCAGTCAGTCAAGCAGTCAGTCACTTTGTCATTCAGTCAGTCAGTAAGTCAGTTAGTCCGTCCAATCCAGTCCAGTCCAGTCAGTCAGCCAGTCACTCAGTCAGTCAGATAGGCAGTCAGGCAGTCAGTCAGTCTCGGTCAGTCAGTGAGTCGGTCAGTCAGTCAGTATCAGTCAGTCAGTATCAGTCAGTCAGCCAGTCAATCCGTCAGTCAGGCAGTCTCAGTCAGGCAGTAAGACTCCGACCGACAGAGCTCCGTTAGCCTAATTGCTACCCCGTTGGTCTTCCAAACGAGTGGCCCTGGATTCGAGTCCCAGCAAGAACGAATGTATTCAATGTATATATTTCTTTTCTAATTTGAAAATTCTTTTTTTTTTTTTTTAATTTTTCTCTTTTGCGAATATTGATTATTTATGTAGGGAAGAAAATTCTGAGTCAGTTTAATTATTCGACCAGTAAATTTCAAAGTGTTTGAATCAATAATTACCATGGTGCATTTTTTGTTTTAATTATATTCATGATTCCAACCGGCAGAGCTCTGATAGACTAATGGCTAGAGTGTTTGGCTTCCAAGCGAGTGGCCATGGGTTCGAGTCCCAGCCTGAACGAGAATCTTCAATTCAGATTTTTAGTTTCTTATTTGAAAATTCTTTTTTTTTAATTTTTTTTTTATTTGCGAATATTGATTATTTATGTAGGGAAGAAAATTCTGAGTCAGTTTAATTATTCTGACCTGTAGATTTCAAAGTGTTTGAATTAATAATTACCAAGGTGCATTTTTTGTTTTTATTATATTTAAGATACCTACCGACAGAGATCCGATAGCCTATTGGCGAGAGCTTTGGGCTTCTATACGAGTGGCCCTGGGTTCGAGTCCCAGCCGGAACGAATATACTCAATGTATGTATTTGTTTTCTAATTTGAATTTTTTTTTTTTTTTAAATTTTTCTCTTTTGCGAATATTGATTATTTATGTAGGGAAGAAAATTCTGAGTCAGTTTAATTATTCGACCTGTAGATATCAAAGTGTTTGAATTAATAATTAGCAAGGTGCATTTTTTGTTTTTATTATAATTAAGATACCGACCGTCAGAGATCCGACATCCTATTGGCGAGAGCTTTGGGCTTCTATACGAGTGGCCCTGGGTTCGAGTCCCAGCCGGAACGAAAAACTTCAATGCATATTTTTTTTTCTAATTTGATTCTTCTTTTTTTTTTTTAATTTTTCTCTTTTGCGAAGTCTGTCAGTCAGTCCGTCGGTCAGTCCAGTCCAGGCCGTTGGTCATTCCAGTCCAATCCGTCAGTCAGTCAGTCAGTCTCAGTCAGTCAGTCAGTCAATCAATCAGTCTCATTCAGTCAGTCAGTCAAGCAGCCAGTCAGTCAGTCTCAGTCAGTCAGTCATTCAGTCAGTCAGTTAGTCTAGTCCAGTCAGTCATGCAGTCAGGCATTCAGTCAGTCAGGCTGTCAGTCAGTCACTCTCAGTCAGTCAGTCAGTCAATCAATCAGTGTTATTCAGTCAGTCCGTCAGTCAGTCCACTCCAGTCCGTCCGTCAGTCAAGCAGTCAGTCAGTCAGTCTCAGTCAGTCAGTTAGTCATTCAGTCAGTCTGTCAGTCAGTCCAGTCCAGTCAGTCCAGTCACTCAGTAAGTCACTCAGTCAGTCCGTCAGTCAGGCAGTCAGTCAGTCAGGCAGTCAGTCAGTCAGGCATTCAGTCCGTCAGGCAGTCAGTCAGTCAGTCAGTCAATCAATCAGTTTTATTCAGTCAATCATTCAGTCAGTCAAGCAGTCAGTCAGTAAGTCAGTTAGTCAGTCCAGTCCAGTCCAGTCCAGTCCAGTCAGTCAGTCAGTCAAGCAGTCAGTCAGTTAGGCAGTCATTCAGTCAGTCAGTCAGTGAGTCGGTCAGTCAGTATCAGTCAGTCAGTCAGTCCGTCAATCCGTCAGTCAGGCAGTCTCAGTCAGGCAGTAAGACTCTGACCGACAGAGCTCCGTTAGCCTAATTGCTAGCCCGTTGGGCTTCCAAGCGAGTGGCCCTGGGTTCGAGGCCCAGCCGGAAAGAATATATTCAATGTATATATATCTCTTCTAATTTGAAAATTCTTCTTTTTTTTAATTTTTCTCCTTTGCGAATATTGATTATTTATGTAGGGAAGAAAATTCTGAGTCAGTTTAATTATTCGACCTGTAGATTTCAAAGTGTTTGAATTAATAATTACCAAGGTGCATTTTTTGTTTTTATTATAATTAAGATACCGATCGTCAGAGATCCGACAGCCTATTGGCGAGTGCTTTGGGCCTCTATACGAGTGGCCCTGGGTTCGAGTCCCAGCCAGAACGAATATATTCAATGTATATATTTCTTTTCTTATTTGAAAATTTTTTTTTTAAATTTTTCTCTTTTGCGAATATTGATTATTTATGTAGGGAAGAAAATTCTGAGTCAGTTTAATTATTCGACCAGTAAATTTCAAAGTGTTTGAATCAATAATTACCAAGGTGCATTTTTTGTTTTAATTATATTCATGACTCCAACCGGCAGAGCTCTGATAGACTAATGGCTAGAGTGTTGGGCTTCCAAGCGAGTGCCCATGGGTTCGAGTCCCAGCCTGAACGAAAATCTTCAATCCACATTTGTAGTTTCTAATTTGAAAATTGTTTTTTTTTTTTAAATTTTTCTCTTTTGCGAATATTGGTTATTTATGTAGGGAAGAAAATTCTGAGTCAGTTTAATTATTCGACCTTTAGATTTCAAAGTGTTTCAATTAATAATTACCAAGGTGCATTTTTTGTTTTTATTATAATTAAAATACCGACCGTCTTAGATCCGATATCCTATTGGCGAGAGCTATGGGCTTCTATACGAGTGGCCCTGGGTTCGAGTCCCAGCCGGAACGAAATACTTCAACGTATTTTTTTTTTTCTAATTTGATTATTCTTTTTTTTTAAATTTTTCTCTTTTGCGAAGCCTGTTAGTTAGTCCGTCGGTCAGTCCAGTCCAGTCCGTTGGTCATTCCAGTCCAGTCCGTCAGTCAGTCAGGCAGTCAGTCAGTCAGTCTCAGTCAGTCAGTTAGTCATTCAGTCAGTCAGTCAGTCAGTCAGTTAGTCCAGTCCAGTCTGTCATGCAGTCAGGCATTCAGTCATTCAGGCTGTCAGTCAGTCAGTCTCAGTCAGTCAGTCATTCAATCAATCAGTCTCATTCAGTGAGTCCGTCAGTCAGTCCAGGCCAGTACGTCCGTCAGTCAAGCAGTCAGTCAGTCAGTCTCAGTCAGTCAGTTACTCATTCAGTCAGTCTGTCAGTCAGTCCAGTCCAGTCAGTCAGTAAGCCACTCAGTCAGTCAGTCAGTCAGGCATTCAGTCTGTCAGGCAGTCAGACAGTCAGTCCGGCAGTCAGTCAGTCAGTCAGTCAATCAATCAGTCTCATTCAGTCAGTCAGTCAGCCAGTCACTCAGTCAGTTAGTTAGGCAGTCAGGCAGTCAGTCAGTCAGTCTCGGTCAGTCAGTGAGTGGGTCAGTCAGTCAGTATCAGTCAGTCAGGCAGTCAGGCAGTCTCAGTCAGGCAGTAAGACTCCGATCGACAGAGCTCCGATAGCCTAATTGCTAGCCTGTTGGGCTTCCAAGCGAGTGGCCCTGGGTTCGAGTCCCAGCCGGAGCGAATATATTCAAAGTATATATTTCTTTTCTAATTTGAAAAATCTTCTTTTTTTTAATTTTTCTCTTATGCCAATATTGATTATTTATGTAGGGAAGAAAATTCTGAGTCAGTTTAATTATTCGACCGGTAAATTTCAAAGTGTTTGAATCAATAATTACCAAGGTGCATTTTTTCTTTTTATTATATTCATGACTCCAACCGGCAAAGCTCTGATAAACTAATGGCTAGAGTGTTGGGCTTCCAAGCGAGTGGCCATGGGTTCGAGTCCCAGCCTGAACGAAAATCTTCAATCCATATTTTTAGTTTCTATTTTGAAAATACTTTTTTTTTAAATTTTTCTTTTTTGCGAATATTGATTATTTATGTAGGGAAGAAAATTCTGAGTCAGTTTAATTATTCGACCTGTAGATTTCAAAGTGTTTCAATTAATAATTACCAAGTTGCATTTTTTGTTTTTATTATAATTAAGACACCGACCGACAGAGATCCGATAGCCTATTGGTGAGAGCTATGCGCTTCTATAAGAGTGGCATTGGGTTCGAGTCCCAGCCGGAACGAATATATTCAGTGTATATATTTCTTTTCTAATTGAAAAATTCTTTTTTTTTAATTTTTCTCTTTTGCGAAGTCTGTCAGTCAGTCCGTCGGTCAGTCCAGTCCAGTCCGTCAGTCAGTCTCAGTCAGTCAGTCAGTCATTCAGTCAGTCGGTCAGTCAGTCCAGTCCAGTCAGTCCAGTCAGTCAGTAAGTCACTCAGTCAGTCAGTCAGTCAGGCATTCAGTCAGTCAGCCAGTCACTCAGTCAGTCAGTTAGGCAGTCAGGCAGTCAGTCAGTCAGTCTCGGTCAGTCAGTGAGTGGGTCAGTCAGTCAGTGTCAGTCAGTCAGTCAGTCAATCTGTCAGTCAGGCAGTCTCAGTCAGACAGTAAGACTCCGACAGACAGAGATCCGATAGCCTAATTGCTAGCCCGTTGGGCTTCCAAGCGTGTGGCCCTGGGTTCGAGTCCCAGCGGGAACGAAAATTTTCAATCCATATTTTTAGTTTCTAATTTGAAAATTCTTTTTTTTTTAATTTTTCTCTTTTGCGAATATTTATTATTTATGTAGGGAAGAAAATTCTGAGTCAGTTTAATTATTCGACCTGTAGATTTCAAAGTGTTTGAATTAATAATTACCAAGGTGCATTTTTTGTTTTAATTATAATGAAGATACCGACCGTCAGAGATCCGACAGCCTATTGGCGAGAGCTTTGGGCTTCTATACGAGTGGCCCTGGGTTCGAATCCCAGCCGGAACGAATATATTCAATCTATATGTTTCTTTTCAAATTTGAAAATTCTTTTTTTTTTTTAATTTTTCTCTTTTGCGAATATTGATTATTTATGTAGGGAAGAATATTCTGAGTCAGTTTAATTTTTCGACCAGTAAATTTCAAAGTGTTTGAATCAATAATTACCAAGGTGCATTTTTTGTTTTTATTATATTCATGTCTCCAATCGGCAGAGCTCTGATAGACTAATGGCTAGAGTGTTGGGCTTCCAAGCGAGTGGTCATGGGTTTGAGTTCCAGCCTGAACGAAAATCTTCCATCCATATTTTTAGTTTCTAATTTGAAAATTCTTTTTTTTTTTTAATTTTTCTCTTTTGCGAATATTGATTATTTATGTCGGGAAGAAAATTCTGAGTCAGTTTAATTATTCGACCTGTAGATTTCAAAGTGTTTGAATTAATAATTACCAAGGTGCATTTTTTGTTTTAATTATAATTAAGATACCGACTGTCAGAGATCCGGCAGCCTATTGGCGAGAGCTTTGGGCTTCTATACGAGTGGCCCTGGGTTCGAGTCCCAGCGGCACGAATATATTCAATGTATATATTTCTTTTCTAATTTGAAAATTCTTTTTTTTTTTTTTTAATTTTTCTCTTTTGCGAATATTGATTATTTATGTAGGGAAGAAAATTCTGAGTCAGTTTAATTATTCGACCTACAGATTTCAAAGTGTTTGAATTAATAATTACCAAGGTGCATTTTTTATTTTTATTATAATTAAGATACCGACTCGCAGAGATCCGATAGACTATTGGCGAGAGCTTTGGGCTTCTATACGAGTGGCCCTGGGTTCGAATCCCAGCCGGAACGAAAAACTTCAATGCAAATTTTTTTTCTACTTTGATTATTCTTTTTTTTTTAATTTTTCTCTTTTTCGAAGTCTCTCAGTCAGTCCGTCGGTCAGTCCAGTCCATTCCGTCAGGCAGTCCGTCAGTCAGTCAGGCAGTCTGTCAGTCAGTCTCAGTCAGTCAGTCGGTCATTCAGTCAGTCGGTCAGTCAGTCCAGTCCAGTCAGTCCAGTCAGTCAGTAAGTCACTCAGTCAGTCAGTCAGGCTTTCAGTCTGTCAGGCAGTCAGTCAGTCAGTCAGTCAGTCAAGCAGTCAGTCAGTTTGTCATTCAGTCAGTCACTAAGTCACTTAGTCAGTCCAATCCAGTCCAGTCCAGTCAGTCAGCCAGTCACTCAGTCAGTCAGTTAGGCAGTCAGACAGTCAGTCAGTCAGTCTCGGTCAGTCACTGAGTCGGTCAGTCTGTCAGTATCAGTCAGTCAGTCAGTATCAGTCATTCAGTCAGTATCAGTCAGTCAGTCAATCTGTCAGTCAGGCAGTCTCAGTCAGGCAGTAAGACTCCGACCGATAGAGCTCTGATAGCCTAATTGCTAGCCCGTTGGGCTTCCAAGGGTGTGGCCCTGGGTTCGAGTCCCAGCCGGAACGAAAATTTTCAATCCATATTTTTAGTTTCTAATTTGAAAATTCTTTTTTTTTTTTTTTGAATTTTTCTCTTTTGCGAATATTGATTATTTATGTAGGGAAGAAAATTCGGAGTCAGTTTAATTATTCGACCTGTAGATTTCAAAGTGTTTGAATTAATAATTACCAAGGTGCATTTTTTGTTTTTATTATAATTAAGATACCGACCGTCAGAGATCCGACAGCCTATTGGCGAGAGCTTTGGGCTTCTATACGAGAGGTTCTGGGTTCGAGTCCCAGCCGGGACGAATATATTCAGTGTATATATTTCTTTTCTAATTTGAAAATTCTTTTTTTTAAATTTTTCTCTTTTGCGAAGTCTGTCAGTCAGTCCGTCGGTCAGTCCAGTTCAGTCCGTCGGTCAGTCCAGTTCAGTCCGTCAGTCAGTCAGGCAGTCCGTCAGTCAGTCTCAGTCAGGCAGTAAGTCACTCAGTCAGTCAGTCAGTCAGGCATTCAGTCTGTCAGGCAGTCAGTCAGTCAATCAATCAGTCTCATTCAGTCAGTCAGTCAGTCAGTCAAGCAGTCAGTCAGTTTGTCATTCAGTTAGTCAGTAAGTCAGTCCAGTCCAGTCCAGTCCAGTCCAGTCAGTCAGCCAGTCACTCAGTCAGTCAGTTAGGCAGTCAAACAGTCAGTCAGTCAGTCTCGGTCAGTCAGTGAGTGGGTCAGTCAGTCAGTATCAGTCAGTCAGTATCAGTCAATCAGTCAGTATCAGTCAGTCAGTCAATCTGTCAGTCAGGCAGTAAGACTCCGACAGACAGAGCTCCGATAGCCTAATTGCTAGCCCGTTGGGCTTCCAAGCGTGTGGCCCCGGGGTTGAGTCCCAGCGGGAACGAAAATTTTCAATCCATATTTTTAGTTTCTAATTTGAAAATTCGTTTTTTTTTTAATTTTTCTCTTTTGCGAATATTGATTATTTATGTAGTGAAGAAAATTCTGAGTCAGTTTAATTATTCGACCTGTAGATTTCAAAGTGTTTGAATTAATAATTACCAAGGTGAATTTTTTGTTTTAATTATAATTAAGATACCTACCGTCAGAGATCCGACAGCCTATTGGCGAGAGCTTTAGGCTTCTATACGAGTGGCCCTGGGTTCGAGCCCAGCCGGAACGAATATATTCAATGTATATATTTCTTTTCTAATTTGAAAATTCTTTTTTTTTTAAATTTTTCTCTTTTGCGAATATTGATTATATATGTAGGGAAGAAAATTCTGAGTCAGTTTAATTATTCGACCTGCAGATATCAAAGTGTTTGAATTAATAATTACCAAGGTGCATTTTTTATTTTTATTATAATTAAGATACCGACTGACAGAGATCCGATAGCCTATTGCCGAGAGCTTTGGGCTTCTATACGAGTGGCCCTGGGTTCGAGTCCCAGCCGGAACGAAAAACTTCAATGCAAATTTTTTTTCTACATTGATTATTCTTTTTTTTTTAAATTTTTCTCTTTTGCGAAGTCTGTCAGTCAGTCCGTCGGTCAGTCCAGTCCATTCCGTCAGGCAGTCCGTCAGTCAGTCTCAGTCAGTCAGTCGGTCATTCAGTCAGTCGGTCAGTCAGTCCAGTCCAGTCAGTCAGTAAGTCACTCAGTCAGTCAGGCTTTCAATCTGTCAGGCAGTCAATCTGTCAGGCAGTCAGTCAGTCACGCAGTCAGTCAGTTTGTCATTCAGTCAGTCACTAAGTCAGTTAGTCAGTCCAATTCAGTCCAATCCAGTCCAGTTCAGTCAGTCAGCCAGTCACTCAGTCAGTCAGTTAGGCAGTCAGACAGTCACTCAGTCAGTCTCGGTCAGTCAGTGAGTCGGTCAGTCTGTCAGTATCAGTCAGTCAGTCAGTATCAGTCATTCAGTCAGTAACAGTCAGTCAGTCAGTCAATCTGTCAGTCAGGCAGTAAGACTCCGACCGACAGAGCTCCGATAGCCTAATTGCTAGCCCGTTGGGCTTCCAAGCGTGTGGCCCTGGGTTCGAGTCCCAGCCGGAACGAAAATTTTCAATCCATATTTTTAGTTTCTTATTTGAAAATTCTTTTTTTTTGAATTTTTCTCTTTTGCGAATATTGATTATTTATGTAGGGAAGAAAATTCTGAGTCAGTTTAATTATTCGACCTGTAGATTTCAAAGTGTTTGAATTAATAATTACCAAGGTGCATTTTTTGTTTTATAATAATTAAGATACCGACCGTCAGAGATCCGACAGTCTATTGGCGAGAGCTTTGGGATTCTATACGAGAGGCTATGGGTTCGAGTCCCAGCCGGAACGAATATATTCAGTGTATATATTTCTTTTCTAATTGGAAAATTCTTTTTTTTTAATTTTTCTCTTTTGCGAAGTCTGTCAGTCAGTCCGTCGGTCAGTCCAGTCCAGTCCGTCAGTCAGTCTCAGTCAGTCAGTCAGTCATTCAGTCAGTCGGTCAGTCAGTCCAGTCCAGTCAGTCCAGTCAGTCAGTAAGTCACTCAGTCAGTCAGTCAGTCAGGCATTCAGTCAGTCAGCCAGTCACTCAGTCAGTCAGTTAGGCAGTCAGGCAGTCAGTCAGTCAGTCTCGGTCAGTCAGTGAGTGGGTCAGTCAGTCAGTGTCAGTCAGTCAGTCAGTCAATCTGTCAGTCAGGCAGTCTCAGTCAGACAGTAAGACTCCGACAGACAGAGATCCGATAGCCTAATTGCTAGCCCGTTGGGCTTCCAAGCGTGTGGCCCTGGGTTCGAGTCCCAGCGGGAACGAAAATTTTCAATCCATATTTTTAGTTTCTAATATGAAAATTCTTTTTTTTTTTTAATTTTTCTCTTTTGCGAATATTTATTATTTATGTAGGGAAGAAAATTCTGAGTCAGTTTAATTATTCGACCTGTAGATTTCAAAGTGTTTGAATTAATAATTACCAAGGTGCATTTTTTGTTTTAATTATAATGAAGATACCGACCGTCAGAGATCCGACAGCCTATTGGCGAGAGCTTTGGGCTTCTATACGAGTGGCCCTGGGTTCGAATCCCAGCCGGAACGAATATATTCAATCTATATGTTTCTTTTCAAATTTGAAAATTCTTTTTTTTTTTTAATTTTTCTCTTTTGCGAATATTGATTATTTATGTAGGGAAGAATATTCTGAGTCAGTTTAATTTTTCGACCAGTAAATTTCAAAGTGTTTGAATCAATAATTACCAAGGTGCATTTTTTGTTTTTATTATATTCATGTCTCCAATCGGCAGAGCTCTGATAGACTAATGGCTAGAGTGTTGGGCTTCCAAGCGAGTGGTCATGGGTTTGAGTTCCAGCCTGAACGAAAATCTTCCATCCATATTTTTAGTTTCTAATTTGAAAATTCTTTTTTTTTTTTAATTTTTCTCTTTTGCGAATATTGATTATTTATGTCGGGAAGAAAATTCTGAGTCAGTTTAATTATTCGACCTGTAGATTTCAAAGTGTTTGAATTAATAATTACCAAGGTGCATTTTTTGTTTTAATTATAATTAAGATACCGACTGTCAGAGATCCGGCAGCCTATTGGCGAGAGCTTTGGGCTTCTATACGAGTGGCCCTGGGTTCGAGTCCCAGCGGCACGAATATATTCAATGTATATATTTCTTTTCTAATTTGAAAATTCTTTTTTTTTTTTTTAATTTTTCTCTTTTGCGAATATTGATTATTTATGTAGGGAAGAAAATTCTGAGTCAGTTTAATTATTCGACCTACAGATTTCAAAGTGTTTGAATTAATAATTACCAAGGTGCATTTTTTATTTTTATTATAATTAAGATACCGACTCGTAGAGATCCGATAGACTATTGGCGAGAGCTTTGGGCTTCTATACGAGTGGCCCTGGGTTCGAATCCCAGCCGGAACGAAAAACTTCAATGCAAATTTTTTTTCTACTTTGATTATTCTTTTTTTTTTAATTTTTCTCTTTTTCGAAGTCTGTCAGTCAGTCCGTCGGTCAGTCCAGTCCATTCCGTCAGGCAGTCCGTCAGTCAGTCAGGCAGTCCGTCAGTCAGTCAGGCAGTCTGTCAGTCAGTCTCAGTCAGTCAGTCGGTCATTCAGTCAGTCGGTCAGTCAGTCCAGTCCAGTCAGTCAGTAAGTCACTCAGTCAGTCAGTCAGGCTTTCAGTCTGTCAGGCAGTCAGTCAGTCAGTCAGTCAGTCAAGCAGTCAGTCAGTTTGTCATTCAGTCAGTCACTAAGTCACTTAGTCAGTCCAATCCAGTCCAGTCCAGTCAGTCAGCCAGTCACTCAGTCAGTCAGTTAGGCAGTCAGACAGTCAGTCAGTCAGTCTCGGTCAGTCACTGAGTCGGTCAGTCTGTCAGTATCAGTCAGTCAGTCAGTATCAGTCATTCAGTCAGTATCAGTCAGTCAGTCAATCTGTCAGTCAGGCAGTCTCAGTCAGGCAGTAAGACTCCGACCGACAGAGCTCTGATAGCCTAATTGCTAGCCCGTTGGGCTTCCAAGGGCGTGGCCCTGGGTTCGAGTCCCAGCCGGAACGAAAATTTTCAATCCATATTTTTAGTTTCTAATTTGAAAATTCTTTTTTTTTTTTTTGAATTTTTCTCTTTTGCGAATATTGATTATTTATGTAGGGAAGAAAATTCGGAGTCAGTTTAATTATTCGACCTGTAGATTTCAAAGTGTTTGAATTAATAATTACCAAGGTGCATTTTTTGTTTTTATTATAATTAAGATACCGACCGTCAGAGATCCGACAGCCTATTGGCGAGAGCTTTGGGCTTCTATACGAGAGGCTCTGGGTTCGAGTCCCAGCCGGGACGAATATATTCAGTGTATATATTTCTTTTCTAATTTGAAAATTCTTTTTTTTAAATTTTTCTCTTTTGCGAAGTCTGTCAGTCAGTCCGTCGGTCAGTCCAGTTCAGTCCGTCGGTCAGTCCAGTTCAGTCCGTCAGTCAGTCAGGCAGTCCGTCAGTCAGTCTCAGTCAGGCAGTAAGTCACTCAGTCAGTCAGTCAGTCAGGCATTCAGTCTGTCAGGCAGTCAGTCAGTCAATCAATCAGTCTCATTCAGTCAGTCAGTCAGTCAGTCAAGCAGTCAGTCAGTTTGTCATTCAGTCAGTCAGTAAGTCAGTCCAGTCCAGTCCAGTCCAGTCCAGTCCAGTCAGTCAGCCAGTCACTCAGTCAGTCAGTTAGGCAGTCAAACAGTCAGTCAGTCAGTCTCGGTCAGTCAGTGAGTGGGTCAGTCAGTCAGTATCAGTCAATCAGTCAGTATCAGTCAGTCAGTCAATCTGTCAGTCAGGCAGTAAGACTCCGACAGACAGAGCTCCGATAGCCTAATTGCTAGCCCGTTGGGCTTCCAAGCGTGTGGCCCTGGGTTCGAGCCCAGCCGGAACAAATATATTCAATGTATATTTTTCTTTTCTAATTTGAAAATTCTTTTTTTTTTAAATTTTTCTCTTTTGCGAATATTGATTATTTATGTAGGGAAGAAAATTCTGAGTCAGTTTAATTATTCGACCTGCAGATATCAAAGTGTTTGAATTAATAATTACCAAGGTGCATTTTTTATTTTTATTATAATTAAGATACCGACTGACAGAGATCCGATAGCCTATTGCCGAGAGCTTTGGGCTTCTATACGAGTGGCCCTGGGTTCGAGTCCCAGCCGGAACGAAAAACTTCAATGCAATTTTTTTTTCTACATTGATTATTCTTTTTTTTTTAAATTTTTCTCTTTTGCGAAGTCTGTCAGTCAGTCCGTCGGTCAGTCCAGTCCATTCCGTCACGCAGTCCGTCAGTCAGTCTCAGTCAGTCAGTCGGTCATTCAGTCAGTCGGTCAGTCAGTCCAGTCCAGTCAGTCCAGTCAGTCAGTAAGTCACTCAGTCAGTCAGGCTTTCAGTCTGTCAGGCAGTCAGTCAGTCAAGCAGTCAGTCAGTTTGTCATTCAGTCAGTCACTAAGTCAGTTAGTCAGTCCAATTCAGTCCAATCCAGTCCAGTCCAGTCAGTCAGCCAGTCACTCAGTCAGTCAGTTAGGCAGTCAGACAGTCAGTCAGTCAGTCTCGGTCAGTCAGTGAGTCGGTCAGTCTGTCAGTATCAGTCAGTCAGTCAGTATCAGTCATTCAGTCAGTAACAGTCAGTCAGTCAGTCAATCTGTCAGTCAGGCAGTCTCAGTCAGGCAGTAAGACTCCGACCGACAGAGCTCCGATAGCCTAATTGCTAGCCCGTTGGGCTTCCAAGCGTGTGGCCCTGGGTTCGAGTCCCAGCCGGAACGAAAATTTTCAATCCATATTTTTAGTTTCTTATTTGAAAATTCTTTTTTTTTTTGAATTTTTCTCTTTTGCGAATATTGATTATTTATGTAGGGAAGAAAATTCTGAGTCAGTTTAATTATTCGACCTGTAGATTTCAAAGTGTTTGAATTAATAATTACCAAGCTGCATTTTTTGTTTTTATAATAACTAAGATACCGACCGTCAGAGATCCGACAGTCTATTGGCGAGAGCTTTGGGCTTCTATACGAGAGGCTCTGGGTTCGAGTCCCAGCCGGAACGAATATATTCAGTGTATATATTTCTTTTCTAATTGGAAAATTCTTTTTTTTTAATTTTTCTCTTTTGCGAAGTCTGTCAGTCAGTCCGTCGGTCAGTCCAGTCCATTCCGTCAGTCAGTCAGGCAGTCCGTCAGTCAGTCTCAGTCAGTCAGTCAGTCATTCAGTCAGTCGGTCAGTCAGTCCAGTCCAGTCAGTCCAGTCAGTCAGTAAGTCACTCAGTCAGTCAGTCAGTCAGGCATTCAGTCTGTCAGGCAGTCAGTCAGTCAGTCAGTCAATCAATCAGTCTCATTCAGTCAGTCAGTCAGTCAGTCAAGCAGTCAGTCAGTTTGTCATTCAGTCAGTCAGTAAGTCAGTTAGTCAGTCCAGTCCAGTCCAGTCCAGTCAGTCAGCCAGTCACTCAGTCAGTCAGTTAGGCAGTCAGGCAGTCAGTCAGTCAGTCTCGGTCAGTCAGTGAGTGGGTCAGTCCGTCAGTATCAGTCAGTCAATCTGTCAGTCAGGCAGACTCAGTCAGACAGTAAGACTCCGACAGACAGAGATCCGATAGCCTAATTGCTAGCCCGTTGGGCTTCCAAGCGTGTGGCCCTGGGTTCGAGTCCCAGCGGGAACGAAAATTTTCAATCCATATTTTTAGTTTCTAATTTGAAAATTCTTTTTTTTTTAATTTTTCTCTTTTGCGAATATTTATTATTTATGTAGGGAAGAAAATTCTGAGTCAGTTTAATTATTCGACCTGTAGATTTCAAAGTGTTTGAATTAATAATTACCAAGGTGCATTTTTTGTTTTAATTATAATGAAGATACCGACCGTCAGAGATCCGACAGCCTATTGGCGAGAGCTTTGGGCTTCTATACGAGTGGCCCTGGGTTCGAGCCCAGCCGGAACGAATATATTCAATGTATATATTTCTTTTCTAATTTGAAAATTCTTTTTTTTTTAAATTTTTCTCTTTTGCGAATATTGATTATTTATGTAGGGAAGAAAATTCTGAGTCAGTTTAATTATTCGACCTGTAGATTTCAAAGTGTTTGAATTAATAATTACCAAGGTGCATTTTTTGTTTTAATTATAATGAAGATACCGACCGTCAGAGATCCGATAGACTATTGGCGAGAGCTTTGGGCTTCTATACGAGTGGCCCTGGGTTCGAATCCCAGCCGGAACGAAAAACTTCAATGCAAATTTTTTTTCTACTTTGATTATTCTTTTTTTTTTAATTTTTCTCTTTTTCGAAGTCTGTCAGTCAGTCCGTCGGTCAGTCCAGTCCATTCCGTCAGGCAGTCCGTCAGTCAGTCAGGCAGTCCGTCAGTCAGTCAGGCAGTCTGTCAGTCAGTCTCAGTCAGTCAGTCGGTCATTCAGTCAGTCGGTCAGTCAGTCCAGTCCAGTCAGTCAGTAAGTCACTCAGTCAGTCAGTCAGGCTTTCAGTCTGTCAGGCAGTCAGTCAGTCAGTCAGTCAGTCAAGCAGTCAGTCAGTTTGTCATTCAGTCAGTCACTAAGTCACTTAGTCAGTCCAATCCAGTCCAGTCCAGTCAGTCAGCCAGTCACTCAGTCAGTCAGTTAGGCAGTCAGACAGTCAGTCAGTCAGTCTCGGTCAGTCACTGAGTCGGTCAGTCTGTCAGTATCAGTCAGTCAGTCAGTATCAGTCATTCAGTCAGTATCAGTCAGTCAGTCAATCTGTCAGTCAGGCAGTCTCAGTCAGGCAGTAAGACTCCGACCGACAGAGCTCTGATAGCCTAATTGCTAGCCCGTTGGGCTTCCAAGGGCGTGGCCCTGGGTTCGAGTCCCAGCCGGAACGAAAATTTTCAATCCATATTTTTAGTTTCTAATTTGAAAATTCTTTTTTTTTTTTTTGAATTTTTCTCTTTTGCGAATATTGATTATTTATGTAGGGAAGAAAATTCGGAGTCAGTTTAATTATTCGACCTGTAGATTTCAAAGTGTTTGAATTAATAATTACCAAGGTGCATTTTTTGTTTTTATTATAATTAAGATACCGACCGTCAGAGATCCGACAGCCTATTGGCGAGAGCTTTGGGCTTCTATACGAGAGGCTCTGGGTTCGAGTCCCAGCCGGGACGAATATATTCAGTGTATATATTTCTTTTCTAATTTGAAAATTCTTTTTTTTAAATTTTTCTCTTTTGCGAAGTCTGTCAGTCAGTCCGTCGGTCAGTCCAGTTCAGTCCGTCGGTCAGTCCAGTTCAGTCCGTCAGTCAGTCAGGCAGTCCGTCAGTCAGTCTCAGTCAGGCAGTAAGTCACTCAGTCAGTCAGTCAGTCAGGCATTCAGTCTGTCAGGCAGTCAGTCAGTCAATCAATCAGTCTCATTCAGTCAGTCAGTCAGTCAGTCAAGCAGTCAGTCAGTTTGTCATTCAGTCAGTCAGTAAGTCAGTCCAGTCCAGTCCAGTCCAGTCCAGTCCAGTCAGTCAGCCAGTCACTCAGTCAGTCAGTTAGGCAGTCAAACAGTCAGTCAGTCAGTCTCGGTCAGTCAGTGAGTGGGTCAGTCAGTCAGTATCAGTCAATCAGTCAGTATCAGTCAGTCAGTCAATCTGTCAGTCAGGCAGTAAGACTCCGACAGACAGAGCTCCGATAGCCTAATTGCTAGCCCGTTGGGCTTCCAAGCGTGTGGCCCTGGGTTCGAGCCCAGCCGGAACAAATATATTCAATGTATATTTTTCTTTTCTAATTTGAAAATTCTTTTTTTTTTAAATTTTTCTCTTTTGCGAATATTGATTATTTATGTAGGGAAGAAAATTCTGAGTCAGTTTAATTATTCGACCTGCAGATATCAAAGTGTTTGAATTAATAATTACCAAGGTGCATTTTTTATTTTTATTATAATTAAGATACCGACTGACAGAGATCCGATAGCCTATTGCCGAGAGCTTTGGGCTTCTATACGAGTGGCCCTGGGTTCGAGTCCCAGCCGGAACGAAAAACTTCAATGCAATTTTTTTTTCTACATTGATTATTCTTTTTTTTTTAAATTTTTCTCTTTTGCGAAGTCTGTCAGTCAGTCCGTCGGTCAGTCCAGTCCATTCCGTCACGCAGTCCGTCAGTCAGTCTCAGTCAGTCAGTCGGTCATTCAGTCAGTCGGTCAGTCAGTCCAGTCCAGTCAGTCCAGTCAGTCAGTAAGTCACTCAGTCAGTCAGGCTTTCAGTCTGTCAGGCAGTCAGTCAGTCAAGCAGTCAGTCAGTTTGTCATTCAGTCAGTCACTAAGTCAGTTAGTCAGTCCAATTCAGTCCAATCCAGTCCAGTCCAGTCAGTCAGCCAGTCACTCAGTCAGTCAGTTAGGCAGTCAGACAGTCAGTCAGTCAGTCTCGGTCAGTCAGTGAGTCGGTCAGTCTGTCAGTATCAGTCAGTCAGTCAGTATCAGTCATTCAGTCAGTAACAGTCAGTCAGTCAGTCAATCTGTCAGTCAGGCAGTCTCAGTCAGGCAGTAAGACTCCGACCGACAGAGCTCCGATAGCCTAATTGCTAGCCCGTTGGGCTTCCAAGCGTGTGGCCCTGGGTTCGAGTCCCAGCCGGAACGAAAATTTTCAATCCATATTTTTAGTTTCTTATTTGAAAATTCTTTTTTTTTTTGAATTTTTCTCTTTTGCGAATATTGATTATTTATGTAGGGAAGAAAATTCTGAGTCAGTTTAATTATTCGACCTGTAGATTTCAAAGTGTTTGAATTAATAATTACCAAGCTGCATTTTTTGTTTTTATAATAACTAAGATACCGACCGTCAGAGATCCGACAGTCTATTGGCGAGAGCTTTGGGCTTCTATACGAGAGGCTCTGGGTTCGAGTCCCAGCCGGAACGAATATATTCAGTGTATATATTTCTTTTCTAATTGGAAAATTCTTTTTTTTTAATTTTTCTCTTTTGCGAAGTCTGTCAGTCAGTCCGTCGGTCAGTCCAGTCCATTCCGTCAGTCAGTCAGGCAGTCCGTCAGTCAGTCTCAGTCAGTCAGTCAGTCATTCAGTCAGTCGGTCAGTCAGTCCAGTCCAGTCAGTCCAGTCAGTCAGTAAGTCACTCAGTCAGTCAGTCAGTCAGGCATTCAGTCTGTCAGGCAGTCAGTCAGTCAGTCAGTCAATCAATCAGTCTCATTCAGTCAGTCAGTCAGTCAGTCAAGCAGTCAGTCAGTTTGTCATTCAGTCAGTCAGTAAGTCAGTTAGTCAGTCCAGTCCAGTCCAGTCCAGTCAGTCAGCCAGTCACTCAGTCAGTCAGTTAGGCAGTCAGGCAGTCAGTCAGTCAGTCTCGGTCAGTCAGTGAGTGGGTCAGTCCGTCAGTATCAGTCAGTCAATCTGTCAGTCAGGCAGACTCAGTCAGACAGTAAGACTCCGACAGACAGAGATCCGATAGCCTAATTGCTAGCCCGTTGGGCTTCCAAGCGTGTGGCCCTGGGTTCGAGTCCCAGCGGGAACGAAAATTTTCAATCCATATTTTTAGTTTCTAATTTGAAAATTCTTTTTTTTTTAATTTTTCTCTTTTGCGAATATTTATTATTTATGTAGGGAAGAAAATTCTGAGTCAGTTTAATTATTCGACCTGTAGATTTCAAAGTGTTTGAATTAATAATTACCAAGGTGCATTTTTTGTTTTAATTATAATGAAGATACCGACCGTCAGAGATCCGACAGCCTATTGGCGAGAGCTTTGGGCTTCTATACGAGTGGCCCTGGGTTCGAGCCCAGCCGGAACGAATATATTCAATGTATATATTTCTTTTCTAATTTGAAAATTCTTTTTTTTTTAAATTTTTCTCTTTTGCGAATATTGATTATTTATGTAGGGAAGAAAATTCTGAGTCAGTTTAATTATTCGACCTGTAGATTTCAAAGTGTTTGAATTAATAATTACCAAGGTGCATTTTTTGTTTTAATTATAATGAAGATACCGACCGTCAGAGATCCGATAGACTATTGGCGAGAGCTTTGGGCTTCTATACGAGTGGCCCTGGGTTCGAATCCCAGCCGGAACGAAAAACTTCAATGCAAATTTTTTTTCTACTTTGATTATTCTTTTTTTTTTAATTTTTCTCTTTTTCGAAGTCTGTCAGTCAGTCCGTCGGTCAGTCCAGTCCATTCCGTCAGGCAGTCCGTCAGTCAGTCAGGCAGTCCGTCAGTCAGTCAGGCAGTCTGTCAGTCAGTCTCAGTCAGTCAGTCGGTCATTCAGTCAGTCGGTCAGTCAGTCCAGTCCAGTCAGTCAGTAAGTCACTCAGTCAGTCAGTCAGGCTTTCAGTCTGTCAGGCAGTCAGTCAGTCAGTCAGTCAGTCAAGCAGTCAGTCAGTTTGTCATTCAGTCAGTCACTAAGTCACTTAGTCAGTCCAATCCAGTCCAGTCCAGTCAGTCAGCCAGTCACTCAGTCAGTCAGTTAGGCAGTCAGACAGTCAGTCAGTCAGTCTCGGTCAGTCACTGAGTCGGTCAGTCTGTCAGTATCAGTCAGTCAGTCAGTATCAGTCATTCAGTCAGTATCAGTCAGTCAGTCAATCTGTCAGTCAGGCAGTCTCAGTCAGGCAGTAAGACTCCGACCGACAGAGCTCTGATAGCCTAATTGCTAGCCCGTTGGGCTTCCAAGGGCGTGGCCCTGGGTTCGAGTCCCAGCCGGAACGAAAATTTTCAATCCATATTTTTAGTTTCTAATTTGAAAATTCTTTTTTTTTTTTTTGAATTTTTCTCTTTTGCGAATATTGATTATTTATGTAGGGAAGAAAATTCGGAGTCAGTTTAATTATTCGACCTGTAGATTTCAAAGTGTTTGAATTAATAATTACCAAGGTGCATTTTTTGTTTTTATTATAATTAAGATACCGACCGTCAGAGATCCGACAGCCTATTGGCGAGAGCTTTGGGCTTCTATACGAGAGGCTCTGGGTTCGAGTCCCAGCCGGGACGAATATATTCAGTGTATATATTTCTTTTCTAATTTGAAAATTCTTTTTTTTAAATTTTTCTCTTTTGCGAAGTCTGTCAGTCAGTCCGTCGGTCAGTCCAGTTCAGTCCGTCGGTCAGTCCAGTTCAGTCCGTCAGTCAGTCAGGCAGTCCGTCAGTCAGTCTCAGTCAGGCAGTAAGTCACTCAGTCAGTCAGTCAGTCAGGCATTCAGTCTGTCAGGCAGTCAGTCAGTCAATCAATCAGTCTCATTCAGTCAGTCAGTCAGTCAGTCAAGCAGTCAGTCAGTTTGTCATTCAGTCAGTCAGTAAGTCAGTCCAGTCCAGTCCAGTCCAGTCCAGTCCAGTCAGTCAGCCAGTCACTCAGTCAGTCAGTTAGGCAGTCAAACAGTCAGTCAGTCAGTCTCGGTCAGTCAGTGAGTGGGTCAGTCAGTCAGTATCAGTCAATCAGTCAGTATCAGTCAGTCAGTCAATCTGTCAGTCAGGCAGTAAGACTCCGACAGACAGAGCTCCGATAGCCTAATTGCTAGCCCGTTGGGCTTCCAAGCGTGTGGCCCTGGGTTCGAGCCCAGCCGGAACAAATATATTCAATGTATATTTTTCTTTTCTAATTTGAAAATTCTTTTTTTTTTAAATTTTTCTCTTTTGCGAATATTGATTATTTATGTAGGGAAGAAAATTCTGAGTCAGTTTAATTATTCGACCTGCAGATATCAAAGTGTTTGAATTAATAATTACCAAGGTGCATTTTTTATTTTTATTATAATTAAGATACCGACTGACAGAGATCCGATAGCCTATTGCCGAGAGCTTTGGGCTTCTATACGAGTGGCCCTGGGTTCGAGTCCCAGCCGGAACGAAAAACTTCAATGCAATTTTTTTTTCTACATTGATTATTCTTTTTTTTTTAAATTTTTCTCTTTTGCGAAGTCTGTCAGTCAGTCCGTCGGTCAGTCCAGTCCATTCCGTCACGCAGTCCGTCAGTCAGTCTCAGTCAGTCAGTCGGTCATTCAGTCAGTCGGTCAGTCAGTCCAGTCCAGTCAGTCCAGTCAGTCAGTAAGTCACTCAGTCAGTCAGGCTTTCAGTCTGTCAGGCAGTCAGTCAGTCAAGCAGTCAGTCAGTTTGTCATTCAGTCAGTCACTAAGTCAGTTAGTCAGTCCAATTCAGTCCAATCCAGTCCAGTCCAGTCAGTCAGCCAGTCACTCAGTCAGTCAGTTAGGCAGTCAGACAGTCAGTCAGTCAGTCTCGGTCAGTCAGTGAGTCGGTCAGTCTGTCAGTATCAGTCAGTCAGTCAGTATCAGTCATTCAGTCAGTAACAGTCAGTCAGTCAGTCAATCTGTCAGTCAGGCAGTCTCAGTCAGGCAGTAAGACTCCGACCGACAGAGCTCCGATAGCCTAATTGCTAGCCCGTTGGGCTTCCAAGCGTGTGGCCCTGGGTTCGAGTCCCAGCCGGAACGAAAATTTTCAATCCATATTTTTAGTTTCTTATTTGAAAATTCTTTTTTTTTTTGAATTTTTCTCTTTTGCGAATATTGATTATTTATGTAGGGAAGAAAATTCTGAGTCAGTTTAATTATTCGACCTGTAGATTTCAAAGTGTTTGAATTAATAATTACCAAGCTGCATTTTTTGTTTTTATAATAACTAAGATACCGACCGTCAGAGATCCGACAGTCTATTGGCGAGAGCTTTGGGCTTCTATACGAGAGGCTCTGGGTTCGAGTCCCAGCCGGAACGAATATATTCAGTGTATATATTTCTTTTCTAATTGGAAAATTCTTTTTTTTTAATTTTTCTCTTTTGCGAAGTCTGTCAGTCAGTCCGTCGGTCAGTCCAGTCCATTCCGTCAGTCAGTCAGGCAGTCCGTCAGTCAGTCTCAGTCAGTCAGTCAGTCATTCAGTCAGTCGGTCAGTCAGTCCAGTCCAGTCAGTCCAGTCAGTCAGTAAGTCACTCAGTCAGTCAGTCAGTCAGGCATTCAGTCTGTCAGGCAGTCAGTCAGTCAGTCAGTCAATCAATCAGTCTCATTCAGTCAGTCAGTCAGTCAGTCAAGCAGTCAGTCAGTTTGTCATTCAGTCAGTCAGTAAGTCAGTTAGTCAGTCCAGTCCAGTCCAGTCCAGTCAGTCAGCCAGTCACTCAGTCAGTCAGTTAGGCAGTCAGGCAGTCAGTCAGTCAGTCTCGGTCAGTCAGTGAGTGGGTCAGTCCGTCAGTATCAGTCAGTCAATCTGTCAGTCAGGCAGACTCAGTCAGACAGTAAGACTCCGACAGACAGAGATCCGATAGCCTAATTGCTAGCCCGTTGGGCTTCCAAGCGTGTGGCCCTGGGTTCGAGTCCCAGCGGGAACGAAAATTTTCAATCCATATTTTTAGTTTCTAATTTGAAAATTCTTTTTTTTTTAATTTTTCTCTTTTGCGAATATTTATTATTTATGTAGGGAAGAAAATTCTGAGTCAGTTTAATTATTCGACCTGTAGATTTCAAAGTGTTTGAATTAATAATTACCAAGGTGCATTTTTTGTTTTAATTATAATGAAGATACCGACCGTCAGAGATCCGACAGCCTATTGGCGAGAGCTTTGGGCTTCTATACGAGTGGCCCTGGGTTCGAGCCCAGCCGGAACGAATATATTCAATGTATATATTTCTTTTCTAATTTGAAAATTCTTTTTTTTTTAAATTTTTCTCTTTTGCGAATATTGATTATTTATGTAGGGAAGAAAATTCTGAGTCAGTTTAATTATTCGACCTGCAGATATCAAAGTGTTTGAATTAATAATTACCAAGGTGCATTTTTTATTTTTATTATAATTAAGATACCGACTGACAGAGATCCGATAGCCTATTGCCGAGAGCTTTGGGCTTCTATACGAGTGGCCCTGGGTTCGAGTCCCAGCCGGAACGAAAAACTTCAATGCAATTTTTTTTTCTACATTGATTATTTTTTTTTTTAAATTTTTCTCTTTTGCGAAGTCTGTCAGTCAGTCCGTCGGTCAGTCCAGTCCATTCCGTCAGGCAGTCCGTCAGTCAGTCTCAGTCAGTCAGTCGGTCATTCAGTCAGTCGGTCAGTCAGTCCAGTCCAGTCAGTCCAGTCAGTCAGTAAGTCACTCAGTCAGTCAGGCTTTCAGTCTGTCAGGCAGTCAGTCAGTCAAGCAGTCAGTCAGTTTGTCATTCAGTCAGTCACTAAGTCAGTTAGTCAGTCCAATTCAGTCCAATCCAGTCCAGTCCAGTCAGTCAGCCAGTCACTCAGTCAGTCAGTTAGGCAGTCAGACAGTCAGTCAGTCAGTCTCGGTCAGTCAGTGAGTCGGTCAGTCTGTCAGTATCAGTCAGTCAGTCAGTATCAGTCATTCAGTCAGTAACAGTCAGTCAGTCAGTCAATCTGTCAGTCAGGCAGTCTCAGTCAGGCAGTAAGACTCCGACCGACAGAGCTCCGATAGCCTAATTGCTAGCCCGTTGGGCTTCCAAGCGTGTGGCCCTGGGTTCGAGTCCCAGCCGGAACGAAAATTTTCAATCCATATTTTTAGTTTCTTATTTGAAAATTCTTTTTTTTTGAATTTTTCTCTTTTGCGAATATTGATTATTTATGTAGGGAAGAAAATTCTGAGTCAGTTTAATTATTCGACCTGTAGATTTCAAAGTGTTTGAATTAATAATTACCAAGGTGCATTTTTTGTTTTTATAATAACTAAGATACCGACCGTCAGAGATCCGACAGTCTATTGGCGAGAGCTTTGGGCTTCTATACGAGAGGCTCTGGGTTCGAGTCCCAGCCGGAACGAATATATTCAGTGTATATATTTCTTTTCTAATTGGAAAATTCTTTTTTTTTAATTTTTCTCTTTTGCGAAGTCTGTCAGTCAGTCCGTCGGTCAGTCCAGTCCATTCCGTCAGTCAGTCAGGCAGTCCGTCAGTCAGTCTCAGTCAGTCAGTCAGTCATTCAGTCAGTCGGTCAGTCAGTCCAGTCCAGTCAGTCCAGTCAGTCAGTAAGTCACTCAGTCAGTCAGTCAGTCAGTCAATCAATCAGTCTCATTCAGTCAGTCAGTCAGTCAGTCAGTCAAGCAGTCAGTCAGTTTGTCATTCAGTCAGTCAGTAAGTCAGTTAGTCAGTCCAGTCCAGTCCAGTCCAGTCCAGTCAGTCAGCCAGTCACTCAGTCAGTCAGTTAGGCAGTCAGTCAGTCAGTTTCGGTCAGTCAGTGAGTGGGTCAGTCCGTCAGTATCAGTGAGTCAGTCAGTCAATCTGTCAGTCAGGCAGTCTCAGTCAGGCAGTAAGACTCCGACCGACAGAGCTCCGATAGCCTAATTGCTAGCCCGTTGGGCTTCCAAGCGTGTGGCCCTGGGTTCGAGTCCCAGCCGGAACGAAAATTTTCAATCCATATTTTTAGTTTCTTATTTGAAAATTCTTTTTTTTTGAATTTTTCTCTTTTGCGAATATTGATTATTTATGTAGGGAAGAAAATTCTGAGTCAGTTTAATTATTCGACCTGTAGATTTCAAAGTGTTTGAATTAATAATTACCAAGGTGCATTTTTTGTTTTTATAATAACTAAGATACCGACCGTCAGAGATCCGACAGTCTATTGGCGAGAGCTTTGGGCTTCTATACGAGAGGCTCTGGGTTCGAGTCCCAGCCGGAACGAATATATTCAGTGTATATATTTCTTTTCTAATTGGAAAATTCTTTTTTTTTAATTTTTCTCTTTTGCGAAGTCTGTCAGTCAGTCCGTCGGTCAGTCCAGTCCATTCCGTCAGTCAGTCAGGCAGTCCGTCAGTCAGTCATTCAGTCAGTCATTCAGTCAGTCGGTCAGTCAGTCCAGTCCAGTCAGTCCAGTCAGTCAGTAAGTCACTCAGTCAGTCAGTCAGTCAGTCTCATTCAGTCAGTCAGTCAGTCAGTCAGTCAAGCAGTCAGTCAGTTTGTCATTCAGTCAGTCAGTAAGTCAGTTAGTCAGTCCAGTCCAGTCCAGTCCAGTCCAGTCAGTCAGCCAGTCACTCAGTCAGTCAGTTAGGCAGTCAGTCAGTCAGTTTCGGTCAGTCAGTGAGTGGGTCAGTCCGTCAGTATCAGTGAGTCAGTCAGTCAATCTGTCAGTCAGGCAGTCTCAGTCAGGCAGTAAGACTCCGACCGACAGAGCTCCGATAGCCTAATTGCTAGCCCGTTGGGCTTCCAAGCGTGTGGCCCTGGGTTCGAGTCCCAGCCGGAACGAAAATTTTCAATCCATATTTTTAGTTTCTAATTTGAAAATTCTTTTTTTTTTTTGAATTTTTCTCTTTTGCGAATATTGATTATTTATGTAGGGAAGAAAATTCAGAGTCAGTTTAATTATTCGACCTGTAGATTTCAAAGTGTTTGAATTAATAATTACCAAGGTGCATTTTTTGTTTTTATTATAATTAAGATACCGACCGTCAGAGATCCGACAGCCTATTGGCGAGAGCTTTGGGCTTCTATACGAGAGGCTCTGGGTTCGAGTCCCAGCCGGAACGAATATATTCAGTGTATATATTTCTTTTCTAATTGGAAAATTCTTTTTTTTTAATTTTTCTCTTTTGCGAAGTCTGTCAGTCAGTCCGTCGGTCAGTCCAGTCCATTCCGTCAGTCAGTCAGGCAGTCCGTCAGTCAGTCTCAGTCAGTCAGTCAGTCATTCAGTCAGTCGGTCAGTCAGTCCAGTCCAGTCAGTCCAGTCAGTCAGTAAGTCACTCAGTCAGTCAGTCAGTCAGGCATTCAGTCTGTCAGGCAGTCAGTCAGTCAGTCAGTCAATCAATCAGTCTCATTCAGTCAGTCAGTCAGTCAGTCAAGCAGTCAGTCAGTTTGTCATTCAGTCAGTCAGTAAGTCAGTTAGTCAGTCCAGTCCAGTCCAGTCCAGTCAGTCAGCCAGTCACTCAGTCAGTCAGTTAGGCAGTCAGGCAGTCAGTCAGTCAGTCTCGGTCAGTCAGTGAGTGGGTCAGTCCGTCAGTATCAGTCAGTCAATCTGTCAGTCAGGCAGACTCAGTCAGACAGTAAGACTCCGACAGACAGAGATCCGATAGCCTAATTGCTAGCCCGTTGGGCTTCCAAGCGTGTGGCCCTGGGTTCGAGTCCCAGCGGGAACGAAAATTTTCAATCCATATTTTTAGTTTCTAATTTGAAAATTCTTTTTTTTTTAATTTTTCTCTTTTGCGAATATTTATTATTTATGTAGGGAAGAAAATTCTGAGTCAGTTTAATTATTCGACCTGTAGATTTCAAAGTGTTTGAATTAATAATTACCAAGGTGCATTTTTTGTTTTAATTATAATGAAGATACCGACCGTCAGAGATCCGATAGCCTATTGGCGAGAGCTTTGGGCTTCTATACGAGTGGCCCTGGGTTCGAGCCCAGCCGGAACGAATATATTCAATGTATATATTTCTTTTCTAATTTGAAAATTCTTTTTTTTTTAAATTTTTCTCTTTTGCGAATATTGATTATTTATGTAGGGAAGAAAATTCTGAGTCAGTTTAATTATTCGACCTGCAGATATCAAAGTGTTTGAATTAATAATTACCAAGGTGCATTTTTTATTTTTATTATAATTAAGATACCGACTGACAGAGATCCGATAGCCTATTGCCGAGAGCTTTGGGCTTCTATACGAGTGGCCCTGGGTTCGAATCCCAGCCGGAACGCAAAACTTCAATGCAAATTTTTTTTCTACATTGATTATTCTTTTTTTTTTTTAAATTTTCTCTTTTGCGAAGTCTGTCAGTCAGTCCGTCGGTCAGTCCAGTCCATTCCGTCAGGCAGTCCGTCAGTCAGTCTCAGTCAGTCAGTCGGTCATTCAGTCAGTCGGTCAGTCAGTCCAGTCCAGTCAGTCCAGTCAGTCAGTAAGTCACTCAGTCAGTCAGGCTTTCAGTCTGTCAGGCAGTCAGTCAGTCAAGCAGTCAGTCAGTTTGTCATTCAGTCAGTCACTAAGTCAGTTAGTCAGTCCAATTCAGTCCAATCCAGTCCAGTCCAGTCAGTCAGCCAGTCACTCAGTCAGTCAGTTAGGCAGTCAGACAGTCAGTCAGTCAGTCTCGGTCAGTCAGTGAGTCGGTCAGTCTGTCAGTATCAGTCAGTCAGTCAGTATCAGTCATTCAGTCAGTAACAGTCAGTCAGTCAGTCAATCTGTCAGTCAGGCAGTCTCAGTCAGGCAGTAAGACTCCGACCGACAGAGCTCCGATAGCCTAATTGCTAGCCCGTTGGGCTTCCAAGCGTGTGGCCCTGGGTTCGAGTCCCAGCCGGAACGAAAATTTTCAATCCATATTTTTAGTTTCTAATTTGAAAATTCTTTTTTTTTTTTTTGAATTTTTCTCTTTTGCGAATATTGATTATTTATGTAGGGAAGAAAATTCTGAGTCAGTTTAATTATTCGACCTGTAGATTTCAAAGTGTTTGAATTAATAATTACCAAGGTGCATTTTTTGTTTTTATTATAATTAAGATACCGACCGTCAGAGATCCGACAGCCTTTTTAGGAGAGCTTTGGGCTTCTATACGAGAGGCTCTGGGTTCGAGTCCCAGCCGGGACGAATATATTCAGTGTATATATTTCTTTTCTAATTTGAAAATTCTTTTTTTTTAATTTTTCTCTTTTGCGAAGTCTGTCAGTCAGTCCGTCGGTCAGTCCAGTTCAGTCCGTCGGTCAGTCCAGTTCAGTCCGTCAGTCAGTCAGGCAGTCCGTCAGTCAGTCTCAGTCAGTCAGTCAGTCATTCAGTCAGTCGGTCAGTCAGTCCAGTCCAGTCAGTCCAGTCAGGCAGTAAGTCACTCAGTCAGTCAGTCAGTCAGGCATTCAGTCTGTCAGGCAGTCAGTCAGTCAGTCAGTCAATCAATCAGTCTCATTCAGTCAGTCAGATAGTCAGTCAAGCAGTCAGTCAGTTTCTCATTCAGTCAGTCAGTAAGTCAGTCCAGTCCAGTCCAGTCCAGTCCAGTCAGTCAGCCAGTCACTCAGTCAGTCAGTTAGGCAGTCAAACAGTCAGTCAGTCAGTCTCGGTCAGTCAGTGAGTGGGTCAGTCAGTCAGTATCAGTCAGTCAGTATCAGTCAATCAGTCAGTATCAGTCAGTCAGTCAATCTGTCAGTCAGGCAGTAAGACTCCGACAGACAGAGCTCCGATAGCCTAATTGCTAGCCCGTTGGGCTTCCAAGCGTGTGGCCCTGGGTTCGAGTCCCAGCGGGAACGAAAAGTTTCAATCCATATTTTTAGTTTCTAATTTGAAAATTCTTTTTTTTTTAATTTTTCTCTTTTGCGAATATTGATTATTTATGTAGTGAAGAAAATTCTGAGTCAGTTTAATTATTCGACCTGTAGATTTCAAAGTGTTTGAATTAATAATTACCAAGGTGCATTTTTTGTTTTAATTATAATTAAGATACCTACCGTCAGAGATCCGACAGCCTATTGGCGAGAGCTTTAGGCTTCTATACGAGTGGCCCTGGGTTCGAGCCCAGCTGGAACGAATATATTCAATGTATATATTTCTTTTCTAATTTGAAAATTCTTTTTTTTTTAAATTTTTCTCTTTTGCGAATATTGATTATTTATGTAGGGAAGAAAATTCTGAGTCAGTTTAATTATTCGGCCTGCAGATATCAAAGTGTTTGAATTAATAATTACCAAGGTGCATTTTTTATTTTTATTATAATTAAGATACCGACTGACAGAGATCCGATAGCCTATTGCCGAGAGCTTTGGGCTTCTATACGAGTGGCCCTGGGTTCGAGTCCCAGCCGGAACGAAAAACTTCAATGCAAATTTTTTTTCTACATTGATTATTCTTTTTTTTTTTAAATTTTTCTCTTTTGCGAAGTCTGTCAGTCAGTCCGTCGGTCAGTCCAGTCCATTCCGTCAGGCAGTCCGTCAGTCAGTCTCAGTCAGTCAGTCGGTCATTCAGTCAGTCGGTCAGTCAGTCCAGTCCAGTCAGTCCAGTCAGTCAGCCAGTCACTCAGTCAGTCAGTTAGGCAGTCAGACAGTCAGTCAGTCAGTCTCGGTCAGTCAGTGAGTCGGTCAGTCTGTCAGTATCAGTCAGTCAGTCAGTATCAGTCATTCAGTCAGTAACAGTCAGTCAGTCAGTCAGGCAGTAAGACTCCGACCGACAGAGCTCCGATAGCCTAATTGCTAGCCCGTTGGGCTTCCAAGCGTGTGGCCCTGGGTTCGAGTCCCAGCCGGAACGAAAATTTTCAATCCATATTTTTAGTTTCTTATTTGAAAATTCTTTTTTTTTTTTGAATTTTTCTCTTTTGCGAATATTGATTATTTATGTAGGGAAGAAAATTCTGAGTCAGTTCAATTATTCGACCTGTAGATTTCAAAGTGTTTGAATTAATAATTACCAAGGTGCATTTTTTGTTTTATAATAATTAAGATACCGACCGTCAGAGATCCGACAGTCTATTGGCGAGAGCTTTGGGCTTCTATACGAGAGGCTCTGGGTTCGAGTCCCAGCCGGAACGAATATATTCAGTGTATATATTTCTTTTCTAATTGGAAAATTCTTTTTTTTTAATTTTTCTCTTTTGCGAAGTCTGTCAGTCAGTCCGTCGGTCAGTCCAGTCCATTCCGTCAGTCAGTCAGGCAGTCCGTCAGTCAGTCTCAGTCAGTCAGTCAGTCATTCAGTCTGTCGGTCAGTCAGTCCAGTCCAGTCAGTCAGTAAGTCACTCAGTCAGTCAGTCAGTCAGGCATTCAGTCTGTCAGGCAGTCAGTCAGTCAGTCAGTCAATCAATCAGTCTCATTCAGTCAGTCAGTCAGTCAGTCAAGCAGTCAGTCAGTTTGTCATTCAGTCAGTCAGTAAGTCAGTTAGTCAGTCCAGTCCAGTCCAGTCCAGTCCAGTCAGTCAGCCAGTCACTCAGTCAGTCAGTTAGGCAGTCAGGCAGTCAGTCAGTCAGTCTCGGTCAGTCAGTGAGTGGGTCAGTCCGTCAGTATCAGTCAGTCAGTCAGTCAATCTGTCAGTCAGGCAGACTCAGTCAGACAGTAAGACTCCGACAGACAGAGATCCGATAGCCTAATTGCTAGCCCGTTGGGCTTCCAAGCGTGTGGCCCTGGGTTCGAGTCCCAGCGGGAACGAAAATTTTCAATCCATATTTTTAGTTTCTAATTTGAAAATTCTTTTTTTTTTTAATTTTTCTCTTTTGCGAATATTTATTATTTATGTAGGGAAGAAAATTCTGAGTCAGTTTAATTATTCGACCTGTAGATTTCAAAGTGTTTGAATTAATAATTACCAAGGTGCATTTTTTGTTTTAATTATAATGAAGATACCGACCGTCAGAGATCCGACAGCCTATTGGCGAGAGCTTTGGGCTTCTATACGAGTGGCCCTGGGTTCGAGCCCAGCCGGAACGAATATATTCAATGTATATATTTCTTTTCTAATTTGAAAATTCTTTTTTTTTTAAATTTTTCTCTTTTGCGAATATTGATTATTTATGTAGGGAAGAAAATTCTGAGTCAGTTTAATTATTCGACCTGCAGATATCAAAGTGTTTGAATTAATAATTACCAAGGTGCATTTTTTATTTTTATTATAATTAAGATACCGACTGACAGAGATCCGATAGCCTATTGCCGAGAGCTTTGGGCTTCTATACGAGTGGCCCTGGGTTCGAGTCCCAGCCGGAACGCAAAACTTCAATGCAAATTTTTTTTCTACATTGATTATTCTTTTTTTTTTTAAATTTTCTCTTTTGCGAAGTCTGTCAGTCAGTCCGTCGGTCAGTCCAGTCCATTCCGTCAGGCAGTCCGTCAGTCAGTCTCAGTCAGTCAGTCGGTCATTCAGTCAGTCGGTCAGTCAGTCCAGTCCAGTCAGTCCAGTCAGTCAGTAAGTCACTCAGTCAGTCAGGCTTTCAGTCTGTCAGGCAGTCAGTCAGTCAAGCAGTCAGTCAGTTTGTCATTCAGTCAGTCACTAAGTCAGTTAGTCAGTCCAATTCAGTCCAATCCAGTCCAGTCCAGTCAGTCAGCCAGTCACTCAGTCAGTCAGTTAGGCAGTCAGACAGTCAGTCAGTCAGTCTCGGTCAGTCAGTGAGTCGGTCAGTCTGTCAGTATCAGTCAGTCAGTCAGTATCAGTCATTCAGTCAGTAACAGTCAGTCAGTCAGTCAATCTGTCAGTCAGGCAGTCTCAGTCAGGCAGTAAGACTCCGACCGACAGAGCTCCGATAGCCTAATTGCTAGCCCGTTGGGCTTCCAAGCGTGTGGCCCTGGGTTCGAGTCCCAGCCGGAACGAAAATTTTCAATTCATATTTTTAGTTTCTTATTTGAAAATTCTTTTTTTTTGAATTTTTCTCTTTTGCGAATATTGATTATTTATGTAGGGAAGAAAACTCTGAGTCAGTTTAATTATTCGACCTGCAGATTTCAAAGTGTTTGAATTAATAATTACCAAGGTGCATTTTTTGTTTTTATAATAATTAAGATACCGACCGTCAGAGATCCGACAGTCTATTGGCGAGAGCTTTGGGCTTCTATACGAGAGGCTCTGGGTTCGAGTCCCAGCCGGAACGAATATATTCAGTGTATATATTTCTTTTCTAATTGGAAAATTCTTTTTTTTTAATTTTTCTCTTTTGCGAAGTCTGTCAGTCAGTCCGTCGGTCAGTCCAGTCCAGTCCGTCAGTCAGTCAGGCAGTCCGTCAGTCAGTCTCAGTCAGTCAGTCAGTCATTCAGTCAGTCGGTCAGTCAGTCCAGTCCAGTCAGTCCAGTCAGTCAGTAAGTCACTCAGTCAGTCAGTCAGTCAGGCATTCAGTCTGTCAGGCAGTCAGTCAGTCAGTCAGTCAATCAATCAGTCTCATTCAGTCAGTCAGTCAGTCAGTCAAGCAGTCAGTCAGTTTGTCAGTCAGTTAGGCAGTCAGGCAGTCAGTCAGTCAGTCTCGGTCAGTCAGTGAGTGGGTCAGTCCGTCAGTATCAGTCAGTCAGTCAGTCAATCTGTCAGTCAGGCAGACTCAGTCAGACAGTAAGACTCCGACAGACAGAGATCCGATAGCCTAATTGCTAGCCCGTTGGGCTTCCAAGCGTGTGGCCCTGGGTTCGAGTCCCAGCGGGAACGAAAATTTTCAATCCATATTTTTAGTTTCTAATTTGAAAATTCTTTTTTTTTTAATTTTTCTCTTTTGCGAATATTTATTATTTATGTAGGGAAGAAAATTCTGAGCCAGTTTAATTATTCGACCTGTAGATTTCAAAGTGTTTGAATTAATAATTACCAAGGTGCATTTTTTGTTTTAATTATAATGAAGATACCAACCGTCAGAGATCCGACAGCCTATTGGCGAGAGCTTTGGGCTTCTATACGAGTGGCCCTGGGTTCGAGCCCAGCCGGAACGAATATATTCAATGTATATATTTCTTTTCTAATTTGAAAATTCTTTTTTTTTTAAATTTTTCTCTTTTGCGAATATTGATTATTTATGTAGGGAAGAAAATTCTGAGTCAGTTTAATTATTCGACCTGCAGATATCAAAGTGTTTGAATTAATAATTACCAAGGTGCATTTTTTATTTTTATTATAATTAAGATACCGACTGACAGAGATCCGATAGCCTATTGCCGAGAGCTTTGGGCTTCTATACGAGTGGCCCTGGGTTCGAGTCCCAGCCGGAACGCAAAACTTCAATGCAAATTTTTTTTCTACATTGATTATTCTTTTTTTTTTTAAATTTTCTCTTTTGCGAAGTCTGTCAGTCAGTCCGTCGGTCAGTCCAGTCCATTCCGTCAGGCAGTCCGTCAGTCAGTCTCAGTCAGTCAGTCGGTCAGTCAGTCCAGTCCAGTCAGTCCAGTCAGTCAGTAAGTCACTCAGTCAGTCAGGCTTTCAGTCTGTCAGGCAGTCAGTCAGTCAAGCAGTCAGTCAGTTTGTCATTCAGTCAGTCACTAAGTCAGTTAGTCAGTCCAATTCAGTCCAATCCAGTCCAGTCCAGTCAGTCAGCCAGTCACTCAGTCAGTCAGTTAGGCAGTCAGACAGTCAGTCAGTCAGTCTCGGTCAGTCAGTGAGTCGGTCAGTCTGTCAGTATCAGTCAGTCAGTCAGTATCAGTCATTCAGTCAGTAACAGTCAGTCAGTCAGTCAATCTGTCAGTCAGGCAGTCTCAGTCAGGCAGTAAGACTCCGACCGACAGAGCTCCGATAGCCTAATTGCTAGCCCGTTGGGCTTCCAAGCGTGTGGCCCTGGGTTCGAGTCCCAGCCGGAACGAAAATTTTCAGTCCATATTTTTAGTTTCTTATTTGAAAATTCTTTTTTTTTGAATTTTTCTCTTTTGCGAATATTGATTATTTATGTAGGGAAGAAAATTCTGAGTCAGTTTAATTATTCGACCTGCAGATTTCAAAGTGTTTGAATTAATAATTACCAAGGTGCATTTTTTGTTTTTATAATAATTAAGATACCGACCGTCAGAGATCCGACAGTCTATTGGCGAGAGCTTTGGGCTTCTATACGAGAGGCTCTGGGTTCGAGTCCCAGCCGGAACGAATATATTCAGTGTATATATTTCTTTTCTAATTGGAAAATTCTTTTTTTTTTTAATTTTTCTCTTTTGCGAAGTCTGTCAGTCAGTCCGTCGGTCAGTCCAGTCCAGTCCGTCAGTCAGTCAGGCAGTCCGTCAGTCAGTCTCAGTCAGTCAGTCAGTCATTCAGTCAGTCGGTCAGTCAGTCCAGTCCAGTCAGTCCAGTCAGTCAGTAAGTCACTCACTCAGTCAGTCAGTCAGGCATTCAGTCTGTCAGGCAGTCAGTCAGTCAGTCAGTCAATCAATCAGTCTCATTCAGACAGTCAGTCAGTCAGTCAAGCAGTCAGTCAGTTTGTCATTCAGTCAGTCAGTAAGTCAGTTAGTCAGTCCAGTCCAGTCCAGTCCAGTCAGTCAGCCAGTCACTCAGTCAGTCAGTTAGGCAGTCAGGCAGTCAGTCAGTCAGTCTCGGTCAGTCAGTGAGTGGGTCAGTCAGTCAGTATCAGTCAGTCAGTTAGTCAATCTGTCAGTCAGGCAGTCTCAGTCAGGCAGTAAGACTCCGACAGACAGAGATCCGATAGCCTAATTGCTAGCCCGTTGGGCTTCCAAGCGTGTGGCCCTGGGTTCGCGTCCCAGCGGGAACGAAAATTTTCAATCCATATTTTTAGTTTCTAATTTGAAAATTCTTTTTTTTTTTAATTTTTCTCTTTTGCGAATATTTATTATTTATGTAGGGAAGAAAATTCTGAGTCAGTTTAATTATTCGACCTGTAGATTTCAAAGTGTTTGAATTAATAATTACCAAGGTGCATTTTTTGTTTTAATTATAATGAAGATACCGACCGTCAGAGATCCGACAGCCTATTGGCGAGAGCTTTGGGCTTCTATACGAGTGGCCCTGGGTTCGAATCCCAGCCGGAACGAATATATTCAATGTATATGTTTCTTTTCAAATTTGAAAATTCTTTTTTTTTTAATTTTTCTCTTTTGCGAATATTGATTATTTATGTCGGGAAGAAAATTCTGAGTCAGTTTAATTATTCGACCTGTAGATTTCAAAGTGTTTGAATTAATAATTACCAAGGTGCATTTTTTGTTTTTATTATAATTAAGATACCGACCGTCAGAGATCCGACAGCCTATTGGCGAGAGCTTTGGGCTTCTATACGAGTGGCCCTGGGTTCGAGTCCCAGCCGGAACGAAAAACTTCAATGCGTATTTTTTTTCTAATTTGATTATTCATTTTTTTTTAAATTTTTCTCTTTTGCGAAGTCTGTCAGTCAGTCCGTCGGTCTGTCCAGTCCAGTCCGTCAGTCAGTCAGGCATTCCGTCAGTCAGTCTCAGTCAGTCAGTCAGTCATTCAGTCAGTCGGTCAGTCAGTCACGTCCAGTAAGTCCAGTTAGTCAGTAAGTCACTCAGTCAGTCAGGCATGCAGTCTGTCAGGCAGTCAGTCAGTCAATCAATCAGTCTCATTCAGTCAGTCAGTCAGTCAGTCAAGCAGTCAGTCAGTTTGTCATTCAGTCAGTCAGTAAGTCAGTTAGTCAGTCCACTCCAGTCCAATCCAGTCCAGTCCAGTCAGTCAGCCATTCACTCAGTCAGTCAGTTAGGCAGTCAGGCAGTCAGTCTGTCAGTCTCGGTCAATCAGTGAGTCGGTCAGTCTGTCAGTATCAGTCATTCAGTCAGTATCAGTCAGTCAGTCAATCTGTCAGTCAGGCAGTAAGACTCCGACAGACAGAGCTCCGATAGCCTAATATTTAGCCCGTTGGGCTTCCAAGCGTGTGGCCCTGGGTTCGAGTCCCAGCGGGAAAGAAAATTTTCAATCCATATTTTTAGTTTCTAATTTGAAAATTCTTTTTTTTTTAATTTTTCTCTTTTGCGAATATTGATTATTTATGTAGTGAAGAAAATTCTGAGTCAGTTTAATTATTCGACCTGTAGATTTCAAATTGTTTGAATTAATAATTACCAAGGTGCATTTTTTGTTTTAATTATAATTAAGATACCGACTCACAGAGATCCGATAGACTATTGGCGAGAGCTTTGGGCTTCTATACGAGTGGCCCTGGGTTCGAATCCCAGCCGGAACGTAAAACTTCAATGCAAATTTTTTTTCTACTTTGATTATTCTTTTTTTTTAAATTTTTCTCTTTTTCGAAGTCTGTCAGTCAGTCCGTCGTTCTGTCCAGTCCATTCCTTCAGGCAGTCCGTCAGTCAGTCAGGCAGTCCGTCAGTCAGTCAGGCAGTCTGTCAGTCAGTCTTAGTCAGTCAGTCGGTCATTCAGTCAGTCGGTCAGTCAGTCCAGTCCAGTCAGACCAGTCAGTCAGTAAGTCACTCAGTCAGTCAGTCAGTAAGGCTTTCAGTCTGTCAGGCAGTCAGTCAGTCAGTCAGTCAAGCAGTCAGTCAGTTTGTCATTCAGTCAGTCACTAAGTCACTTAGTCAGTCCAATCCAGTCCAGTCCAGTCAGTCAGCCAGTCACTCAGTCAGTCAGTTAGGCAGTCAGACAGTCAGTCAGTCAGTCTCGGTCAGTCACTGAGTCGGTCAGTCTGTCAGTATCAGTCAGTCAGTCAGTATTAGTCATTCAGTCAGTATCAGTCAGTCAGTCAATCTGTCAGTCAGGCAGTCTCAGTCAGGCAGTAAGACTCCGACCGACAGAGCTCTGATAGCCTAATTGCTAGCCCGTTGGGCTTCCAAGCTTGTGGCCCTGGGTTCGAGTCCCAGCCGGAACGAAAATTTTCAATCCATATTTTTAGTTTCTAATTTGAAAATTCTTTTTTTTTTTAAATTTTTCTCTTTTGCGAATATTTATTATTTATGTAGGGAAGAAAATTCTGAGTCAGTTTAATTATTCGACCTGTAGATTTCAAAGTGTTTGAATTAATAATTACCAAGGTGCATTTTTTGTTTTAATTATAATGAAGATACCGACCGTCAGAGATCCGACAGCCTATTGGCGAGAGCTTTGGGCTTCTATACGAGTGGCCCTGGGTTCGAATCCCAGCCGGAACGAATATATTCAATGTATATGTTTCTTTTCAAATTTGAAAATTCTTTTTTTTTTAATTTTTCTCTTTTGCGAATATTGATTATTTATGTAGGGAAGAATATTCTGAGTCAGTTTAATTTTTCGACCGGTAAATTTCAAAGTGTTTGAATCAATAATTACCAAGGTGCATTTTTTGTTTTTATTATATTCATGACTCCAATCGGCAGAGCTCTGATAGACTAATGGCTAGAGTGTTGGGCTTCCAAGCGAGTGGTCATGGGTTTGAGTTCCAGCCTGAACGAAAATCTTCCATCCATATTTTTAGTTTCTAATTTGAAAATTCTTTTTTTTTTTTAATTTTTCTCTTTTGCGAATATTGATTATTTATGTCGGGAAGAAAATTCTGAGTCAGTTTAATTATTCGACCTGTAGATTTCAAAGTGTTTGAATTAATAATTACCAAGGTGCATTTTTTGTTTTTATTATAATTAAGATACCGACCGTCAGAGATCCGACAGCCTATTGGCGAGAGCTTTGGGCTTCTATACGAGTGGCCCTGGGTTCGAGTCCCAGCCGGAACGAAAAACTTCAATGCGTATTTTTTTTCTAATTTGATTATTCATTTTTTTTTAAATTTTTCTCTTTTGCGAAGTCTGTCAGTCAGTCCGTCGGTCTGTCCAGTCCAGTCCGTCAGTCAGTCAGGCATTCCGTCAGTCAGTCTCAGTCAGTCAGTCAGTCATTCAGTCAGTCGGTCAGTCAGTCACGTCCAGTAAGTCCAGTTAGTCAGTAAGTCACTCAGTCAGTCAGGCATGCAGTCTGTCAGGCAGTCAGTCAGTCAATCAATCAGTCTCATTCAGTCAGTCAGTCAGTCAGTCAAGCAGTCAGTCAGTTTGTCATTCAGTCAGTCAGTAAGTCAGTTAGTCAGTCCACTCCAGTCCAATCCAGTCCAGTCCAGTCAGTCAGCCATTCACTCAGTCAGTCAGTTAGGCAGTCAGGCAGTCAGTCTGTCAGTCTCGGTCAATCAGTGAGTCGGTCAGTCTGTCAGTATCAGTCATTCAGTCAGTATCAGTCAGTCAGTCAATCTGTCAGTCAGGCAGTAAGACTCCGACAGACAGAGCTCCGATAGCCTAATATTTAGCCCGTTGGGCTTCCAAGCGTGTGGCCCTGGGTTCGAGTCCCAGCGGGAAAGAAAATTTTCAATCCATATTTTTAGTTTCTAATTTGAAAATTCTTTTTTTTTTAATTTTTCTCTTTTGCGAATATTGATTATTTATGTAGTGAAGAAAATTCTGAGTCAGTTTAATTATTCGACCTGTAGATTTCAAATTGTTTGAATTAATAATTACCAAGGTGCATTTTTTGTTTTAATTATAATTAAGATACCGACTCACAGAGATCCGATAGACTATTGGCGAGAGCTTTGGGCTTCTATACGAGTGGCCCTGGGTTCGAATCCCAGCCGGAACGTAAAACTTCAATGCAAATTTTTTTTCTACTTTGATTATTCTTTTTTTTTAAATTTTTCTCTTTTTCGAAGTCTGTCAGTCAGTCCGTCGTTCTGTCCAGTCCATTCCTTCAGGCAGTCCGTCAGTCAGTCAGGCAGTCCGTCAGTCAGTCAGGCAGTCTGTCAGTCAGTCTTAGTCAGTCAGTCGGTCATTCAGTCAGTCGGTCAGTCAGTCCAGTCCAGTCAGACCAGTCAGTCAGTAAGTCACTCAGTCAGTCAGTCAGTAAGGCTTTCAGTCTGTCAGGCAGTCAGTCAGTCAGTCAGTCAAGCAGTCAGTCAGTTTGTCATTCAGTCAGTCACTAAGTCACTTAGTCAGTCCAATCCAGTCCAGTCCAGTCAGTCAGCCAGTCACTCAGTCAGTCAGTTAGGCAGTCAGACAGTCAGTCAGTCAGTCTCGGTCAGTCACTGAGTCGGTCAGTCTGTCAGTATCAGTCAGTCAGTCAGTATTAGTCATTCAGTCAGTATCAGTCAGTCAGTCAATCTGTCAGTCAGGCAGTCTCAGTCAGGCAGTAAGACTCCGACCGACAGAGCTCTGATAGCCTAATTGCTAGCCCGTTGGGCTTCCAAGCTTGTGGCCCTGGGTTCGAGTCCCAGCCGGAACGAAAATTTTCAATCCATATTTTTAGTTTCTAATTTGAAAATTCTTTTTTTTTTTTTTGAATTTTTCTCTTTTACGGATATTGATTATTTATGTAGGGAAGAAAATTCTGAGTCAGTTTAATTATTCGACCTGTAGATTTCAAAGTGTTTGAATTAATAATTACCAAGGTGCATTTTTTGTTTTTATTATAATTAAGATACCGACCGTCAGAGATCCGACAGCCTATTGGCGAGAGCTTTGGGCTTCTATACGAGTGGCCCTGGGTTCGAATCCCAGCCGGAACGAAAAACTTCAATGCAAATTTTTTTTCTACTTTGATTATTCTTTTTTTTTAAATTTTTCTCTTTTTCGAAGTCTATCAGTCAGTCCGTCGGTCAGTCCAGTCCATTCCTTCAGGCAGTCCGTCAGTCAGTCAGGCAGTCTGTCAGTCAGTCGGTCATTCATTCAGTCGGTCAGTCAGTCCAGTCCAGTCAGACCAGTCAGTCAGTAAGTCACTCAGTCAGTCAGTCAGTCAGGCTTTCAGTCTGTCAGGCAGTCAGTCAGTCAGTCAGTCAGTCAAGCAGTCAGTCAGTTTGTCATTCAGTCAGTCACTAAGTCACTTAGTCAGTCCAATCCAGTCCAGTCCATTCAGTCAGCCAGTCACTCAGTCAGTCAGTTAGGCAGTCAGACAGTCAGTCAGTCAGTCTCGGTCAGTCACTGAGTCGGTCAGTCTGTCAGTATCAGTCAGTCAGTCATTCAGTCAGTCGGTCAGTCAGTCACGTCCAGTAAGTCCAGTTAGTCAGTAAGTCACTCAGTCAGTCAGTCAGGCATTCAGTCTGTCAGGCAGTCAGTCAGTCAGTCAGTCAATCAATCAGTCTCATTCAGTAAGTCAGTCAGTCAGTCAAGCAGTCAGTCAGTTTGTCATTAGTCAGTCAGTAAGTCAGTTAGTCAGTCCAGTCCAGTCCAATCCAGTCCAGTCCAGTCAGTCAGCCATTCACTCAGTCAGTCAGTTAGGCAGTCAGGCAGTCAGTCTCGGTCAGTCAGTGAGTGGGTCAGTCAGTCAGTATCAGTCAGTCAGTCAGTCAATCTGTCAGTCAGGCAGTCTCAGTCAGGCAGTAAGACTCCGACAGACAGAGATCCGATAGCCTAATTGCTAGCCCGTTGGACTTCCAAGCGTGTGGCCTTGGGTTCGAGTCCCAGCGGGAACGAAAATTTTCAATCCATATTTTTTGTTTCTAATTTGAAAATTCTTTTTTTTTAAATTTTTCTCTTTTGCGAATATTTATTATTTATGTAGGGAAGAAAATTCTGAGTCAGTTTAATTATTCGACCTGTAGATTTCAAAGTGTTTAAATTAATAATTACCAAGGTGCATTTTTGTTTTAATTATAATGAAGATACCGACCGTCAGAGATCCGACAGCCTATTGGCGAGAGCTTTGGGCTTCTATACGAGTGGCCCTGGGTTCGAATCCCAGCCGGAACGAATATATTCAATGTATATGTTTCTTTTCAAATTTGAAGATTCTTTTTTTTAATTTTTCTCTTTTGCGAATATTGATTATTTATGTAGGGAAGAATATTCTGAGTCAGTTTAATTTTTCGACCGGTAAATTTAAAAGTGTTTGAATCAATAATTACCAAGGTGCATTTTTTGTTTTTATTATATTCATGACTCCAATCGGCAGAGCTCTGATAGACAAATGGCTAGAGTGTTGGGCTTCCAAGCGAGTGGTCATGGGTTTGAGTTCCAGCCTGAACGAAAATCTTCCATCCATATTTTTAGTTTCTAATTTGAAAATTCTTTTTTTTTTTTAATTTTTCTCTTTTGCGAATATTGATTATTTATGTCGGGAAGAAAATTCTGAGTCAGTTTAATTATTCGACCTGTAGATTTCAAAGTGTTTGAATTAATAATTACCAAGGTTCATTTTTTGTTTTTAATATAATTAAGATACCGCCCGTCAGAGATCCGACAGCCTATTGGCGAGAGCTTTGGGCTTCTATACGAGTGGCCCTGGGTTCGAGTCCCAGCCGGAACGAAAAACTTCAATGCATATTTTTTTTTCTAATTTGATTATTCATTTTTTTTTTAATTTTTCTCTTTTGCGAAGTCTGTCAGTCAGTCCGTCGGTCAGTCCAGTCCAGTCCGTCAGTCAGTCAGGCATGCCGTCAATCAGTCTCAGTCAGTCAGTCAGTCATTCAGTCAGTCGGTCAGTCAGTCGCGTCCAGTAAGTCCAGTTAGTCAGTAAGTCACTCAGTCAGTCAGGCATTCAGTCTGTCAGGCAGTCAGTCAGTCAGTCAATCAATCAGTCTCATTCAGTCAGTCAGTCAGACAGTCAAGCAGTCAGTCAGTTTTTCATTCAGTCAGTCAGTAAGTCAGTTAGTCAGTCCACTCCAGTCCAATCCAGTCCAGTCCAGTCAGTCAGCCAGTCACTCAGTCAGTCAGTTAGGCAGTCAGTCAGTCAGTCTCGGTCAGTCAGTGAGTCGGTCAGTCTGTCAGTATCAGTCAGTCAGTCAGTATCAGTCATTCAGTCAGTATCAGTCAGTCAGTCAATCTGTCAGTCAGGCAGTCTCAGTCAGGCAGTAAGACTCCGACCGACAGAGCTCTGATAGCCTAATTGCTAGCCCGTTGGGCTTCCAAGCGTGTGGCCCTGGGTTCGAGTCCCAGCCGGAACGAAAATTTTCAATCCATATTTTTAGTTTCTAATTTGAAAATTCTTTTTTTTTTTTTTTTGAATTTTTTTCTTTTGCGAATATTGATTATTTATGTAGGGAAGAAAATTCTGAGTCAGTTTAATTATTCGACCTGTAGATTTCAAAGTGTTTGAATTAATAATTACCAAGGTGCATTTTTTGTTTTTATTATAATTAAGATACCGACCGTCAGAGATCCGACAGCCTATTGGCGAGAGCTTTGGGCTTCTATACGAGTGGCCCTGGGTTCGAGTCCCAGCCGGAACGAAAAACTTCAATGCATATTCTTTTTTCTAATTTGATTATTCATTTTTTTTTAATTTTTCTCTTTTGCGAAGTCTGTCAGTCAGTCCGTCGGTCAGTCCAGTCCAGTCCGTCAGTCAGTCAGGCAGTCCGTCAGTCAGTCTCAGTCAGTCAGTCAGTCATTCAGTCAGTCGGTCAGTCATTCACGTCCAGTAAGTCCAGTTATTCAGTAAGTCACTCAGTCAGTCAGTCAGTCAGGCATTCAGTCTGTCAGGCAGTCAGTCAGTCAGTCAGTCAATCAATCAGTCTCATTCAGTCAGTCAGTCAGTCAGTCAAGCAGTCAGTCAGTTTGTCATTAGTCAGTCAGTAAGTCAGTTAGTCAGTCCAGTCCAGTCCAATCCAGTCCAGTCCAGTCAGTCAGCCATTCACTCAGTCAGTCAGTTAGGCAGTCAGGCAGTCAGTCAGTCAGTCTCGGTCAGTCAGTGAGTCGGTCAGTCGGTCAGTATCAGTCAGTCAGTCAGTATCAGTCATTCAGTCAGTATCAGTCAGTCAGTCAATCTGTCAGTCATGCAGTAAGACTCCGACCGACAGAGCTCCGATAGCCTAATTGCTAGCCCGTTGGGCTTCCAAGCGTGTGGCCCTGGGTTCGAGTCCCAGCCGGAACGAAAATTTTCAATCCATATTTTTAGTTTCTAATTTGAAAATTCTTTTTTTTTTTGAATTTTTCTCTTTTGTGAATATTGATTATTTATGTAGGGAAGAAAATTCTGAGTCAGTTTTATTATTCGACCTGTAGATTTCAAAGTGTTTGAATTAATAATTACCAAGGTGCATTTTTTGTTTTTATTATAATTAAGATACCGACCGTCAGAGATCCGACAGCCTATTGGCGAGAGCTTTGGGCTTCTATACGAGAGGCTCTGGGTTCGAGTCCCAGCCGGAACTAATATATTCAGTGTAAATATTTCTTTTCTAATTTGAAAATTCTTTTTTTTTTAATTTTTCTCTTTTGCGAAGTCTGTCAGTCAGTCCTTCGGTCAGTCAGTCAGGCAGTCCGTCAGTCAGTCAGGCAGTCCGCCAGTCAGTCTCAGTCAGTCAGTCAGTCATTCAGTCAGTCGGTCAGTCAGTCCAGTCCAGTCAGTTCAGTCAGTCAGTAAGTCACTCAGTCAGTCAGTCAGTCAGGCATTCAGTCTGTCAGGCAGTCAGTCAGTCAGTCAGTCAATCAATCAGTCTCATTCAGTCAGTCAGTCAGTCAGTCAAGCAGTCAGTCAGTTTGTCATTCAGTCAGTCAGTAAGTCAGTTAGTCAGTCCAGTCCAGTCCAGTCAGTCAGCCAGTCACTCAGTCAGTCAGTTAGGCAGTCAGGCAGTCAGTCAGTCAGTCTCGGTCAGTCAGTGAGTGGGTCAGTCAGTCAGTATCAGTCAGTCAGTCAGTCAATCTGTCAGTCAGGCAGTCTCAGTCAGGCAGTAAGACTCCGACAGACAGAGATCCGATAGCCTAATTGCTAGCCCGTTGGGCTTCCAAGCGTGTGGCCTTGGGTTCGAGTCCCAGCGGGAACGAAAATTTTCAATCCATATTTTTAGTTTCTAATTTGAAAATTCTTTTTTTTTTTAATTTTTCTCTTTTGCGAATATTTATTATTTATGTAGGGAAGAAAATTCTGAGTCAGTTTAATTATTCGACCTGTAGATTTCAAAGTGTTTGAATTAATAATTACCAAGGTGCATTTTTGTTTTAATTATAATGAAGATACCGACCGTCAGAGATCCGACAGCCTATTGGCGAGAGCTTTGGGCTTCTATACGAGTGGCCCTGGGTTCGAGTCCCAGCCGGAACGAAAAACTTCAATGCATATTTTTTTTTTCTAATTTGATTATTCATTTTTTTTTAATTTTTCTCTTTTGCGAAGTCTGTCAGTCAGTCCGTCGGTCAGTCCAGTCCAGTCCAGTAAGTCCAGTTAGTCAGTAAGTCACTCAGTCAGTCAGGCATTCAGTCTGTCAGGCAGTCAGTCAGTCTGTCAATCAATCAGTCTCATTCAGTCAGTCAGTCAGACAGTCAAGCAGTCAGTCTGTTTGTCATTCAGTCAGTCAGTAAGTCAGTTAGTCAGTCCACTCCAGTCCAATCCAGTCCAGTCCAGTCAGTCAGTATCAGTCATTCAGTCAGTATCAGTCAGTCAGTCAATCTGTCAGTCAGGCTGTCTCAGTCAGGCAGTAAGACTCCGACCGACAGAGCTCTGATAGCCTAATTGCTAGCCCGTTGGGCTTCCAAGCGTGTGGCCCTGGGTTCGAGTCCCAGCCGGAACGAAAATTTTCAATCCATATTTTTAGTTTCTAATTTGAAAATTCTTTTTTTTTTTGAATTTTTCTCTTTTGCGAATATTGATTATTTATGTAGGGAAGAAAATTCTGAGTCAGTTTAATTATTCGACCTGTAGATTTCAAAGTGTTTGAATTAATAATTACCAAGGTGCATTTTTTTGTTTTTATTATAATTAAGATACCGACCGTCAGAGATCCGACAGCCTATTGGCGAGAGCTTTGGGCTTCTATACGAGAGGCTCTGGGTTCGAGTCCCAGCCGGGACGAATATATTCAGTGTATATATTTCTTTTCTAATTTGAAAATTCTTTTTTTTTAATTTTTCTCTTTTGCGAAGTCTGTCAGTCAGTCCGTCGGTCAGTAAAGTTCAGTCCGTCGGTCAGTCCAATTCAGTCCGTCAGTCAGTCAGGCAGTCCGTCAGTCAGTCTCAGTCAGTCAGTCAGTCATTCAGTCAGTCGGTCAGTCAGTCCAGTCCAGTCAGTCCAGTCAGTCAGTAAGTCACTCAGTCAGTCAGTCAGTCAGGCATTCAGTCTGTCAGTCAGTCAGTCAGTCAGTCAATCAATCAGTCTCATTCAGTCAGTCAGTCAGTCAAGCAGTCAGTCAGTTTGTCATTCAGTCAGTCAGTAAGTCAGTTAGTCAGTCCAGTCCAGTCCAGTCAGTCAGCCAGTCACTCAGTCAGTCAGTCAGGCAGTCAAACAGTCAGTCAGTCAGTCTCGGTCAGTCAGTGAGTGGGTCAGTCAGTCAGTATCAGTCAGTCAGTATCAGTCAATCAGTCAGTATCAGTCAGTCAGTCAATCTGTCAGTCAGGCAGTAAGACTCCGACAGACAGAGCTCCGATAGCCTAATTGCTAGCCCGTTGGGCTTCCAAGCGTGTGGCCCTGGGTTCGAGTCCCAGCGGGAACGAAAATTTTCAATCCATATTTTTAGTTTCTAATTTGAAAATTCTTTTTTTTTTTAATTTTTCTCTTTTGCGAATATTGATTATTTATGTAGTGAAGAAAATTCTGAGTCAGTTTAATTATTCGACCTGCAGATATCAAAGTGTTTGAATTAATAATTACCAAGGTGCATTTTTTATTTTTATTATAATTAAGATACCGACTGACAGAGATCCGATAGCCTATTGCCGAGAGCTTTGGGCTTCTATACGAGTGGCCCTGGGTTCGAGTCCCAGCCGGAACGAAAAACTTCAATGCAAATTTTTTTTCTACATTGATTATTCTTTTTTTTTTAAATTTTTCTCTTTTGCGAAGTCTGTCAGTCAGTCCGTCGGTCAGTCCAGTCCATTCCGTCAGGCAGTCCGTCAGTCAGTCTCAGTCAGTCAGTCGGTCATTCAGTCAGTCGGTCAGTCAGTCCAGTCCAGTCAGTCCAGTCAGTCAGTAAGTCACTCAGTCAGTCAGGCTTTCAGTCTGTCAGGCAGTCAGTCAGTCAAGCAGTCAGTCAGTTTGTCATTCAGTCAGTCACTAAGTCAGTTAGTCAGTCCAATTCAGTCCAATCCAGTCCAGTCCAGTCAGTCAGCCAGTCACTCAGTCAGTCAGTTAGGCAGTCAGACAGTCAGTCAGTCAGTCTCGGTCAGTCAGTGAGTCGGTCAGTCTGTCAGTATCAGTCAGTCAGTCAGTATCAGTCATTCAGTCAGTATCAGTCAGTCAGTCAATCTGTCAGTCAGGCTGTCTCAGTCAGGCAGTAAGACTCCGACCGACAGAGCTCTGATAGCCTAATTGCTAGCCCGTTGGGCTTCCAAGCGTGTGGCCCTGGGTTCGAGTCCCAGCCGGAACGAAAATTTTCAATCCATATTTTTAGTTTCTAATTTGAAAATTCTTTTTTTTTTTGAATTTTTCTCTTTTGCGAATATTGATTATTTATGTAGGGAAGAAAATTCTGAGTCAGTTTAATTATTCGACCTGTAGATTTCAAAGTGTTTGAATTAATAATTACCAAGGTGCATTTTTTTGTTTTTATTATAATTAAGATACCGACCGTCAGAGATCCGACAGCCTATTGGCGAGAGCTTTGGGCTTCTATACGAGAGGCTCTGGGTTCGAGTCCCAGCCGGGACGAATATATTCAGTGTATATATTTCTTTTCTAATTTGAAAATTCTTTTTTTTTAATTTTTCTCTTTTGCGAAGTCTGTCAGTCAGTCCGTCGGTCAGTAAAGTTCAGTCCGTCGGTCAGTCCAATTCAGTCCGTCAGTCAGTCAGGCAGTCCGTCAGTCAGTCTCAGTCAGTCAGTCAGTCATTCAGTCAGTCGGTCAGTCAGTCCAGTCCAGTCAGTCCAGTCAGTCAGTAAGTCACTCAGTCAGTCAGTCAGTCAGGCATTCAGTCTGTCAGTCAGTCAGTCAGTCAGTCAATCAATCAGTCTCATTCAGTCAGTCAGTCAGTCAAGCAGTCAGTCAGTTTGTCATTCAGTCAGTCAGTAAGTCAGTTAGTCAGTCCAGTCCAGTCCAGTCAGTCAGCCAGTCACTCAGTCAGTCAGTCAGGCAGTCAAACAGTCAGTCAGTCAGTCTCGGTCAGTCAGTGAGTGGGTCAGTCAGTCAGTATCAGTCAGTCAGTATCAGTCAATCAGTCAGTATCAGTCAGTCAGTCAATCTGTCAGTCAGGCAGTAAGACTCCGACAGACAGAGCTCCGATAGCCTAATTGCTAGCCCGTTGGGCTTCCAAGCGTGTGGCCCTGGGTTCGAGTCCCAGCGGGAACGAAAATTTTCAATCCATATTTTTAGTTTCTAATTTGAAAATTCTTTTTTTTTTTAATTTTTCTCTTTTGCGAATATTGATTATTTATGTAGTGAAGAAAATTCTGAGTCAGTTTAATTATTCGACCTGCAGATATCAAAGTGTTTGAATTAATAATTACCAAGGTGCATTTTTTATTTTTATTATAATTAAGATACCGACTGACAGAGATCCGATAGCCTATTGCCGAGAGCTTTGGGCTTCTATACGAGTGGCCCTGGGTTCGAGTCCCAGCCGGAACGAAAAACTTCAATGCAAATTTTTTTTCTACATTGATTATTCTTTTTTTTTTAAATTTTTCTCTTTTGCGAAGTCTGTCAGTCAGTCCGTCGGTCAGTCCAGTCCATTCCGTCAGGCAGTCCGTCAGTCAGTCTCAGTCAGTCAGTCGGTCATTCAGTCAGTCGGTCAGTCAGTCCAGTCCAGTCAGTCCAGTCAGTCAGTAAGTCACTCAGTCAGTCAGGCTTTCAGTCTGTCAGGCAGTCAGTCAGTCAAGCAGTCAGTCAGTTTGTCATTCAGTCAGTCACTAAGTCAGTTAGTCAGTCCAATTCAGTCCAATCCAGTCCAGTCCAGTCAGTCAGCCAGTCACTCAGTCAGTCAGTTAGGCAGTCAGACAGTCAGTCAGTCAGTCTCGGTCAGTCAGTGAGTCGGTCAGTCTGTCAGTATCAGTCAGTCAGTCAGTATCAGTCATTCAGTCAGTAACAGTCAGTCAGTCAGTCAATCTGTCAGTCAGGCAGTCTCAGTCAGGCAGTAAGACTCCGACCGACAGAGCTCCGATAGCCTAATTGCTAGCCCGTTGGGCTTCCAAGCGTGTGGCCCTGGTTTCGAGTCCCAGCCGGAACGAAAATTTTCAATCCATATTTTTAGTTTCTTATTTGAAAATTCTTTTTTTTTTTGAATTTTTCTCTTTTGCGAATATTGATTATTTATGTAGGGAAGAAAATTCTGAGTCAGTTTATTTATTCGACCTGTAGATTTCAAAGTGTTTGAATTAATAATTACCAAGGTGCATTTTTTGTTTTTATTATAATTAAGATACCGACTGTCAGAGATCCGACAGCCTATTGGCGAGAGCTTTGGGCTTCTATACGAGAGGCTCTGGGTTCGAGTCCCAGCCGGAACGAAAAACTTCAATGCATATTTTTTTTTCTAATTTGATTATTCATTTTTTTTTAATTTTTCTCTTTTGCGAAGTCTGTCAGTCAGTCCGTCGGTCAGTCCAGTCCAGTCCGTCAGTCAGTCAGGCAGTCCGTCAGTCAGTCTCAGTCAGTCAGTCAGTCATTCAGTCAGTCGGTCAGTCAGTCACGTCCAGTAAGACCAGTTAGTCAGTAAGTCACTCAGTCAGTCAGTCAGGCATTCAGTCTGTCAGGCAGTCAGTCAGTCAGTCAGTCAATCAATCAGTCTCATTCAGTAAGTCAGTCAGTCAGTCAAGCAGTCAGTCAGTTTGTCATTAGTCAGTCAGTAAGTCAGTTAGTCAGTCCAGTCCAGTCCAATCCAGTCCAGTCCAGTCAGTCAGCCATTCACTCAGTCAGTCAGTTAGGCAGTCAGGCAGTCAGTTAGGCAGTCAGGCAGTCAGGCAGTCAGTCTCGGTCAGTCAGTGAGTGGGTCAGTCAGTCAGGATCAGTCAGTCAGTCAGTCAATCTGTCAGTCAGGCAGTCTCAGTCAGGCAGTAAGACTCCGACAGACAGAGATCCGATAGCCTAATTGCTAGCCCGTTGGACTTCCAAGCGTGTGGCCTTGGGTTCGAGTCCCAGCCTGAACGAGAATCTTCAATCCAGATTTTTAGTTTCTTATTTGAAAATTCTTTTTTTTTTAATTTTTTTCTTTTGCGAATATTGATTATTTATGTAGGGAAGAAAATTCTGAGTCAGTTTAATTATTCGACCTGTAGATTTCAAAGTGTTTGAATTAATAATTACCAAGGTGCATTTTTTGTTTTTATTATATTTAAGATACCTACCGGCAGAGATCCGATATCCTATTGGCGAGAGCTTTGGGCTTCTATACGAGTGGCCCTGGGTTCGAATCCCAGCCGGAACGAATATATTCAATGTATATGTTTCTTTTCAAATTTGAAAATTCTTTTTTTTTTTAAATTTTTCTCTTTTGCGAATATTGATTATTTATGTAGGGAAGAAAATTCTGAGTCAGTTTAATTATTCGACCTGTAGATTTCAAAGTGTTTGAATTAATAATTACCAAGGTGCATTTTTTGTTTTTATTATAATTAAGATACCGACCGACAGAGATCCGATAGCCTATTGGGGAGAGCTTTGGGCTTCTATACGAGTGGCCCTGGCGTCGAGTCCCAGCCGGAACGAAAAACTTCAATGCGTATTTGTTTTTCTAATTTGATTATTCTTTTTTTTAATTTCTCTCTTTTGCGAAGTCCGTCAGTCATTCAGGCAGTCCGTCAGTCAGTCTCAGTCAGTCGGTCATTCAGTCAGTCGGTCAGTCAGTCCAGTCCAGTTAGTCCAGTCAGTCAGTAAGTCACTCAGTCAGTCAGTCAGTCAGGCATTCAGTCAGTCAGACAGTCAGTCAGACAGTCAGTCAATTAATCTGTCTCATTCAGTCAGTCAGTCCGTCAGTCAGTGAAGCAGTCAGTCAGTTCTCATTCAGTAAGTCAGTTAGTCCGTCCAATCCAGTCCAGTCCAGTCAGTCAGCCAGTCACTCAGTCAGTCAGTTAGGCAGTCAGGCAGTCAGTCAGTCAGTCTCGGTCAGTCAGTGAGTCGGTCGGTCAGTCAGTATCAGTAAGTCAGTCAGTATCAGTCAGTCAGCCAGTCAATCCGTCAGTCAGGAAGTCTCAGTCAGGCAGTAAGACTCGGACCGACAGAGCTCCGTTAGCCTAATTGCTACCCCGTTGGTCTTCCAAGCGAGTGGCCCTGGGTTCGAGTCCCATCAAGAACGAATGTGTTCAATGTATATATTTCTTTTCTAATTTGAAAATTCTTTTTTTTTTAAATTTTTCTCTTTTGCGAATACTGATTATTTATGTAGGGAAGAAAATTTTGAGTCAGTTTAATTATTCGACCAGTAAATTTCAAAGTGTTTGAATCAATAATTACCAAGGTGCATTTTTTGTTTTAATTATATTCATGACTCCAACCGGCAGAGCTCTGATAGACTAATGGCTAGAGTGTTGGGCTTCCAAGCGAGTGGCCATGGGTTCGAGTCCCAGCCTGAACGAGAATCTTCAATCCAGATTTTTAGTTTCTTATTTGAAAATTCTTTTTTTTAAATTTTTTTCTTTTGCGAATATTGATTATTTATGTAGGGAAGAAAATTCTGAGTCAGTTTAATTATTCGACCTGTAGATTTCAAAGTGTTTGAATTAATAATTACCAAGGTGCATTTTTTGTTTTTATTATATTTAAGATACCTACAGGCAGAGATCCGATATCCTATTGGCGAGAGCTTTGGGCTTCTATACGAGTGGCCCTGGGTTCGAATCCCAGCCGGAACGAATATATTCAATGTATATGTTTCTTTTCAAATTTGAAAATTCTTTTTTTTTTAAATTTTTCTCTTTTGCGAATATTGATTATTTATGTAGGGAAGAAAATTCTGAGTCAGTTTAATTATTCGACCTGTAGATTTCAAAGTGTTTGAATTAATAATTACCAAGGTGCATTTTTTGTTTTTATTATATTCATGACTCCAACCGGCAGAGCTCTGATAGACTAATGGCTAGAGTGTTGGGCTTCCAAGTGAGTGGCCATGGGTTCGAGTCCCAGCCTGAACGAATATCTTCAATCCATATTTTTAGTTTCTAATTTGAAAATTCTTTTTTTTTTTTAATTTTTCTCTTTTGCGAATATTGATTATTTATGTAGGGAAGAAAATTCTGAGTCAGTTTAATTATTCGGTATGTAGATTTCAAAGTGTTTCATTTATTAATTACCAAGGTGCATTTTTTGTTTTGTATTATAATTAAGATACCGACCGACAGAGATCCGATAGCCTATTGGCGAGAGCTTTGGGCTTCTATACGAGTGGCCCTGGGTTCGAGTCCCAGCCTCAACGAAAATCGTCCATACTTATTTTTAGTTTCTAATTTGAAAATTCTTTTTTTTTTTTAATTTTTCTCTTTTGCGAAGTCCGTCAGTCAGTCAGGCAGTCCGTCAGTCAGTTTCAGTCAGTCAGTCAGTCATTCAGTCAGTCGGTCAGTTAGGCAGTCAGGCAGTCAGTCAGTCAATCTCGGTTAGTCAGTGAGTCGGTCAGTCAGTATCAGTCAGTCAGTCAGTATCAGTCAGACAGTCAGTCAATCAATATGTCTCACTCAGTCAGTCAGTCAGTCAGTCAAGCAGTCAGTCAGTTTGTCATTCAGTCAGTCGGTAAGTCAGTTACTCAGTCCAATCCAGCCCAATCCAGTCCAGTCCAGTCAGTTAGTCAGTCCAATCCAGCCCAATCCAGTCCAGTCCAGTCAGTCAGCCAGTCACTCAGTCAGTCAGTTAGGCAGTCAGGCAGTCAGTCAGTCAATCTCGGTTAGTCAGTGAGTCGGTCAGTCAGTATCAGTCAGTCAGTCAGTATCAGTCAGTCAGTCAGTCAATCCGTCAGTCAGGCAGTCTCAGTCAGGCAGTAAGACTCCGACCGACAGAGCTCCGTTAGCCTAATTGCTACCCCGTTGGGCTTCCAAGCGAGTGGCTCTGGGTTCGCGTCCCAGCCGGAACGAATATAATCAATGTATATATATCTAATCTAATTTGAAAATTCTTCTTTTTTTTAATTTTTCTCCTTTGCGAATATTGATTATTTATGTAGGGAAGAAAATTCTGAGTCAGTTTAATTATTCGCCCGGTAAATTTCAAAGTGTTTGAATCAATAATTACCAAGGTGCATTTTTTCTTTTTATTATATTCATGACTCCAACCTTCAGAGCTCTGATAGACTAATGGCTAGAGTGTTGGGCTTCCAAGCGAGTGGCCATTGGTTCGAGTCCCAGCCTGAACGAAAATCTTTAATCCATATTTTTAGTTTCTAATTTGAATTTTTTTTTTTTTTTTTTTTTTTAATTTTTCTCTTTTGCGAATATTGATTATTTATGTACGGAAGAAAATTTTGAGTCAGTTTAATTATTCGTCCTGTAGATTTCAAAGTGTTTCAATTAATAATTACCAAGGTGCATTTTTTGTTTTATATTATAATTAAGATACCGACCGACAGAGATCCGATAGCCTATTGGTGAGAGCTTTGGGCTTCTATACGAGTGGCACTGGGTTCGAGTCCCAGCCGGAACGAATATATTCAGTGTATATATTTCTTTTCTAATTTGAATTTTTTTTTTTTTTAATTTTTCTCTTTTGCGAATATTGATTATTTATGTAGGGAAGAACATTCTGAGTCAGTTTAATTATTCGACCGGTAAATTTCAAAGTGTTTGAATCAATAATTACCAAGGTGTATTTTTTGTTTTTATTATATTCATGACTCCAACCGGCAGAGCTCTGATAGACTAATGGCTAGAGTCTTGGGCTTCCAAGCGAGTGGCCATGGGTTCGAGTCCCAGCCTGAACGAAAATCTTCAATCCATATTTTTAGTTTCTAATTTGAAAATTCTTTTTTTTTTAATTTTTATCTTTTGCGAATATTGATTATTTATGAAGGGAAGAAAATTCTGAGTCAGTTTAGTTATTCGACCTGTAGATTTTAAAGTGTTTCATTTAACCCTTAAAGCGGCCGTGACGTAAAATTCCTTCACCCAGCGATGTATCGAAGAGCGGCCGTGTCGGAAAATTTCGCCATGAAAATTCTGCTTCGAGAACGGCTGCGGCGTAAAATTCTGCCACCTGAAAGCTACTCTAAAAACGGCAGCGACGTAAAATTTTGACTGTGCTTTCCCCTGTTCCAAATTTCGTGAGGGACAGCCGCTGACCAAGGGGGTGCTTCTCTTTCTATTCACTGAAGGGGTGTTGAGAGCTGACACTGCGGGGTGCTGACTCTCTTTTTCAGTCAGTGATATTTGAAATCGACGGACAATAGTTTTGTGTTCACAAATGTTCGATTTAACTGTTTTTATTATCACAATTATTTTCTATTCGTTGTTACTTTATACATAGTTTCGAAGTTTGCTATTATTTTATTAAATTATTGTTTCAGTTGTTTAACGTACCATCGTCGAACATATCTGGATCAAAAGGGGGCTGATATGGTTCGGGAGGGGGAGGGGCTGATCTTCATTTCCCCCTTCTTAGTTTAGCTTATGCACCAGATTACGGCAAACTATGAATATGTTTCTCGAAAAACTATGTAAGTTAATTAATGAACTAAAAAATGTTTTTTTTTTCACTGGAATTTTTATACAAAAAGTACACCATCTTTAAGCATCGAATTTCTTCGTTACATTTCGTTTCATTCAAACTGAAACAAAGCTGGTTGCTGTCGAAATAAGTAAACCGTTTCGCGTGTACAATGACGATCGTTACTGTTGAAATTTCCATTTGGGCTTAATCTTTTATTTAACGATTCTGGTAAATAAACAAAAACGTATTTAAAAATATTTTAGAATTTAAAATAGTAAAAATATTTTCTGTAAAATATTCCTGCTGCAGATTTGTTGCCGATGTTTTTATCATTTTACAGTTCTTTTAATACAACGGATTAATTTCCCATGTCATTTAGGAAAGAATAAAATACTTTGAAAATTGATTTGAGTTCTGGACCGCTGGCCTTCGAGGCTAGAACCTTGGTCAGCCACTACATTTTCTGAAACAATTTTGCCGAGTTTTCAGTTTAGTTGGGGGGGGGGGGGGGGACTGATGTTCAGGCCCAGTTCTAATTTTTATCATACTCAGACCGCTTGGTGTTATCTATGAATAAAAGCGACAGTTGGGGCAACGGCTAGTAAAAACTGGCCGCATAAAAAAAAAAAAAAAATGCTATATCAAGCCGTACATAACGGTAACTTTGGTTCACAAAGTTATTTTTACTCATATTACCGATCACGGATTATTATTTAGTTTGTATATATCCAAACTTCTCCCAGACTTTCAGTTAAATATTAAAGTCAAATATTATGTTAAATTTAACCTTGTCTCATTACAAAAATATGGATATATATGTGACTAAATCCAAGAACAGAAATATAGTTGAATCTCCATAGTTCAAGATGAATGGGGCTGGGTCTACCTCGAAATATCTAAAACACGAATTATTAAAGTCAGAACTTCATTAAATAAGATAAAAAGCTGTAAAAAAATTTTTAATATCCATGTGAACTATTATAATTTTTTTTGCATGAAAAATGCATTAAAATATTCTAACATTTAATATTACTGATAGTAGATTACATTGTGTAAAGAAAAATCCAGGGCTCCATGAAAAAAGTAAACATTAATAAGGGTTCCACCTCTACTCATCAAAAAAAAAAAAAAAAAAATCAAGCAACGCTGTCTTAGAATGAAGATATGACTTAATGAGTGCCCACAGAAATGGTTGCCACTTGTTACTATTTTTTATTAAAAATTACATTTATAAAAAATTAGGAGGTTCGAGTTCTCATGTAAATGTTTCAATTCATGTAAATGTTACACAGGGCCCCAGATATGCTTTTTCTAGTATTCGCTTTCAATTTTTGTCTTCTTCTCTTTTTCTTTTTTCCTATATAATCGAAAAAGGAGCTTCAATGAATGATTATTTATCAAAGCTAAATGGTTATTTATTATATATGAATTATTTTGCGATGCAGGTCATCTATGTGCAAGATTTATTCAAGATTCATTGGCATGTATTTATTAACAATATATAAATTTCAATATTTTTATCGTGAGGAGGGGAGTCATTTTTCATTTTTCTTCTGGGGGACAAAACCACTTGAGTCGGCCCTGCTCCAAAATACGTGAACCTTTCATTGGAAATTTTTGCTTTACTAGTATGGATACCTTTAATTGCACGATCTTAATTGTTTTTCATATTCAACATTTAACAATTAAAAAAAAATAGAGATAGGATTCTCAAAGTGGGTTGCTGTGGTACCCTATGGTGCCGTAGCGAGAGGTTTTAGTGGTGTGAAAATGGTGGTATCAAAATGGTGCCTTGATATTGAAATGTTAAAAGCTTGGTTGATAGTCCAGTCTCAGCTTCGCGCCATTTCCTACCCCAAGGACACCTTGCGTGGTATATCTGACCCTGACACTTGCACCCCATAACGCCATAGCAAACGAGCTAGAGTACTCCATTGTTTCGTTTGCAAGACGAAACGAGAAAGGGGAAGTCCTCGGTATTGTCCTTCCACATGAATGCAGATCCCTTGAGCATCAGAAGGGGGAAATCTTATTTTCAAGTTCTTTTCATAAAAAACAGTGATTCAGCTGACTGATAAGAACATGTGCATTCAATAAAGTCAAACAACGAACTAAGATATGCTTTGGAGAGTGAGCAAAACTCATCCTTACATTACTGGAATTATAATATTTGTAGAACTTTGTTTTTCATAAAGAAAGAGTCATTGTTTTCACTTGAAAACCAATTTTTAAATAAGTACTGAAACATCACATTCTTAGACATATATTTTTGAACCTTATGTTACTATAGGAATTGCGATGCTGAACAAATAGGTGTAACAAATGAAAAACAGAACGGAATAAAGTTAAGCTAATGACTTGGTAAAATATAATTAATGTTATTGGAGTGTATTAATTTTAAATGATATTCTTCAGTAAAACAGAAAGAGCGAAGAGTGGTGCGAAAAAATCAAAACAATTATTTTCGAGTGAATGTAGCACGGAGAAGTTGCGATTGGTGAACGCAACGGTTTAAAAAATAAGTTATTTTCAAATTGCATGCTTTTGACAGCCGAACGAGCCTTAAAAATTCGAAAACGCGGAGAGTTTTGCCGGTTTTTTGGAACTTTTTTCAAAATTTTGAATCTTTTTTTTTTTCTTTAAGTGCTATAAACCCTGAAACGTTGCAATTGGTGAACACTTAATTTTTGTAAAAAGATAATGAAATTGAATATTATAATCCAATCCACAACTAAACAAAAAATTCCAAAATGGAAGAATTCCACCATTTTTTCATAATTAAAAAAAACCCTTCATTTTTATTTTTAAAATACTATAAGACCAGAGAGTTCCAGTTATTGATGAAGAATTGAAGCGGAAAAGAAAACTGAAATCTGATATCAAAAGCCGGTAACGTTCCTGAAAATTTGAAAAATATGCAAAATTTCATCGTTTCTTTGGGATTTTTAACGAACACTTAATGGAATTACCAAAAACCACAATAATTTGCGCATTTACTTTTTTTCAAAATTTAAAAACAAAAAGAAAAACTAGCATTTGATGAAGACAGAATCTTTTTTCTCTTCAATCTTGAAGAAAAGTAGTCTTTCATCTTAAAGTATGCTTTTAACAAAAAACAATAATGTTACTTGTTTTCTATCTTAGGATTTCAATCAATTATTTTTTCAATAGTTTTAAAATATTATGAAACAGTGAGAAACAAACGTATGTAAGATCCAAAATTTTAAAATTTGGCGATAATCATTAGAAATGGTAGGAGAACCTCTTTTCTGTTTTGGGGCAAGAGATAGAACTCGAAGTTTTGGCTAGTGCTGCTAAACAGCATAGTTTAGAAAAAAATCAATTAAAAGTCTATCTAGAATCTAAAATTTAAACGTGTTTTACTCGAAACTTTAAAAGTCAACTTACATCCCTTCTTACAGCTTCTTGCTGCCTCATATTTTGCAGCTACAAATCTAAATAAATTTACGCTGCACGATGAATATTCACGTTTATATAGTCATGTAAATTATGAAATATAAGAAATGAAAGCATTTTTGACTTCGTTGTTACGTGGTTTTAGCAGTGCACGCAGTGAGATGACTGCTATAAATAGGTTTACAGACAAGAAAAACGAATCGAGGGGATAGGGGCTTAGATCATTGAGATGGTCTAAAAAGAATGGGGGTGGCCGCCGGACACCATTGCGGACCCCATTGCGTTCGCCACGATGCTGCCACTGATGAACATTTACGTAAATGTATGACTATATCCCAGTAAGCAAAATATCTTGCCTCAGTATTGCATAAAGGTTGACATGCAAGAAAAATCATCTTGCATTAATGCTGCCTCAATGTTGTTATGTTACTCCCTTTATGCTGTCAGCAGGCTGCCACAATATTGGCTGACAAGGTGTATGCAACATAATATCAGGAAAATATCAAGGTAGGCTGCTTTTGTAATATTGCATACGTATTGATATGACAGGATAATATCAAGATGTTGTCATGACAGCATAAAATCAAGGTCTAGGCAAGATGATCTTGCTTTTGTAATCTTGCATACGTATTAATATGACAGGATAATATCAAGATATTGTCATGACAGCATGAAATCAAGGTCTAGGCAAGATGATCTTGCTTTTGTAATATTGCATACGTATTGATATGACAGGAAAATGTCAGGATACATTGACATGACAGTATGAAATCAGCACGTTTGCAAGGTGTTTTATCTATTTATTTCTTTGTATTATTTTCACTTGAAACTCGAGAATTAAATTTCATTCTGTAATTATTTCTGTTATTCTTCAAGATAGTTTTCTAGCCTAAGAATATTTCCTTAAAGCTGACATCTGATCGGAAATTCATATAAAGGTATTAATAGTACTCGCAATTTAATTTAAAAAATGAAAGTTTCTTCGTTTTGCGTAATACTTGACTTATTTTATAAATTCATGCTTCTAATTGTATTATAAAGACATAAAATGCCTAGTTAGGAATAATTGCGGAAGTTTTTATAACACATTTAAGAATAAAGAAAGCAAAATAATAAATAAGTAAATAAATACAATAAAGTACATTTCCAAATGGATGTCAGCATTGAAAATATCCCATGGACAAAACACATGAATTTATCTTAAAGAATAACATAAATAACCATTGAATAAAATTAATCTTACTCATGAGTTTGAAGTGATAATACGAAATTCTGGGCTTCATGTCCTTCGTTTCGAAGTCTAGGGACGAAAAAAGTTATTTTCGGCCATTTCTAACATTGATCGCACATCGTCTGCGATATGACTTGTTTAGTACTATATTAATAAACAAATGCAGTTATCAGTCATTCATAAGTTATTCATAAAACAATACTATTCCACACTAATAACTAAGCAACCAACTTAACGAAGCCTAAAGAACGCAACGACAACGCCACGTGCAGCTCCTCTGAACCGACTGAAATCGTAGGTCGAAGGAGGAAGATGTGCCAGCAATTCGAGGGACGCTGAGTAGAAAGAACTGTGCGCATGCGCAAGTATCAACGAAGGTCCACCTGTTCTATTGTGTACTAATTACCTTGACGGCGACAGCATGAAATCAATACATCTTGACGGCGTCAATATGTATGCAATGTTGTTATTGTAAGGCAATATCAATATTGATATTTTAAGATGAATGCAATGTTGCATACGTGTTGTTATTGTAATATTGCTTTTTAATCTTTATGCAAGCTTTATGCAGTATGAAACACGTCAATATTGACGCCGTCAGTATAATATCAAGATCTGTCAAGATTGATGCAAGAAATTTTGCTATTAGGGATGTTTAATTTCTTTTTTATTAAATTAAAAATTCTTTACTATTGCAAGTTAGTCCTAAAGTAGAAGATGGAGAACTTGAAACACATAACAACCGCCGCTCATGTGAGCTGTTCCGGTATCTTTTTTAAAACATGAATGTTAGGTTATTATTAATTTTCGAGGAAAAAATATTATAATTTATTATTATTTTTTGTACTGTCGATTCAGAAAGTATAGTTAAGTATTTCTTTATTTCTTGTTACTACATAATTAGTCAAGAATTTTGTGCTATAGAACAGACAGGGAGGCCAGATTATCCCCATAACAGTCAGAAAACTTGAGCTTCTCCTCAGAATTTTTAGGGAGCCAGAAAATGAATAAAAAACTGTGATTAACAATTACAGTTTCTGCTTTTAAAAGCATTTTTAAAGAGATTGCTAACGTTGCCGCATGCTAAATAAAAATGTTTGGAAGAAATAAATAATAATAAAAGGTGAGGATACATTTAATAAAATGTGGTCACAAGTTATGTTTTCTGGCATAGGATTTGGTTCAACTCTGTTATAATGCTCATTATGTCTTTTTTTTTTTTTTTTTTTTTTTTGTGAAGTGTTAAATTTGATTTAAACGCTTTACTACGTTATTCGTCGAGCATTGCAGTACAACATGTGTAATGTACGAAATTTCAATTCGCTGGGAAGGTGGAATAACCTTTATTGAATTCTACTGGATCACTTTTGTAAATATTACTAGTAGCACAAATAAGTTTTGCATCAATGTGCATAGAATTTTCGAAAAATTTCCAAAAGCTAAAAGTGAGGGCCTTGAAATGAGACCGAGTTTTCCCTAATTTTAAAGGCTAATCTACTCATGACTACAGGAAATAAAAAGGCACGAAACATTTTAACTAAACACGAAACATTAACAAAAAATCCAGTTTAAAATCATTTAAAAACATTAATAACCTGTGTGAAACCTAATAGCAATGTATAATAAAAATAATCTTAACACAATAAAATATTTCTTAGGCTGTGCAGTCTTATAGGCTCTTTTTCTTTTGTCTCCAGCGATTGGAACAAACTACGAAACTTTCAAATTTAACAGTGAGCATTGTTATGTAATTCATATTTTTTTTTTTTTTTTGTATTTGACACATTACAGTACAATTTAAACTAACAAAGTACTAGTCGGAGGAGTGGAGTCGGAAGGAAAATGTTCGACTCCGACTCCTGGATTTTGAATCGTCCAACTTCGACGCCGGCTTTTTTTTTTATTTATTTATTTTCAATTCCCTCCCTTCCCTCAAGGGAAAGGATTATATATTTTATCGGATCTTTTTCGGATTCACCGCGCCAAAACTTATTTGAATTTACCGAACACCCTCAAGTTTTTCCTCTCAAGCTACGGGCGCCGGCTTGTTCAAGGAATACATTCCTTTTACTAGTTATTATTTTTATTTGAAAGGGATTACTTTAGGCAACAAATCCGTTTGATGACAGTTGCTATCAGTTAAAGAGAGTACAAAAACAAGCAAACTAGGGGACGGCGTAATAGTTATTACAGAAAGTATGATAAACAATCAAGTCTGCTGGTTGCCAAAGACAGTTCTTTTGTTATTAGTAGGCCTATATACTTGTAATCGAACTAAATTGTGGTAAATTATTTAAAAAATGCAAGGAAAGTCGGTAAATATTATTGAAAAAAAGAAGCCCGGAGTCAGAGTAGGCCTGTTTCGAATGACTCCGACTCCGAATCCTTTACCCCAAAATAATCCTGACTCCGACTCCACAGTCCTGGTATAGGTCACAAACTCTTCAATGTAATTCTTTGAAAGATGATGATTGTTCTCTCTTTTTTTTTAAATCTTGTTCGTATGTGCCCCAGGCTTGACGATATTCGGCCACAATCGGAGCACATTTGAACAATTGAAGCCTTTTCTTTTTTTTTCAAACACCATAAATTGAATAGATTTTCTTTCAAAATCTCATAAAGATCATGACTCAAAGAAAATACTTCTATCATTAGAACACTTTTGCCCTGAGAAATTCATAACGTTCTTTGAAAAAAAAAAAAAAAGAAACGAGGAAAAAATTCCCCATAGGTACCTCTTTCACCTATACTCATATGATATTGATTTTTAGTAAGACTGAACTAAACAATTGCTAAGCAAACAATTGAATAGGAATAAACATTTGTAGCGTAGTAGGTACTGAACAAATTTAAATTTTGCATGTGCCCAAACATAAACTATGACTTTTTGAAAAGGAATTTTAATATGTAATTTCTGCAGCAAAACTTGAAGACCGTATTGCGAAATAATATTCCTGAAGTGCGAAAAAAAATTTAGTTCCTACTGCTACAAAATGAAGCAGGCAGCTCGAAATTGAGAACATTCCTTGTTCAGCAAACCACAACAAAACGGAAAAATCCAGATAACGTGTATTTGAATAGCTAAAAGGATTCAAATCTCCAAGGAACAGGGCGAGACCAGTGCATTGAACTGTCAATTTGGGTTCCACCTTGATGAGAAAGAAGGGGGGGTTGACAACAAGGTAGCTGGCATTTTCGGAGCACGTGCGTGTGGATGCGATGTGTCCAAATAGAGCAAATTCTTTACAGTGGGTCAGACATTTTTGACTAGTTTAGTGGGAGAGGGACGTTCCACTTTAAGGGTTAAAACTCCCACCGACAGAGCTCCCATAGACTAATGGCTAGAGTGTTAGGCTTCCAAGCGAGTGGCCCTGGGTTCGAGTCCCAGCCTGAACGAAAATCTTCAATGTATACTTTTAGTTTCTAATTTGAAATTTCTTCTTCTTTTTTTTTTTAATTTTTCTCTTTTGCGAATATTGATTATTTATGTAGGGAGAAAAATTCTGAGTCAGTTTAATTATTCGACCTGTAAATTTCAAAGTGTTTGAATCAATAATTACCAAGGTGCATTTTTTGTTTTTATTATATTTAAGACTTCCATCGACAGAGCTCCGATAGGTTAATGGCTAGACCGTTGGGTTCCTAGCGCGTGGTACTGGGTTCGAGTCCCGGCCGGAAAGGAAATCTTAAATGCAAATATTTTTTTCTAATTTTATAATTCTTTTTATTTTATTTTTCCCTTTTGCGAAGTCAGTCAGTCAGTCTGACAGTCAATCAGTCAAGCACTCAGTCATTCAGTCTCAGTCAGTCAGTCCAGTCAGTCAGTCACTCAGTCAGTCAGTTAGTCCTTCAGCCAGTCAGTCAAGCAGTCAGTCATTTAGTCTCAGTCAGTCAGTCATTCAGTCAGTCAGTCAGTCAGGCAGTCAGTCAGTCAGTCAGTCGGTCAGTCCTGTGCAGTCAGTTAGTCACTAAAGCAGTCAGTCAGTCTCAGTCAGTCAGTCAGTCAGTCAGTCCAGTCCAGTCTCAGTCAGTCAGTCAGTCAGTCTCGGTCAGTCAGTCAGTCAGTCATTCAGTCAGTCAGTCAGTCAGGCAGTCAGTCAGTCGGTCAGCCTTATTCAGTCAGTCTGTCAGTCAGTCAGTCAGTCAGCCTTATTCAGTCAGTCTGTCAGTCATCCTTATTCAGTCAGTCTGTCAGTCAGTCAGTCGGTCAGTCCTGTCCAGTCAGTTAGTCAGTCAAACAGTCAGTCAGGTAGTCAAGCAGTCAGTCAGTCAGTGTCAGTCAGTCATTTAGTCATTCAGTCAGTCAGTGAAATAGCCAGTCAGAGAGTCAAGCAGTCAGTCAGTCAGTCTCAGTCAGTCAGTTAGTCAGTCAGTCAGTCAGTCAGTCAGTCAGTCCAGTCTCAGTCAGTCAGGCAGTTAGTCAGTCAGTCTCGGTCAGTCAGTGAGTCAGTCAGTCAGTATCAGTCAGTCAGTGAGTCAGTCTGTCAGTCAGGCAGTATCAGACAGGCAGTAAGACTCCGCTCGACAGAACTTCGATAGCCTAATGGCTAGACCGCTGGTCTTCCAAGCGAGTGGCCTGGGTTCGAGTCCCAGCCGGAGCGAATATCTTCAATGTATATATTTCTTTTCTAATTTGAAAATTCTTTTTTTTTTTTCAATTTCTTTCCTTTGCAATTATTGATTATTTATGTAGGGAAGAAAATTCTGAGTCAGTTAAATTTTTCGACACGAAGATTTCAAAGTGTTTAAATAAACAATTACCAAGGTGCATTTTTTGTTTTTATTATATTTAAAACTCCCACCGACAGAGCTCCCATAGACTAATGGCTAGAGTGGTAGGCTTCCAAGCGAGTGGCCCTGGGTTCGAGTCCCAGCCTGAACGAAAATCTTCAATGTATACTTTTAGTTTCTAATTTGAAATTTCTTCTTCTTTTTTTTTTTTAATTTTTCTCTTTTGCGAATATTGATTATTTATGTAGGGAGAAAAATTCTGAGTCAGTTTAATTATTCGACCTGTAAATTTCAAAGTGTTTGAATCAATAATTACCAAGGTGCATTTTTTGTTTTTATTATATTTAAGACTTCCATCGACAGAGCTCCGATAGCCTAATGGCTAGACCGTTGGGTTCCTAGCGCGTGGTACTGGGTTCGAGTGAAGGCCGGAAAGGACATCTTAAATGCAAATATTTTTTTCTAATTTTATAATTCTTTTTTTTTTATTTTTCCCTTTTGCGAAGTCAGTCAGTCAGTCTGACAGTCAATCAGTCAAGCACTCAGTCATTCAGTCTCAGTCAGTCAGTCCAGTCAGTCAGTCACTCAGTCAGTCAGTTAGTCCTTCAGCCAGTCAGTCAAGCAGTCAGTCATTTAGTCTCAGTCAGTCAGTCATTCAGTCAGGCAGTCAGTCAGGCAGTCAGTCAGTCAGTCAGTCGGTCAGTCCTGTGCAGTCAGTTAGTCACTAAAGCAGTCAGTCAGTCTCAGTCAGTCAGTCAGTCAGTCAGTCCAGTCCAGTCTCAGTCAGTCAGTCAGTCAGTCTCGGTCAGTCAGTCAGTCAGTCATTCAGTCAGTCAGTCAGTCAGGCAGTCAGTCAGTCGGTCAGCCTTATTCAGTCAGTCTGTCAGTCAGTCAGTCAGTCAGCCTTATTCAGTCAGTCTGTCAGTCAGTCAGTCGGTCAGTCCTGTCCAGTCAGTTAGTCAGTCAAACAGTCAGTCAGGTAGTCAAGCAGTCAGTCAGTCAGTGTCAGTCAGTCATTTAGTCATTCAGTCAGTCAGTGAAATAGCCAGTCAGAGAGTCAAGCAGTCAGTCAGTCAGTCTCAGTCAGTCAGTTAGTCAGTCAGTCAGTCAGTCAGTCAGTCAGTCCAGTCTCAGTCAGTCAGGCAGTTAGTCAGTCAGTCTCGGTCAGTCAGTGAGTCAGTCAGTCAGTATCAGTCAGTCAGTGAGTCAGTCTGTCAGTCAGGCAGTATCAGACAGGCAGTAAGACTCCGCTCGACAGAACTTCGATAGCCTAATGGCTAGACCGCTGGTCTTCCAAGCGAGTGGCCTGGGTTCGAGTCCCAGCCGGAGCGAATATCTTCAATGTATATATTTCTTTTCTAATTTGAAAATTCTTTTTTTTTTTTCAATTTCTTTCCTTTGCAATTATTGATTATTTATGTAGGGAAGAAAATTCTGAGTCAGTTAAATTTTTCGACACGAAGATTTCAAAGTGTTTAAATAAACAATTACCAAGGTGCATTTTTTGTTTTTATTATATTTAAAACTCCCACCGACAGAGCTCCCATAGACTAATGGCTAGAGTGGTAGGCTTCCAAGCGAGTGGCCCTGGGTTCGAGTCCCAGCCTGAACGAAAATCTTCAATGTATACTTTTAGTTTCTAATTTGAAATTTCTTCTTCTTTTTTTTTTTTAATTTTTCTCTTTTGCGAATATTGATTATTTATGTAGGGAGAAAAATTCTGAGTCAGTTTAATTATTCGACCTGTAAATTTCAAAGTGTTTGAATCAATAATTACCAAGGTGCATTTTTTGTTTTTATTATATTTAAGACTTCCATCGACAGAGCTCCGATAGCCTAATGGCTAGACCGTTGGGTTCCAAGCGCGTGGTACTGGGTTCGAGTCCCGGCCGGAACGAAAATCTTCCATGTATATATTTCTCTTCTAATTTGAAGATTCTTTTTTTTTTTCAATTTCTTTCTTTTGCAAATATGGATTATTTATGTACGGAAGAAAATTCTGAGTCAGTTTAATCATTCGACCTTTAGATTTCAAAGATTTTAGATCAATAATTACTAAGGTGCATTTTTTGTTTTTATTATAATTAAGACACCGATCAACAGAGATCCGATAGTATATTGGCGAGAGCGTTGGGCTTCCATGAGTGTCGCCCTGGGTTCAAATCCCAGCCGGAAAGGAAATCTCTAATGCAAATATTTTTTTCTATTTTTTTTTTTATTTTTCCCTTTTGCGAAGTCAGTCAGTCAGTCTGACAGTCAATCAGTCAAGCACTCAGTCATTCAGTCTCAGTCAGTCAGTCCAGTCAGTCAGTCATTCAGTCAGTCAGTTAGTCCTTCAGCCAGTCAGTCAAGCAGTCAGTCATTTAGTCTCAGTCAGTCAGTCATTCAGTCAGTCAGTCAGTCAGGCAGTTAGTCAGTCAGTCAGTCAGTCGGTCAGTCCTGTGCAGTCAGTTAGTCACTAAAGCAGTCAGTCAGTCTCAGTCAGTCAGTCAGTCAGTCAGTCCAGTCCAGTCCAGTCTCAGTCAGTCAGTCAGTCAGTCTCGGTCAGTCAGTCAGTCAGTCATTCAGTCAGTCAGTCAGTCAGGCAGTCAGTCAGTCGGTCAGTCTTATTCAGTCAGTCTGTCAGTCATCCTTATTCAGTCAGTCTGTCAATCTGTCAGTCGGTCAGTCCTGTCCAGTCAGTTAGTCAGTCAAGCAGTCAGTCAGGTAGTCAAGCAGTCAGTCAGTCAGTGTCAGTCAGTCATTTAGTCATTCAGTCAGTCAGTGAAATAGCCAGTCAGAGAGTCAAGCAGTCAGTCAGTCAGTCTCAGTCAGTCAGTTAGTCAGTCAGTCAGTCAGTCAGTCAGTCAGTCAGTCCAGTCTCAGTCAGTCTCGGTCAGTCAGTCTCGGTCAGTCAGTGAGTCAGTCAGTCAGTATCAGTCAGTCAGTGAGTCAGTCTGTCAGTCAGGCAGTATCAGTCAGGCAGTAAGACTCCGCTCGACCGAACTCCGATAGCCTAATGGCTAGACCGCTGGTCTTCCAAGCGAGTGGCCTGGGTTCGAGTCCCAGCCGGCGCGAATATCTTCAATGTATATATTTCTTTTCTAATTTGAAAATTCTTTTTTTTTCAATTTCTTTCCTTTGCAATTATTGATTATTTATGTAGGGAAGAAAATTCTGAGTCAGTTTAATTTTTCGACACGAAGATTTCAAAGTGTTTAAATAAACAATTACCAAGGTGCATTTTTTGTTTTTATTATATTTAAAACTCCCACCGACAGAGCTCCCATAGACTAATGGCTAGAGTGTTAGGCTTCCAAGCGAGTGGCCCTGGGTTCGAGTCCCAGCCTGAACGAAAATCTTCAATGTATACTTTTAGTTTCTAATTTGAAATTTCTTCTTCTTTTTTTTTTAATTTTTCTCTTTTGCGAATATTGATTATTTATGTAGGGAGAAAAATTCTAAGTCAGTTTAATTATTCGACCTGTAAATTTCAAAGTGTTTGAATCAATAATTACCAAGGTGCATTTTTTGTTTTTATTATATTTAAGACTTCCATCGACAGAGCTCCGATAGCCTAATGGCTAGACCGTTGGGTTCCTAGCGCGTGGTAATGGGTTCGAGTCCCGGCCGGGAAGGAAATCTTAAATGCAAATATTTTTTTCTAATTTTATAATTCTTTTTTTTTTATTTTTCCCTTTTGCGAAGTCAGTCAGTCAGTCTGACATTCAATCAGTCAAGCACTCAGTCATTCAGTCTCAGTCAGTCAGTCCAGTCAGTCAGTCACTCAGTCAGTCAGTTAGTCCTTCAGCCAGTCAGTCAAGCAGTCAGTCATTTAGTCTCAGTCAGTCAGTCATTCAGTCAGTCAGTCAGTCAGGCAGTCAGTCAGTCAGTCAGTCGGTCAGTCCTGTGCAGTCAGTTAGTCACTAAAGCAGTCAGTCAGTCTCAGTCAGTCAGTCAGTCAGTCAGTCCAGTCCAGTCTCAGTCAGTCAGTCAGTCAGTCTCGGTCAGTCAGTCAGTCAGTCATTCAGTCAGTCAGTCAGTCAGGCAGTCAGTCAGTCGGTCAGCCTTATTCAGTCAGTCTGTCAGTCAGTCAGTCAGTCAGCCTTATTCAGTCAGTCTGTCAGTCATCCTTATTCAGTCAGTCTGTCAGTCAGTCAGTCGGTCAGTCCTGTCCAGTCAGTTAGTCAGTCAAGCAGTCAGTCAGGTAGTCAAGCAGTCAGTCAGTCAGTGTCAGTCAGTCATTTAGTCATTCAGTCAGTCAGTGAAATAGCCAGTCAGAGAGTCAAGCAGTCAGTCAGTCAGTCTCAGTCAGTCAGTTAGTCAGTCAGTCAGTCAGTCAGTCAGTCAGTCAGTCCAGTCTCAGTCAGTCAGGCAGTTAGTCAGTCAGTCTCGGTCAGTCAGTGAGTCAGTCAGTCAGTATCAGTCAGTCAGTGAGTCAGTCTGTCAGTCAGGCAGTATCAGTCAGGCAGTAAGACTCCGCTCGACAGAACTCCGATAGCCTAATGGCTAGACCGCTGGTCTTCCAAGCGAGTGGCCTGGGTTCGATTCCCAGCCGGAGCGAATATCTTCAATGTATATATTTCTTTTCTAATTTGAAAATTCTTTTTTTTTTCAATTTCTTTCCTTTGCAATTATTGATTTTTTATGTAGGGAAGAAAATTCTGAGTCAGTTTAATTTTTCGACACGAAGATTTCAAAGTGTTTAAATAAACAATTACCAAGGTGCATTTTTTGTTTTTATTATATTTAAAACTCCCACCGACAGAGCTCCCATAGACTAATGGCTAGAGTGTTAGGCTTCCAAGCGAGTGGCCCTGGGTTCGAGTCCCAGCCTGAACGAAAATCTTCAATGTATACTTTTAGTTTCTAATTTGAAATTTCTTCTTCTTTTTTTTTTAATTTTTCTCTTTTGCGAATATTGATTATTTATGTAGGGAGAAAAATTCTGAGTCAGTTTAATTATTCGACCTGTAAATTTCTAAGTGTTTGAATCAATAATTACCAAGGTGCATTTTTTGTTTTTATTATATTTAAGACTTCCATCGACAGAGCTCCGATAGCCTAATGGCTAGACCGTTGGGTTCCTAGCGCGTGGTACTGGGTTCGAGTGAAGGCCGGAAAGGACATCTTAAATGCAAATATTTTTTTCTAATTTTATAATTCTTTTTTTTTTATTTTTCCCTTTTGCGAAGTCAGTCAGTCAGTCTGACAGTCAATCAGTCAAGCACTCAGTCATTCAGTCACAGTCAGTCAGTCCAGTCAGTCAGTCACTCAGTCAGTCAGTTAGTCCTTCAGCCAGTCAGTCAAGCAGTCAGTCATTTAGTCTCAGTCAGTCAGTCATTCAGTCAGGCAGTCAGTCAGGCAGTCAGTCAGTCAGTCAGTCGGTCAGTCCTGTGCAGTCAGTTAGTCACTAAAGCAGTCAGTCAGTCTCAGTCAGTCAGTCAGTCAGTCAGTCCAGTCCAGTCTCAGTCAGTCAGTCAGTCAGTCTCGGTCAGTCAGTCAGTCAGTCATTCAGTCAGTCAGTCAGTCAGGCAGTCAGTCAGTCGGTCAGCCTTATTCAGTCAGTCTGTCAGTCAGTCAGTCAGTCAGCCTTATTCAGTCAGTCTGTCAGTCATCCTTATTCAGTCAGTCTGTCAGTCAGTCAGTCGGTCAGTCCTGTCCAGTCAGTTAGTCAGTCAAGCAGTCAGTCAGGTAGTCAAGCAGTCAGTCAGTCAGTGTCAGTCAGTCATTTAGTCATTCAGTCAGTCAGTGAAATAGCCAGTCAGAGAGTCAAGCAGTCAGTCAGTCAGTCTCAGTCAGTCAGTTAGTCAGTCAGTCAGTCAGTCAGTCAGTCAGTCCAGTCTCAGTCAGTCAGGCAGTTAGTCAGTCAGTCTCGGTCAGTCAGTGAGTCAGTCAGTCAGTGAGTCAGTCTGTCAGTCAGGCAGTATCAGTCAGGCAGTAAGACTCCGCTCGACAGAACTCCGATAGCCTAATGGCTAGACCGCTGGTCTTCCAAGCGAGTGGCCTGGGTTCGAGTCCCAGCCGGAGCGAATATCTTCAATGTATATATTTCTTTTCTAATTTGAAAATTCTTTTTTTTTTCAATTTCTTTCCTTTGCAATTATTGATTATTTATGTAGGGAAGAAAATTCTGAGTCAGTTTAATTTTTCGACACGAAGATTTCAAAGTGTTTAAATAAACAATTACCAAGGTGCATTTTTTGTTTTTATTATATTTAAAACTCCCACCGACAGAGCTTCCATAGACTAATGGCTAGAGTGTTAGGCTTCCAAGCGAGTGGCCCTGGGTTCGAGTCCCAGCCTGAACGAATATCTTCAATATATACTTTTAGTTTCTAATTTGAAATTTCTTCTCCTTTTTTTTTAATTTTTCTCTTTGGCGAATATTGATTATTTATGTAGGGAGAAAAATTCTGAGTCAGTTTAATTATTCGACCTGTAAATTTCAAAGTGTTTGAATCAATAATTACCAAGGTGCATTTTTTGTTTTTATTATATTTAAGACTTCCATCGACAGAGCTCCGATAGCCTAATGGCTAGACCGTTGGGTTCCTAGCGCGTGGTACTGGGTTCGAGTCCCGGCTGGAAAGGAAATCTTAAATGCAAATATTTTTTTCTAATTTTATAATTCTTTTTTTTTATTTTTCCCTTTTGCGAAGTCAGTCAGTCAGTCTGACAGTCAATCAGTCAAGCACTCAGTCATTCAGTCTCAGTCAGTCAGTCCAGTCAGTCAGTCACTCAGTCAGTCAGTTAGTCCTTCAGCCAGTCAGTCAAGCAGTCAGTCATTTAGTCTCAGTCAGTCAGTCATTCAGTCAGTCAGTCAGTCAGGCAGTCAGTCAGTCGGTCAGTCCTGTGCAGTCAGTTAGTCCTTCAGCCAGTCAGTCAAGCAGTCAGTCATTTAGTCTCAGTCAGTCAGTCATTCAGTCAGTCAGTCAGTCAGGCAGTCAGTCAGTCGGTCAGTCCTGTGCAGTCAGTTAGTCACTAAAGCAGTCAGTCAGTCTCAGTCAGTCAGTCAGTCAGTCAGTCCAGTCCAGTCTCAGTCAGTCAGTCAGTCAGTCTCGGTCAGTCAGTCAGTCAGTCATTCAGTCAGTCAGTCAGTCAGGCAGTCAGTCAGTCGGTCAGCCTTATTCAGTCAGTCTGTCAGTCAGTCAGTCAGTCAGCCTTATTCAGTCAGTCTGTCAGTCATCCTTATTCAGTCAGTCTGTCAGTCAGTCAGTCGGTCAGTCCTGTCCAGTCAGTTAGTCAGTCAAGCAGTCAGTCAGGTAGTCAAGCAGTCAGTCAGTCAGTGTCAGTCAGTCATTTAGTCATTCAGTCAGTCAGTGAAATAGCCAGTCAGAGAGTCAAGCAGTCAGTCAGTCAGTCTCAGTCAGTCAGTTAGTCAGTCAGTCAGTCAGTCAGTCAGTCAGTCCAGTCTCAGTCAGTCAGGCAGTTAGTCAGTCAGTCTCGGTCAGTCAGTGAGTCAGTCAGTCAGTATCAGTCAGTCTGTCAGTCAGGCAGTATCAGTCAGGCAGTAAGACTCCGCTCGACAGAACTCGGATAGCCTAATGGCTAGACCGCTGGTCTTCCAAGCGAGTGGCCTGGGTTCGAGTCCCAGCCGGTGCGAATATCTTCAATGTATATATTTCTTTTCTAATTTGAAAATTCTTTTTTTTTTTCAATTTCTTTCCTTTGCAATTATTGATTATTTATGTAGGGAAGAAAATTCTGAGTCAGTTTAATTTTTCGACACGAAGATTTCAAAGTGTTTAAATAAACAATTACCAAGGTGCATTTTTTGTTTTTATTATATTTAAAACTCCCACCGACAGAGCTCCCATAGACTAATGGCTAGAGTGTTAGGCTTCCAAGCGAGTGGCCCTGGGTTCGAGTCCCAGCCTGAACGAAAATCTTCAATGTATACTTTTAGTTTCTAATTTGAAATTTCTTCTTCTTTTTTTTTTAATTTTTCTCTTTTGCGAATATTGATTATTTATGTAGGGAGAAAAATTCTAAGTCAGTTTAATTATTCGACCTGTAAATTTCAAAGTGTTTGAATCAATAATTACCAAGGTGCATTTTTTGTTTTTATTATATTTAAGACTTCCATCGACAGAGCTCCGATAGCCTAATGGCTAGACCGTTGGGTTCCTAGCGCGTGGTAATGGGTTCGAGTCCCGGCCGGGAAGGAAATCTTAAATGCAAATATTTTTTTCTAATTTTATAATTCTTTTTTTTTTATTTTTCCCTTTTGCGAAGTCAGTCAGTCAGTCTGACATTCAATCAGTCAAGCACTCAGTCATTCAGTCTCAGTCAGTCAGTCCAGTCAGTCAGTCACTCAGTCAGTCAGTTAGTCCTTCAGCCAGTCAGTCAAGCAGTCAGTCATTTAGTCTCAGTCAGTCAGTCATTCAGTCAGTCAGTCAGTCAGGCAGTCAGTCAGTCAGTCAGTCGGTCAGTCCTGTGCAGTCAGTTAGTCACTAAAGCAGTCAGTCAGTCTCAGTCAGTCAGTCAGTCAGTCAGTCCAGTCCAGTCTCAGTCAGTCAGTCAGTCAGTCTCGGTCAGTCAGTCAGTCAGTCATTCAGTCAGTCAGTCAGTCAGGCAGTCAGTCAGTCGGTCAGCCTTATTCAGTCAGTCTGTCAGTCAGTCAGTCAGTCAGCCTTATTCAGTCAGTCTGTCAGTCATCCTTATTCAGTCAGTCTGTCAGTCAGTCAGTCGGTCAGTCCTGTCCAGTCAGTTAGTCAGTCAAGCAGTCAGTCAGGTAGTCAAGCAGTCAGTCAGTCAGTGTCAGTCAGTCATTTAGTCATTCAGTCAGTCAGTGAAATAGCCAGTCAGAGAGTCAAGCAGTCAGTCAGTCAGTCTCAGTCAGTCAGTTAGTCAGTCAGTCAGTCAGTCAGTCAGTCAGTCAGTCCAGTCTCAGTCAGTCAGGCAGTTAGTCAGTCAGTCTCGGTCAGTCAGTGAGTCAGTCAGTCAGTATCAGTCAGTCAGTGAGTCAGTCTGTCAGTCAGGCAGTATCAGTCAGGCAGTAAGACTCCGCTCGACAGAACTCCGATAGCCTAATGGCTAGACCGCTGGTCTTCCAAGCGAGTGGCCTGGGTTCGAGTCCCAGCCGGAGCGAATATCTTCAATGTATATATTTCTTTTCTAATTTGAAAATTCTTTTTTTTTTCAATTTCTTTCCTTTGCAATTATTGATTATTTATGTAGGGAAGAAAATTCTGAGTCAGTTTAATTTTTCGACACGAAGATTTCAAAGTGTTTAAATAAACAATTACCAAGGTGCATTTTTTGTTTTTATTATATTTAAGACTTCCATCGACAGAGCTCCGATAGAATAATGGCTAGACCGTTGGGTTCCTAGCGCGTGGTACTGGGTTCGAGTCCCGGCCGGAAAGGAAATCTTAAATGCAAATATTTTTTTCTAATTTTATAATTCTTTTTTTTTTATTTTTCCCTTTTGCGAAGTCAGTCAGTCAGTCTGACAGTCAATCAGTCAAGCACTCAGTCATTCAGTCTCAGTCAGTCAATCCAGTCAGTCAGTCACTCAGTCAGTCAGTTAGTCCTTCAGCCAGTCAGTCAAGCAGTCAGTCATTTAGTCTCAGTCAGTCAGTCAGGCAGTCAGTCAGTCAGTCAGTCGGTCAGTCCTGTGCAGTCAGTTAGTCACTAAAGCAGTCAGTCAGTCTCAGTCAGTCAGTCAGTCAGTCAGTCCAGTCCAGTCTCAGTCAGTCAGTCAGTCAGTCTCGGTCAGTCAGTCAGTCAGTCATTCAGTCAGTCAGTCAGTCAGGCAGTCAGTCAGTCGGTCAGCCTTATTCAGTCAGTCTGTCAGTCAGTCAGTCAGTCAGCCTTATTCAGTCAGTCTGTCAGTCATCCTTATTCAGTCAGTCTGTCAGTCAGTCAGTCGGTCAGTCCTGTCCAGTCAGTTAGTCAGTCAAGCAGTCAGTCAGGTAGTCAAGCAGTCAGTCAGTCAGTCTCAGTCAGTCAGTTAGTCAGTCAGTCAGTCAGTCAGTCAGTCAGTCCAGTCTCAGTCAGTCAGGCAGTTAGTCAGTCAGTCTCGGTCAGTCAGTGAGTCAGTCAGTCAGTATCAGTCAGTCAGTGAGTCAGTCTGTCAGTCAGGCAGTATCAGTCAGGCAGTAAGACTCCGCCCGACAGAACTCCGATAGCCTAATGGCTAGACCGCTGGTCTTCCAAGCGAGTGGCCTGGGTTCGACCCCCAGCCGGAGCGAATATCTTCAATGTATATATTTCTTTTCTAATTTGAAAATTCTTTTTTTTTCAATTTCTTTCCTTTGCAATTATTGATTATTTATGTAGGGAAGAAAATTCTGAGTCAGTTTAATTTTTCGACACGAAGATTTCAAAGTGTTTAAATAAACAATTACCAAGGTGCATTTTTTGTTTTTATTATATTTAAAACTCCCACCGACAGAGATCCCATAGACTAATGGCTAGAGTGTTAGGTTTCCAAGCGAGTGGCCCTGGGTTCGAGTCCCAGCCTGAACGAAAATCTTCAATGTATACTTTTAGTTTCTAATTTGAAATTTCTTCTTCTTTTTTTTTTTTTTAATTTTTCTCTTTTGCGAATATTGATGATTTATGTAGGGAGAAAAATTCTGAGTCAGTTTAATTATTCGACCTGTAAATTTCAAAGTGTTTGAATCAATAATTTCCAAGGTGCATTTTTTGTTTTTATTATATTTAAGACTTCCATCGACAGAGCTCCGATAGCCTAATGGCTAGACCGTTGGGTTTCTAGCGCGTGGTACTGGGTTCGAGTCCCGGCCGGAACGAAAATCTTCAATGTATATATACCTTTTCTAATTTGAAAATTCTTTTTTTTTTCATTTTCTTTCTTTTGCAAATATCGATTATTTATGTACGTAAGAAAATTCTGAGTCAGTTTAATCATTCGACCTTTAGATTTCAAAGATTTTAGATCAATAATTACCAAGGTGCATTTTTTGTTTTTATTATAATTAAGACACCGCTCAACAGAGATCCGATAGTATATTGGCGAGAGCGTTGGGCTTCCATGAGTGTCGCCCTGGGTTCAAATCCCAGCCGGAAAGGAAATCTTAAATGCAAATATTTTTTTCTAATTTTATAATTCTTTTTTTTTATTTTTCCCTTTTGCGAAGTCAGTCAGTCAGTCTGACAGTCAATCAGTCAAGCACTCAGTCATTCAGTCTCAGTCAGTCAGTCCAGTCAGTCAGTCACTCAGTCAGTCAGTTAGTCCTTCAGCCAGTCAGTCAAGCAGTCAGTCATTTAGTCTCAGTCAGTCAGTCAGTCAGGCAGTCAGTCAGTCAGTCAGTCGGTCAGTCCTGTGCAGTCAGTTAGTCACTAAAGCAGTCAGTCAGTCTCAGTCAGTCAGTCAGTCAGTCAGTCCAGTCCAGTCTCAGTCAGTCAGTCAGTCAGTCTCGGTCAGTCAGTCAGTCAGTCATTCAGTCAGTCAGTCAGTCAGGCAGTCAGTCAGTCGGTCAGCCTTATTCAGTCAGTCTGTCAGTCAGTCAGTCAGTCAGCCTTATTCAGTCAGTCTGTCAGTCATCCTTATTCAGTCAGTCTGTCAGTCAGTCAGTCGGTCAGTCCTGTCCAGTCAGTTAGTCAGTCAAGCAGTCAGTCAGGTAGTCAAGCAGTCAGTCAGTCAGTGTCAGTCAGTCAGTGAAATAGCCAGTCAGTTAGTCAGTCAGTCAGTCAGTCAGTCAGTCAGTCCAGTCTCAGTCAGTCAGGCAGTTAGTCAGTCAGTCTCGGTCAGTCAGTGAGTCAGTCAGTCAGTATCAGTCAGTCAGTGAGTCAGTCTGTCAGTCAGGCAGTATCAGTCAGGCAGTAAGACTCCGCTCGACAGAACTCCGATAGCCTAATGGCTAGACCGCTGGTCTTCCAAGCGAGTGGCCTGGGTTCGAGTCCCAGCCGGAGCGAATATCTTCAATGTATATATTTCTTTTCTAATTTGAAAATTCTTTTTTTTTTTTCAATTTCTTTCCTTTGCAATTATTGATTATTTATGTAGGGAAGAAAATTCTGAGTCAGTTTAATTTTTCGACACGAAGATTTCAAAGTGTTTCAATAAACAATTACCAAGGTGCATTTTTTGTTTTTATTATATTTAAAACTCCCACCGACAGAGCTCCCATAGACTAATGGCTAGAGTGTTAGGCTTCCAAGCGAGTGGCCCTGGGTTCGAGTCCCAGCCTGAACGAAAATCTTCAATGTATACTTTTAGTTTCTAATTTGAAATTTCTTCTTCTTTTTTTTTTAATTTTTCTCTTTTGCGAATATTGATTATTTATGTAGGGAGAAAAATTCTAAGTCAGTTTAATTATTCGACCTGTAAATTTCAAAGTGTTTGAATCAATAATTACCAAGGTGCATTTTTTGTTTTTATTATATTTAAGACTTCCATCGACAGAGCTCCGATAGCCTAATGGCTAGACCGTTGGGTTCCTAGCGCGTGGTAATGGGTTCGAGTCCCGGCCGGGAAGGAAATCTTAAATGCAAATATTTTTTTTCTAATTTTATAATTCTTTTTATTTTATTTTTCCCTTTTGCGAAGTCAGTCAGTCAGTCTGACATTCAATCAGTCAAGCACTCAGTCATTCAGTCTCAGTCAGTCAGTCCAGTCAGTCAGTCACTCAGTCAGTCAGTTAGTCCTTCAGCCAGTCAGTCAAGCAGTCAGTCATTTAGTCTCAGTCAGTCAGTCATTCAGTCAGTCAGTCAGTCAGGCAGTCAGTCAGTCAGTCAGTCGGTCAGTCCTGTGCAGTCAGTTAGTCACTAAAGCAGTCAGTCAGTCTCAGTCAGTCAGTCAGTCAGTCAGTCCAGTCCAGTCTCAGTCAGTCAGTCAGTCAGTCTCGGTCAGTCAGTCAGTCAGTCATTCAGTCAGTCAGTCAGTCAGGCAGTCAGTCAGTCGGTCAGCCTTATTCAGTCAGTCTGTCAGTCAGTCAGTCAGTCAGCCTTATTCAGTCAGTCTGTCAGTCATCCTTATTCAGTCAGTCTGTCAGTCAGTCAGTCGGTCAGTCCTGTCCAGTCAGTTAGTCAGTCAAGCAGTCAGTCAGGTAGTCAAGCAGTCAGTCAGTCAGTGTCAGTCAGTCATTTAGTCATTCAGTCAGTCAGTGAAATAGCCAGTCAGAGAGTCAAGCAGTCAGTCAGTCAGTCTCAGTCAGTCAGTTAGTCAGTCAGTCAGTCAGTCAGTCAGTCAGTCAGTCCAGTCTCAGTCAGTCAGGCAGTTAGTCAGTCAGTCTCGGTCAGTAAGTGAGTCAGTCAGTCAGTATCAGTCAGTCAGTGAGTCAGTCTGTCAGTCAGGCAGTATCAGTCAGGCAGTAAGACTCCGCTCGACAGAACTCCGATAGCCTAATGGCTAGACCGCTGGTCTTCCAAGCGAGTGGCCTGGGTTCGATTCCCAGCCGGAGCGAATATCTTCAATGTATATATTTCTTTTCTAATTTGAAAATTCTTTTTTTTTTCAATTTCTTTCCTTTGCAATTATTGATTTTTTATGTAGGGAAGAAAATTCTGAGTCAGTTTAATTTTTCGACACGAAGATTTCAAAGTGTTTAAATAAACAATTACCAAGGTGCATTTTTTGTTTTTATTATATTTAAAACTCCCACCGACAGAGCTCCCATAGACTAATGGCTAGAGTGTTAGGCTTCCAAGCGAGTGGCCCTGGGTTCGAGTCCCAGCCTGAACGAAAATCTTCAATGTATACTTTTAGTTTCTAATTTGAAATTTCTTCTTCTTTTTTTTTTAATTTTTCTCTTTTGCGAATATTGATTATTTATGTAGGGAGAAAAATTCTGAGTCAGTTTAATTATTCGACCTGTAAATTTCTAAGTGTTTGAATCAATAATTACCAAGGTGCATTTTTTGTTTTTATTATATTTAAGACTTCCATCGACAGAGCTCCGATAGCCTAATGGCTAGACCGTTGGGTTCCTAGCGCGTGGTACTGGGTTCGAGTGAAGGCCGGAAAGGACATCTTAAATGCAAATATTTTTTTCTAATTTTATAATTCTTTTTTTTTTATTTTTCCCTTTTGCGAAGTCAGTCAGTCAGTCTGACAGTCAATCAGTCAAGCACTCAGTCATTCAGTCTCAGTCAGTCAGTCCAGTCAGTCAGTCACTCAGTCAGTCAGTTAGTCCTTCAGCCAGTCAGTCAAGCAGTCAGTCATTTAGTCTCAGTCAGTCAGTCATTCAGTCAGGCAGTCAGTCAGGCAGTCAGTCAGTCAGTCAGTCGGTCAGTCCTGTGCAGTCAGTTAGTCACTAAAGCAGTCAGTCAGTCTCAGTCAGTCAGTCAGTCAGTCAGTCCAGTCCAGTCTCAGTCAGTCAGTCAGTCAGTCTCGGTCAGTCAGTCAGTCAGTCATTCAGTCAGTCAGTCAGTCAGGCAGTCAGTCAGTCGGTCAGCCTTATTCAGTCAGTCTGTCAGTCAGTCAGTCAGTCAGCCTTATTCAGTCAGTCTGTCAGTCATCCTTATTCAGTCAGTCTGTCAGTCAGTCAGTCGGTCAGTCCTGTCCAGTCAGTTAGTCAGTCAAGCAGTCAGTCAGGTAGTCAAGCAGTCAGTCAGTCAGTGTCAGTCAGTCATTTAGTCATTCAGTCAGTCAGTGAAATAGCCAGTCAGAGAGTCAAGCAGTCAGTCAGTCAGTCTCAGTCAGTCAGTTAGTCAGTCAGTCAGTCAGTCAGTCAGTCAGTCCAGTCTCAGTCAGTCAGGCAGTTAGTCAGTCAGTCGCGGTCAGTCAGTGAGTCAGTCAGTCAGTATCAGTCAGTCTGTCAGTCAGGCAGTATCAGTCAGGCAGTAAGACTCCGCTCGACAGAACTCCGATAGCCTAATGGCTAGACCGCTGGTCTTCCAAGCGAGTGGCCTGGGTTCGAGTCCCAGCCGGAGCGAATATCTTCAATGTATATATTTCTTTTCTAATTTGAAAATTCTTTTTTTTTTTCAATTTCTTTCCTTTGCAATTATTGATTATTTATGTAGGGAAGAAAATTCTGAGTCAGTTTAATTTTTCGACACGAAGATTTCAAAGTGTTTAAATAAACAATTACCAAGGTGCATTTTTTGTTTTTATTATATTTAAAACTCCCACCGACAGAGCTCCCATAGACTAATGGCTAGAGTGTTAGGCTTCCAAGCGAGTGGCTCTGTGTTCGAGTCCCAGCCTGAACGAAAATCTTCAATGTATACTTCTAGTTTCTAATTTGAAATTTCTTCTTCTTTTTTTTTTAATTTTTCTCTTTTGCGAATATTGATTATTTATGTAGGGAGAAAAATTCTGAGTCAGTTTAATTATTCGACCTGTAAATTTCAAAGTGTTTGAATCAATAATTACCAAGGTGCATTTTTTGTTTTTATTATATTTAAGACTTCCATCGACAGAGCTCCGATAGCCTAATGGCTAGACCGTTGGGTTCCAAGCGCGTGGTACTGGGTTCGAGTCCCGGCCGGAACGAAAATCTTCCATGTATATATTTCTCTTCTAATTTGAAGATTCTTTTTTTTTCAATTTCTTTCTTTTGCAAATATGGATTATTTATGTACGGAAGAAAATTCTGAGTCAGTTTAATCATTCGACCTTTAGATTTCAAAGATTTTAGATCAATAATTACTAAGGTGCATTTTTTGTTTTTATTATAATTAAGACACCGATCAACATATATCCGATAGTATATTGGCGAGAGCGTTGGGCTTCCATGAGTGTCGCCCTGGGTTCAAATCCCAGCCGGAAAGGAAATCTTAAATGCAAATATTGTTTTCTAATTTTATAATTCTTTTTTTTTTATTTTTCCCTTTTGCGAAGTCAGTCAGTCAGTCTGACAGTCAATCAGTCAAGCACTCAGTCATTCAGTCTCAGTCAGTCAGTCCAGTCAGTCAGGCACTCAGTCAGTCAGTTAGTCCTTCAGCCAGTCAGTCAAGCAGTCAGTCATTTAGTCTCAGTCAGTCAGTCATTCATTCAGTCAGTCAGGCAGTCAGTCAGTCAGTCAGTCGGTCAGTCCTGTGCAGTCAGTTAGTCACTAAAGCAGTCAGTCAGTCTCAGTCAGTCAGTCAGTCAGTCAGTCCAGTCCAGTCTCAGTCAGTCAGTCAGTCAGTCTCGGTCAGTCAGTCAGTCAGTCATTCAGTCAGTCAGTCAGTCAGGCAGTCACTCAGTCGGTCAGCCTTATTCAGTCAGTCTGTCAGTCAGTCAGTCAGTCATCCTTATTCAGTCAGTCTGTCAGTCAGTCAGTCGGTCAGTCCTGTACAGTCAGTTAGTCAGTCAAGCAGTCAGTCAGGTAATCAAGCAGTCAGTCAGTCAGTGTCAGTCAGTCATTTAGTCATTCAGTCAGTCAGTGAAATAGCCAGTCAGAGAGTCAAGCAGTCAGTCAGTCAGTCTCAGTCAGTCAGTTAGTCAGTCAGTCAGTCAGTCAGTCCAGTCTCAGTCAGTCAGTCCAGTCTCAGTCAGTCAGGCAGTTAGTCAGTCAGTCTCGGTCAGTCAGTGAGTCAGTCAGTCAGTATCAGTCAGTCAGTGAGTCAGTCTGCCAGTCAGGCAGTATCAGTCAGGCAGTAAGACTCCGCTCGACAGAACTCCGATAGCCTAATGGCTAGACCGCTGGTCTTCCAAGCGAGTGGCCTGGGTTCGAGTCCCAGCCGGAGCGAATATCTTCAATGTATATATTTCTTTTCTAATTTGAAAATTCTTTTTTTTTTCAATTTCTTTCCTTTGCAATTATTGATTATTTATGTAGGGAAGAAAATTCTGAGTCAGTTTAATTTTTCGACACGAAGATTTCAAAGTGTTTAAATAAACAATTACCAAGGTGCATTTTTTGTTTTTATTATATTTAAAACTCCCACCGACAGAGCTCCCATAGACTAATGGCTAGAGTGTTAGGCTTCCAAGCGAGTGGCCCTGGGTTCGAGTCCCAGCCTGAACGAAAATCTTCAATGTATACTTTTAGTTTCTAATTTGAAATTTCTTCTTCTTTTTTTTTTTAATTTTTCTCTTTTGCCAATATTGATTATTTATGTAGGGAGAAAAATTCTGAGTCAGTTTAATTATTCGACCTGTAAATTTCAAAGTGTTTGAATCAATAATTACCAAGGTGCATTTTTTGTTTTTATTATATTTAAGACTTCCATCGACAGAGCTCCGATAGCCTAATGGCTAGACCGTTGGGTTCCTAACGCGTGGTACTGGGTTCGAGTCCCGGCCGGAAAGGAAAGCTTAAATGCAAATGTTTTTTTCTAATTTTATAATTCTTTTTTTTTTTATTTTTCCCTTTTGCGAAGTCAGTCAGTCAGTCTGACAGTCAATCAGTCAAGCACTCAGTCATTCAGTCTCAAACAGTCAGTCCAGTCACTCAGTCAGTCAGTTAGTCCTTCAGCCAGTCAGTCAAGCAGTCAGTCATTTAGTCTCAGTCAGGCAGGCAGTCAGTCAGTCAGTCAGTCAGGCAGGCAGTCAGTCAGTCAGTCAGTCAGGCAGGCAGTCAGTCAGTCAGTCGGTCAGTCCTGTGCAGTCAGTTAGTCACTAAAGCAGTCAGTCAGTCTCAGTCAGTCAGTCAGTCAGTCAGTCCAGTCCAGTCTCAGTCAGTCAGTCAGTCAGTCTCGGTCAGTCAGTCAGTCAGTCATTCAGTCAGTCAGGCAGTCAGTCAGTCGGTCAGCCTTATTCAGTCAGTCTGTCAGTCAGTCAGTCAGTCAGCCTTATTCAGTCAGTCTGTCAGTCAGTCAGTCGGTCAGTCCTGTCCAGTCAGTTAGTCAGTCAAGCAGTCAGTCAGGTAGTCAAGCAGTCAGTCAGTCAGTGTCAGTCAGTCATTTAGTCATTCAGTCAGTCAGTGAGTCAGTCTGTCAGTCAGTCAGTCGGTCAGTCCTGTCCAGTCAGTTAGTCAGTCAAGCAGTCAGTCAGGTAGTCAAGCAGTCAGTCAGTCAGTGTCAGTCAGTCATTTAGTCATTCAGTCAGTCAGTGAGTCAGTCTGTCAGTCAGGCAGTATCAGTCAGGCAGTAAGACTCCGCTCGACAGAACTCCGATAGACTAATGGCTAGACCGCTGGTCTTCCAAGCGAGTGGCCTGGGTTCGAGTCCCAGCCGGAGCGAATATCTTCAACGTATATATTTCTTTTCTAATTTGAAAATTCTTTTTTTTTTTCAATTTCTTTCCTTTGCAATTATTAATTATTTATGTAGGGAAGAAAATTCTGAGTCAGTTTAATTTTTCGACACGAAGATTTCAAAGTGTTTAAATAAACAATTACCAAGGTGCATTTTTTGTTTTTATTATATTTAAGACTTCCATCGACAGAGCTCCGATAGAATAATGGCTAGACCGTTGGGTTCCTAGCGCGTGGTACTGGGTTCGAGTCCCGGCCGGAAAGGAAATCTTAAATGCAAATATTTTTTTCTAATTTTATAATTCTTTTTTTTTTATTTTTCCCTTTTGCGAAGTCAGTCAGTCAGTCTGACAGTCAATCAGTCAAGCACTCAGTCATTCAGTCTCAGTCAGTCAATCCAGTCAGTCAGTCACTCAGTCAGTCAGTTAGTCCTTCAGCCAGTCAGTCAAGCAGTCAGTCATTTAGTCTCAGTCAGTCAGTCAGGCAGTCAGTCAGTCAGTCAGTCGGTCAGTCCTGTGCAGTCAGTTAGTCACTAAAGCAGTCAGTCAGTCTCAGTCAGTCAGTCAGTCAGTCAGTCCAGTCCAGTCTCAGTCAGTCAGTCAGTCAGTCTCGGTCAGTCAGTCAGTCAGTCATTCAGTCAGTCAGTCAGTCAGGCAGTCAGTCAGTCGGTCAGCCTTATTCAGTCAGTCTGTCAGTCAGTCAGTCAGTCAGCCTTATTCAGTCAGTCTGTCAGTCATCCTTATTCAGTCAGTCTGTCAGTCAGTCAGTCGGTCAGTCCTGTCCAGTCAGTTAGTCAGTCAAGCAGTCAGTCAGGTAGTCAAGCAGTCAGTCAGTCAGTCTCAGTCAGTCAGTTAGTCAGTCAGTCAGTCAGTCAGTCAGTCAGTCCAGTCTCAGTCAGTCAGGCAGTTAGTCAGTCAGTCTCGGTCAGTCAGTGAGTCAGTCAGTCAGTATCAGTCAGTCAGTGAGTCAGTCTGTCAGTCAGGCAGTATCAGTCAGGCAGTAAGACTCCGCCCGACAGAGCTCCGATAGCCTAATGGCTAGACCGCTGGTCTTCCAAGCGAGTGGCCTGGGTTCGACCCCCAGCCGGAGCGAATATCTTCAATGTATATATTTCTTTTCTAATTTGAAAATTCTTTTTTTTTCAATTTCTTTCCTTTGCAATTATTGATTATTTATGTAGGGAAGAAAATTCTGAGTCAGTTTAATTTTTCGACACGAAGATTTCAAAGTGTTTAAATAAACAATTACCAAGGTGCATTTTTTGTTTTTATTATATTTAAAACTCCCACCGACAGAGATCCCATAGACTAATGGCTAGAGTGTTAGGCTTCCAAGCGAGTGGCCCTGGGTTCGAGTCCCAGCCTGAACGAAAATCTTCAATGTATACTTTTAGTTTCTAATTTGAAATTTCTTCTTCTTTTTTTTTTTAATTTTTCTCTTTTGCGAATATTGATTATTTATGTAGGGAGAAAAATTCTGAGTCAGTTTAATTATTTGACCTGTAAATTTCAAAGTGTTTGAATCAATAATTACCAAGGTGCATTTTTTGTTTTTATTATATTTAAAACTCCCACCGACAGAGCTCCCATAGACTAATGGCTAGAGTGTTAGGCTTCCAAGCGAGTGGCCCTGGGTTCGAGTCCCAGCCTGAACGAAAATCTTCAATGTATACTTTTAGTTTCTAATTTGAAATTTCTTCTTCTTTTTTTTTTTTTTAATTTTTCTCTTTTGCGAATATTGATGATTTATGTAGGGAGAAAAATTCTGAGTCAGTTTAATTATTCGACCTGTAAATTTCAAAGTGTTTGAATCAATAATTTCCAAGGTGCATTTTTTGTTTTTATTATATTTAAGACTTCCATCGACAGAGCTCCGATAGCCTAATGGCTAGACCGTTGGGTTTCTAGCGCGTGGTACTGGGTTCGAGTCCCGGCCGGAACGAAAATCTTCAATGTATATATACCTTTTCTAATTTGAAAATTCTTTTTTTTTTCATTTTCTTTCTTTTGCAAATATCGATTATTTATGTACGTAAGAAAATTCTGAGTCAGTTTAATCATTCGACCTTTAGATTTCAAAGATTTTAGATCAATAATTACCAAGGTGCATTTTTTGTTTTTATTATAATTAAGACACCGCTCAACAGAGATCCGATAGTATATTGGCGAGAGCGTTGGGCTTCCATGAGTGTCGCCCTGGGTTCAAATCCCAGCCGGAAAGGAAATCTTAAATGCAAATATTTTTTTCTAATTTTATAATTCTTTTTTTTTATTTTTCCCTTTTGCGAAGTCAGTCAGTCAGTCTGACAGTCAATCAGTCAAGCACTCAGTCATTCAGTCTCAGTCAGTCAGTCCAGTCAGTCAGTCACTCAGTCAGTCAGTTAGTCCTTCAGCCAGTCAGTCAAGCAGTCAGTCATTTAGTCTCAGTCAGTCAGTCAGTCAGGCAGTCAGTCAGTCAGTCAGTCGGTCAGTCCTGTGCAGTCAGTTAGTCACTAAAGCAGTCAGTCAGTCTCAGTCAGTCAGTCAGTCAGTCAGTCCAGTCCAGTCTCAGTCAGTCAGTCAGTCAGTCTCGGTCAGTCAGTCAGTCAGTCATTCAGTCAGTCAGTCAGTCAGGCAGTCAGTCAGTTGGTCAGCCTTATTCAGTCAGTCTGTCAGTCAGTCAGTCAGTCAGCCTTATTCAGTCAGTCTGTCAGTCATCCTTATTCAGTCAGTCTGTCAGTCAGTCAGTCGGTCAGTCCTGTCCAGTCAGTTAGTCAGTCAAGCAGTCAGTCAGGTAGTCAAGCAGTCAGTCAGTCAGTGTCAGTCAGTCAGTGAAATAGCCAGTCAGTTAGTCAGTCAGTCAGTCAGTCAGTCAGTCAGTCCAGTCTCAGTCAGTCAGGCAGTTAGTCAGTCAGTCTCGGTCAGTCAGTGAGTCAGTCAGTCAGTATCAGTCAGTCAGTGAGTCAGTCTGTCAGTCAATCAGTATCAGTCAGGCAGTAAGACTCCGCTCGACAGAACTCCGATAGCCTAATGGCTAGACCGCTGGTCTTCCAAGCGAGTGGCCTGGGTTCGAGTCCCAGCCGGAGCGAATATCTTCAATGTATATATTTCTTTTCTAATTTGAAAATTCTTTTTTTTTTTTCAATTTCTTTCCTTTGCAATTATTGATTATTTATGTAGGGAAGAAAATTCTGAGTCAGTTTAATTTTTCGACACGAAGATTTCAAAGTGTTTCAATAAACAATTACCAAGGTGCATTTTTTGTTTTTATTATATTTAAAACTCCCACCGACAGAGCTCCCATAGACTAATGGCTAGAGTGTTAGGCTTCCAAGCGAGTGGCCCTGGGTTCGAGTCCCAGCCTGAACGAAAATCTTCAATGTATACTTTTAGTTTCTAATTTGAAATTTCTTCTTCTTTTTTTTTTAATTTTTCTCTTTTGCGAATATTGATTATTTATGTAGGGAGAAAATTCTGAGTCAGTTTAATTATTCGACCTGTAAATTTCAAAGTGTTTGAATCAATAATTACCAAGGTGCATTTTTTGTTTTTATTATATTTAAGACTTCCATCGACAGAGCTCCAATGGCCTAATGGCTAGACCGTTGGGTTCCAAGCGCGTGGTACTGGGTTCGAGTCCCGGCCGGAACGAAAATCTTCAATGTATATATACCTTTTCTAATTTGAAAATTCTTTTTTTTTTCATTTTCTTTCTTTTGCAAATATCGATTATTTATGTACGGAAGAAAATTCTGAGTCAGTTTAATCATTCGACCTTTAGATTTCAAAGATTTTAGATCAATAATTACCAAGGTGCATTTTTTGTTTTTATTATAATTAAGACACCGATCAACAGAGATCCGATAGTATATTGGCGAGAGCGTTGGGCTTCCATGAGTGTCGCCCTGGGTTCAAATCCCAGCCGGAAAGGAAATCTTAAATGCAAATATTTTTTTCTAATTTTATAATTCTTTTTTTTTATTTTTCCCTTTTGCGAAATCAGTCAGTCAGTCTGACAGTCAATCAGTCAAGCACTCAGTCATTCAGTCTCAGTCAGTCAGTCCAGTCAGTCAGTCACTCAGTCAGTCAGTTAGTCCTTCAGCCAGTCAGTCAAGCAGTCAGTCATTTAGTCTCAGTCAGTCAGTCATTCAGTCAGTCAGTCAGTCAGGCAGTCAGTCAGTCGGTCAGTCCTGTGCAGTCAGTTAGTCACTAAAGCAGTCAGTCAGTCTCAGTCAGTCAGTCAGTCCAGTCCAGTCTCAGTCAGTCAGTCAGTCAGTCTCGGTCAGTCAGTCAGTCAGTCATTCAGTCAGTCAGTCAGTCAGGCAGTCAGTCAGTCGGTCAGCCTTATTCAGTCAGTCTGTCAGTCAGTCAGTCAGTCAGCCTTATTCAGTCAGTCTGTCAGTCATCCTTATTCAGTCAGTCTGTCAGTCAGTCAGTCGGTCAGTCCTGTCCAGTCAGTTAGTCAGTCAAGCAGTCAGTCAGGTAGTCAAGCAGTCAGTCAGTCAGTGTCAGTCAGTCATTTAGTCATTCAGTCAGTCAGTGAAATAGCCAGTCAGAGAGTCAAGCAGTCAGTCAGTCAGTCTCAGTCAGTCAGTTAGTCAGTCAGTCAGTCAGTCAGTCAGTCAGTCCAGTCTCAGTCAGTCAGGCAGTTAGTCAGTCAGTCTCGGTCAGTCAGTGAGTCAGTCAGTCAGTATCAGTCAGTCAGTGAGTCAGTCTGTCAGTCAGGCAGTATCAGTCAGGCAGTAAGGCTCCGCTCGACACAACTCCGATAGCCTAATGGCTAGACCGCTGGTCTTCCAAGCGAGTGGCCTGGGTTCGAGTCCCAGCCGGAGCGAATATCTTCAATGTATATATTTCTTTTCTAATTTGAAAATTCTTTTTTTTTTTCAATTTCTTTCCTTTGCAATTATTGATTATTTATGTAGGGAAGAAAATTCTGAGTCAGTTTAATTTTTCGACACGAAGATTTCAAAGTGTTTAAATAAACAATTACCAAGGTGCATTTTTTGTTTTTATTATATTTAAAACTCCCACCGACAGAGCTCCCATAGACTAATGGCTAGAGTGTTAGGCTTCCAAGCGAGTGGCTCTGGGTTCGAGTCCCAGCCTGAACGAAAATCTTCAATGTATACTTCTAGTTTCTAATTTGAAATTTCTTCTTCTTTTTTTTTTAATTTTTCTCTTTTGCGAATATAGATTATTTATGTAGGGAGAAAAATTCTGAGTCAGTTTAATTATTCGACCTGTAAATTTCAAAGTGTTTGAATCAATAATTACCAAGGTGCATTTTTTGTTTTTATTATATTTAAGACTTCCATCGACAGAGCTCCGATAGCCTAATGGCTAGACCGTTGGGTTCCAAGCGCGTGGTACTGGGTTCGAGTCCCGGCCGGAACGAAAATCTTCCATGTATATATTTCTCTTCTAATTTGAAGATTCTTTTTTTTTCAATTTCTTTCTTTTGCAAATATGGATTATTTATGTACGGAAGAAAATTCTGAGTCAGTTTAATCATTCGACCTTTAGATTTCAAAGATTTTAGATCAATAATTACTAAGGTGCATTTTTTGTTTTTATTATAATTAAGACACCGATCAACAGATATCCGATAGTATATTGGCGAGAGCGTTGGGCTTCCATGAGTGTCGCCCTGGGTTCAAATCCCAGCCGGAAAGGAAATCTTAAATGCAAATATTGTTTTCTAATTTTATAATTCTTTTTTTTTTATTTTTCCCTTTTGCGAAGTCAGTCAGTCAGTCTGACAGTCAATCAGTCAAGCACTCAGTCATTCAGTCTCAGTCAGTCAGTCCAGTCAGTCAGGCACTCAGTCAGTCAGTTAGTCCTTCAGCCAGTCAGTCAAGCAGTCAGTCATTTAGTCTCAGTCAGTCAGTCATTCATTCAGTCAGTCAGGCAGTCAGTCAGTCAGTCAGTCGGTCAGTCCTGTGCAGTCAGTTAGTCACTAAAGCAGTCAGTCAGTCTCAGTCAGTCAGTCAGTCAGTCAGTCCAGTCCAGTCTCAGTCAGTCAGTCAGTCAGTCTCGGTCAGTCAGTCAGTCAGTCATTCAGTCAGTCAGTCAGTCAGGCAGTCACTCAGTCGGTCAGCCTTATTCAGTCAGTCTGTCAGTCAGTCAGTCAGTCATCCTTATTCAGTCAGTCTGTCAGTCAGTCAGTCGGTCAGTCCTGTACAGTCAGTTAGTCAGTCAAGCAGTCAGTCAGGTAATCAAGCAGTCAGTCAGTCAGTGTCAGTCAGTCATTTAGTCATTCAGTCAGTCAGTGAAATAGCCAGTCAGAGAGTCAAGCAGTCAGTCAGTCAGTCTCAGTCAGTCAGTTAGTCAGTCAGTCAGTCAGTCAGTCCAGTCTCAGTCAGTCAGTCCAGTCTCAGTCAGTCAGGCAGTTAGTCAGTCAGTCTCGGTCAGTCAGTGAGTCAGTCAGTCAGTGAGTCAGTCTGCCAGTCAGGCAGTATCAGTCAGGCAGTAAGACTCCGCTCGACAGAACTCCGATAGCCTAATGGCTAGACCGCTGGTCTTCCAAGCGAGTCGCCTGGGTTCGAATCCCAGCCGGAGCGAATATCTTCAATGTATATATTTCTTTTCTAATTTGAAAATTCTTTTTTTTTTCAATTTCTTTCCTTTGCAATTATTGATTATTTATGTAGGGAAGAAAATTCTGAGTCAGTTTAATTTTTCGACACGAAGATTTCAAAGTGTTTAAATAAACAATTACCAAGGTGCATTTTTTGTTTTTATTATATTTAAAACTCCCACCGACAGAGCTCCCATAGACTAATGGCTAGAGTGTTAGGCTTCCAAGCGAGTGGCCCTGGGTTCGAGTCCCAGCCTGAACGAAAATCTTCAATGTATACTTTTAGTTTCTAATTTGAAATTTCTTCTTCTTTTTTTTTTTAATTTTTCTCTTTTGCCAATATTGATTATTTATGTAGGGAGAAAAATTCTGAGTCAGTTTAATTATTCGACCTGTAAATTTCAAAGTGTTTGAATCAATAATTACCAAGGTGCATTTTTTGTTTTTATTATATTTAAGACTTCCATCGACAGAGCTCCGATAGCCTAATGGCTAGACCGTTGGGTTCCTAACGCGTGGTACTGGGTTCGAGTCCCGGCCGGAAAGGAAAGCTTAAATGCAAATGTTTTTTTCTAATTTTATAATTCTTTTTTTTTTTATTTTTCCCTTTTGCGAAGTCAGTCAGTCAGTCTGACAGTCAATCAGTCAAGCACTCAGTCATTCAGTCTCAGTCAGTCAGTCACTCAGTCAGTCAGTTAGTCCTTCAGCCAGTCAGTCAAGCAGTCAGTCATTTAGTCTCAGTCAGGCAGGCAGTCAGTCAGTCAGTCAGTCAGGCAGGCAGTCAGTTAGTCAGTCAGTCAGGCAGTCAGTCAGTCAGTCAGTCGGTCAGTCCTGTGCAGTCAGTTAGTCACTAAAGCAGTCAGTCAGTCTCAGTCAGTCAGTCAGTCAGTCAGTCCAGTCCAGTCTCAGTCAGTCAGTCAGTCAGTCTCGGTCAGTCAGTCAGTCAGTCATTCAGTCAGTCAGGCAGTCAGTCAGTCGGTCAGCCTTATTCAGTCAGTCTGTCAGTCAGTCAGTCAGTCAGCCTTATTCAGTCAAGCAGTCAGTCATTTAGTCTCAGTCAGGCAGGCAGTCAGTCAGTCAGTCAGTCAGGCAGGCAGTCAGTTAGTCAGTCAGTCAGGCAGTCAGTCAGTCAGTCAGTCGGTCAGTCCTGTCCAGTCAGTTAGTCAGTCAAGCAGTCAGTCAGGTAGTCAAGCAGTCAGTCAGTCAGTGTCAGTCAGTCATTTAGTCATTCAGTCAGTCAGTGAGTCAGTCTGTCAGTCAGTCAGTCGGTCAGTCCTGTCCAGTCAGTTAGTCAGTCAAGCAGTCAGTCAGGTAGTCAAGCAGTCAGTCAGTTAGTGTCAGTCAGTCATTTAGTCATTCAGTCAGTCAGTGAGTCAGTCTGTCAGTCAGGCAGTATCAGTCAGGCAGTAAGACTCCGCTCGACAGAACTCCGATAGCCTAATGGCTAGACCGCTGGTCTTCCGAGCGAGTGGCCTGGGTTCGAGTCCCAGCCGGAGCGAATATCTTCAATGTATATATTTCTTTTCTAATTTGAAAATTCTTTTTTTTTTCAATTTCTTTCCTTTGCAATTATTGATTATTTATGTAGGGAAGAAAATTCTGAGTCAGTTTAATTTTTCGACACGAAGATTTCAAAGTGTTTAAATAAACAATTACCAAGGTGCATTTTTTGTTTTTAATATATTTAAAACTCCCACCGACAGAGCTCCCATAGACTAATGGCTAGAGTGTTAGGCTTCCAAGCGAGTGGCCCTGGGTTCGAGTCCCAGCCTGAACGAAAATCTTCAATGTATACTTTTAGTTTCTAATTTGAAATTTCTTCTTCTTTTTTTTTTAATTTTTCTCTTTTGCGAATATTGATTATTTATGTAGGGAGAAAAATTCTGAGTCAGTTTAATTATTCGACCTGTAAATTTCAAAGTGTTTGAATCAATAATTACCAAGGTGCATTTTTTGTTTTTATTATATTTAAAACTCCCACCGACAGAGCTCCCATAGACTAATGGCTAGAGTGTTAGGCTTCCAAGCGAGTGGCCCTGGGTTCGAGTCCCAGCCTGAACGAAAATCTTCAATGTATACTTTTAGTTTCTAATTTGAAATTTCTTCTTCTTTTTTTTTTAATTTTTCTCTTTTGCGAATATTGATTATTTATGTAGGGAGAAAATTCTGAGTCAGTTTAATTATTCGACCTGTAAATTTCAAAGTGTTTGAATCAATAATTACCAAGGTGCATTTTTTGTTTTTATTATATTTAAGACTTCCATCGACAGAGCTCCAATGGCCTAATGGCTAGACCGTTGGGTTCCAAGCGCGTGGTACTGGGTTCGAGTCCCGGCCGGAACGAAAATCTTCAATGTATATATACCTTTTCTAATTTGAAAATTCTTTTTTTTTTCATTTTCTTTCTTTTGCAAATATCGATTATTTATGTACGGAAGAAAATTCTGAGTCAGTTTAATCATTCGACCTTTAGATTTCAAAGATTTTAGATCAATAATTACCAAGGTGCATTTTTTGTTTTTATTATAATTAAGACACCGATCAACAGAGATCCGATAGTATATTGGCGAGAGCGTTGGGCTTCCATGAGTGTCGCCCTGGGTTCAAATCCCAGCCGGAAAGGAAATCTTAAATGCAAATATTTTTTTCTAATTTTATAATTCTTTTTTTTTATTTTTCCCTTTTGCGAAATCAGTCAGTCAGTCTGACAGTCAATCAGTCAAGCACTCAGTCATTCAGTCTCAGTCAGTCAGTCCAGTCAGTCAGTCACTCAGTCAGTCAGTTAGTCCTTCAGCCAGTCAGTCAAGCAGTCAGTCATTTAGTCTCAGTCAGTCAGTCATTCAGTCAGTCAGTCAGTCAGGCAGTCAGTCAGTCGGTCAGTCCTGTGCAGTCAGTTAGTCACTAAAGCAGTCAGTCAGTCTCAGTCAGTCAGTCAGTCCAGTCCAGTCTCAGTCAGTCAGTCAGTCAGTCTCGGTCAGTCAGTCAGTCAGTCATTCAGTCAGTCAGTCAGTCAGGCAGTCAGTCAGTCGGTCAGCCTTATTCAGTCAGTCTGTCAGTCAGTCAGTCAGTCAGCCTTATTCAGTCAGTCTGTCAGTCATCCTTATTCAGTCAGTCTGTCAGTCAGTCAGTCGGTCAGTCCTGTCCAGTCAGTTAGTCAGTCAAGCAGTCAGTCAGGTAGTCAAGCAGTCAGTCAGTCAGTGTCAGTCAGTCATTTAGTCATTCAGTCAGTCAGTGAAATAGCCAGTCAGAGAGTCAAGCAGTCAGTCAGTCAGTCTCAGTCAGTCAGTTAGTCAGTCAGTCAGTCAGTCAGTCAGTCAGTCCAGTCTCAGTCAGTCAGGCAGTTAGTCAGTCAGTCTCGGTCAGTCAGTGAGTCAGTCAGTCAGTATCAGTCAGTCAGTGAGTCAGTCTGTCAGTCAGGCAGTATCAGTCAGGCAGTAAGGCTCCGCTCGACACAACTCCGATAGCCTAATGGCTAGACCGCTGGTCTTCCAAGCGAGTGGCCTGGGTTCGAGTCCCAGCCGGAGCGAATATCTTCAATGTATATATTTCTTTTCTAATTTGAAAATTCTTTTTTTTTTTCAATTTCTTTCCTTTGCAATTATTGATTATTTATGTAGGGAAGAAAATTCTGAGTCAGTTTAATTTTTCGACACGAAGATTTCAAAGTGTTTAAATAAACAATTACCAAGGTGCATTTTTTGTTTTTATTATATTTAAAACTCCCACCGACAGAGCTCCCATAGACTAATGGCTAGAGTGTTAGGCTTCCAAGCGAGTGGCTCTGGGTTCGAGTCCCAGCCTGAACGAAAATCTTCAATGTATACTTCTAGTTTCTAATTTGAAATTTCTTCTTCTTTTTTTTTTAATTTTTCTCTTTTGCGAATATAGATTATTTATGTAGGGAGAAAAATTCTGAGTCAGTTTAATTATTCGACCTGTAAATTTCAAAGTGTTTGAATCAATAATTACCAAGGTGCATTTTTTGTTTTTATTATATTTAAGACTTCCATCGACAGAGCTCCGATAGCCTAATGGCTAGACCGTTGGGTTCCAAGCGCGTGGTACTGGGTTCGAGTCCCGGCCGGAACGAAAATCTTCCATGTATATATTTCTCTTCTAATTTGAAGATTCTTTTTTTTTCAATTTCTTTCTTTTGCAAATATGGATTATTTATGTACGGAAGAAAATTCTGAGTCAGTTTAATCATTCGACCTTTAGATTTCAAAGATTTTAGATCAATAATTACTAAGGTGCATTTTTTGTTTTTATTATAATTAAGACACCGATCAACAGATATCCGATAGTATATTGGCGAGAGCGTTGGGCTTCCATGAGTGTCGCCCTGGGTTCAAATCCCAGCCGGAAAGGAAATCTTAAATGCAAATATTGTTTTCTAATTTTATAATTCTTTTTTTTTTATTTTTCCCTTTTGCGAAGTCAGTCAGTCAGTCTGACAGTCAATCAGTCAAGCACTCAGTCATTCAGTCTCAGTCAGTCAGTCCAGTCAGTCAGGCACTCAGTCAGTCAGTTAGTCCTTCAGCCAGTCAGTCAAGCAGTCAGTCATTTAGTCTCAGTCAGTCAGTCATTCATTCAGTCAGTCAGGCAGTCAGTCAGTCAGTCAGTCGGTCAGTCCTGTGCAGTCAGTTAGTCACTAAAGCAGTCAGTCAGTCTCAGTCAGTCAGTCAGTCAGTCAGTCCAGTCCAGTCTCAGTCAGTCAGTCAGTCAGTCTCGGTCAGTCAGTCAGTCAGTCATTCAGTCAGTCAGTCAGTCAGGCAGTCACTCAGTCGGTCAGCCTTATTCAGTCAGTCTGTCAGTCAGTCAGTCAGTCATCCTTATTCAGTCAGTCTGTCAGTCAGTCAGTCGGTCAGTCCTGTACAGTCAGTTAGTCAGTCAAGCAGTCAGTCAGGTAATCAAGCAGTCAGTCAGTCAGTGTCAGTCAGTCATTTAGTCATTCAGTCAGTCAGTGAAATAGCCAGTCAGAGAGTCAAGCAGTCAGTCAGTCAGTCTCAGTCAGTCAGTTAGTCAGTCAGTCAGTCAGTCAGTCCAGTCTCAGTCAGTCAGTCCAGTCTCAGTCAGTCAGGCAGTTAGTCAGTCAGTCTCGGTCAGTCAGTGAGTCAGTCAGTCAGTGAGTCAGTCTGCCAGTCAGGCAGTATCAGTCAGGCAGTAAGACTCCGCTCGACAGAACTCCGATAGCCTAATGGCTAGACCGCTGGTCTTCCAAGCGAGTCGCCTGGGTTCGAATCCCAGCCGGAGCGAATATCTTCAATGTATATATTTCTTTTCTAATTTGAAAATTCTTTTTTTTTTCAATTTCTTTCCTTTGCAATTATTGATTATTTATGTAGGGAAGAAAATTCTGAGTCAGTTTAATTTTTCGACACGAAGATTTCAAAGTGTTTAAATAAACAATTACCAAGGTGCATTTTTTGTTTTTATTATATTTAAAACTCCCACCGACAGAGCTCCCATAGACTAATGGCTAGAGTGTTAGGCTTCCAAGCGAGTGGCCCTGGGTTCGAGTCCCAGCCTGAACGAAAATCTTCAATGTATACTTTTAGTTTCTAATTTGAAATTTCTTCTTCTTTTTTTTTTTAATTTTTCTCTTTTGCCAATATTGATTATTTATGTAGGGAGAAAAATTCTGAGTCAGTTTAATTATTCGACCTGTAAATTTCAAAGTGTTTGAATCAATAATTACCAAGGTGCATTTTTTGTTTTTATTATATTTAAGACTTCCATCGACAGAGCTCCGATAGCCTAATGGCTAGACCGTTGGGTTCCTAACGCGTGGTACTGGGTTCGAGTCCCGGCCGGAAAGGAAAGCTTAAATGCAAATGTTTTTTTCTAATTTTATAATTCTTTTTTTTTTTATTTTTCCCTTTTGCGAAGTCAGTCAGTCAGTCTGACAGTCAATCAGTCAAGCACTCAGTCATTCAGTCTCAGTCAGTCAGTCACTCAGTCAGTCAGTTAGTCCTTCAGCCAGTCAGTCAAGCAGTCAGTCATTTAGTCTCAGTCAGGCAGGCAGTCAGTCAGTCAGTCAGTCAGGCAGGCAGTCAGTTAGTCAGTCAGTCAGGCAGTCAGTCAGTCAGTCAGTCGGTCAGTCCTGTGCAGTCAGTTAGTCACTAAAGCAGTCAGTCAGTCTCAGTCAGTCAGTCAGTCAGTCAGTCCAGTCCAGTCTCAGTCAGTCAGTCAGTCAGTCTCGGTCAGTCAGTCAGTCAGTCATTCAGTCAGTCAGGCAGTCAGTCAGTCGGTCAGCCTTATTCAGTCAGTCTGTCAGTCAGTCAGTCAGTCAGCCTTATTCAGTCAAGCAGTCAGTCATTTAGTCTCAGTCAGGCAGGCAGTCAGTCAGTCAGTCAGTCAGGCAGGCAGTCAGTTAGTCAGTCAGTCAGGCAGTCAGTCAGTCAGTCAGTCGGTCAGTCCTGTCCAGTCAGTTAGTCAGTCAAGCAGTCAGTCAGGTAGTCAAGCAGTCAGTCAGTCAGTGTCAGTCAGTCATTTAGTCATTCAGTCAGTCAGTGAGTCAGTCTGTCAGTCAGTCAGTCGGTCAGTCCTGTCCAGTCAGTTAGTCAGTCAAGCAGTCAGTCAGGTAGTCAAGCAGTCAGTCAGTTAGTGTCAGTCAGTCATTTAGTCATTCAGTCAGTCAGTGAGTCAGTCTGTCAGTCAGGCAGTATCAGTCAGGCAGTAAGACTCCGCTCGACAGAACTCCGATAGCCTAATGGCTAGACCGCTGGTCTTCCGAGCGAGTGGCCTGGGTTCGAGTCCCAGCCGGAGCGAATATCTTCAATGTATATATTTCTTTTCTAATTTGAAAATTCTTTTTTTTTTCAATTTCTTTCCTTTGCAATTATTGATTATTTATGTAGGGAAGAAAATTCTGAGTCAGTTTAATTTTTCGACACGAAGATTTCAAAGTGTTTAAATAAACAATTACCAAGGTGCATTTTTTGTTTTTAATATATTTAAAACTCCCACCGACAGAGCTCCCATAGACTAATGGCTAGAGTGTTAGGCTTCCAAGCGAGTGGCCCTGGGTTCGAGTCCCAGCCTGAACGAAAATCTTCAATGTATACTTTTAGTTTCTAATTTGAAATTTCTTCTTCTTTTTTTTTTAATTTTTCTCTTTTGCGAATATTGATTATTTATGTAGGGAGAAAAATTCTGAGTCAGTTTAATTATTCGACCTGTAAATTTCAAAGTGTTTGAATCAATAATTACCAAGGTGCATTTTTTGTTTTTATTATATTTAAAACTCCCACCGACAGAGCTCCCATAGACTAATGGCTAGAGTGTTAGGCTTCCAAGCGAGTGGCCCTGGGTTCGAGTCCCAGCCTGAACGAAAATCTTCAATGTATACTTTTAGTTTCTAATTTGAAATTTCTTCTTCTTTTTTTTTTTTTAATTTTTCTCTTTTGCGAATATTGATTATTTATGTAGGGAGAACAATTCTGAGTCAGTTTAATTATTCGACCTGTAAATTTCAAAGTGTTTGAATCAATAATTTCCAAGGTGCATTTTTTGTTTTTATTATATTTAAGACTTCCATCGACAGAGCTCCGATAGCCTAATGGCTAGACCGTTGGGTTCCTAGCGCGTGGTACTGGGTTCGAGTCCCGGCCGGAACGAAAATCTTCAATGTATATATACCTTTTCTAATTTGAAAATTCTTTTTTTTTTCATTTTCTTTCTTTTGCAAATATCGATTATTTATGTACGTAAGAAAATTCTGAGTCAGTTTAATCATTCGACCTTTAGATTTCAAAGATTTTAGATCAATAATTACCAAGGTGCATTTTTTGTTTTTATTATAATTAAGACACCGCTCAACAGAGATCCGATAGTATATTGGCGAGAGCGTTGGGCTTCCATGAGTGTCGCCCTGGGTTCAAATCCCAGCCGGAAAGGAAATCTTAAATGCAAATATTTTTTTTCTAATTTTATAATTCTTTTTTTTTATTTTTCCCTTTTGCGAAGTCAGTCAGTCAGTCTGACAGTCAATCAGTCAAGCACTCAGTCATTCAGTCTCAGTCAGTCAGTCCAGTCAGTCAGTCACTCAGTCAGTCAGTTAGTCCTTCAGCCAGTCAGTCAAGCAGTCAGTCATTTAGTCTCAGTCAGTCAGTCAGTCAGGCAGTCAGTCAGTCAGTCAGTCGGTCAGTCCTGTGCAGTCAGTTAGTCACTAAAGCAGTCAGTCAGTCTCAGTCAGTCAGTCAGTCAGTCAGTCCAGTCCAGTCTCAGTCAGTCAGTCAGTCAGTCTCGGTCAGTCAGTCAGTCAGTCATTCAGTCAGTCAGTCAGTCAGGCAGTCAGTCAGTCGGTCAGCCTTATTCAGTCAGTCTGTCAGTCAGTCAGTCAGTCAGCCTTATTCAGTCAGTCTGTCAGTCATCCTTATTCAGTCAGTCTGTCAGTCAGTCAGTCGGTCAGTCCTGTCCAGTCAGTTAGTCAGTCAAGCAGTCAGTCAGGTAGTCAAGCAGTCAGTCAGTCAGTGTCAGTCAGTCAGTGAAATAGCCAGTCAGTTAGTCAGTCAGTCAGTCAGTCAGTCAGTCAGTCCAGTCTCAGTCAGTCAGGCAGTTAGTCGGTCAGTCAGTGAGTCAGTCAGTCAGTATCAGTCAGTCAGTGAGTCAGTCTGTCAGTCAGGCAGTATCAGTCAGGCAGTAAGACTCCGCTCGACAGAACTCCGATAGCCTAATGGCTTGACCGCTGGTCTTCCAAACGAGTGGCCTGGGTTCGAGTCCCAGCCGGAGCGAATATCTTCAATGTATATATTTCTTTTCTAATTTGAAAATTCTTTTTTTTTTCAATTTCTTTCCTTTACAATTATCGATTATTTATGTAGGGAAGAAAATTCTGAGTCAGTTTAATTTTTCGACACGAAGATTTCAAACTGTTTAAATAAACAATTACCAAGGTGCATTTTTTGTTTTTATTATATTTAAAACTCCCACCGACAGAGCTCCCATAGACTAATGGCTAGAGTGTTAGGCTTCCAAGCGAGTGGCCCTGGGTTCGAGACCCAGCCTGAACGAAAATCTTCAATGTATACTTTAGTTTCTAATTTGAAATGTCTTCTTCTTTTTTTTTTAATTTTTCTATTTTGCGAATATTGACTATTTATGTACGGAGAAAAATTCTGAGTCAGTTTAATTATTCGACCTGTAAATTTCAAAGTGTTTGAATCAATAATTACCAAGGTGCATTTTTTGTTTTTATTATATTTAAGACTTCCATCGACAGAGCTCCGATAGCCTAATGGCTAGACTGTTGGGTTCCTAGCGCGTGGTACTGGGTTCGAGTCCCGGCCGGAACGAAAATCTTCAATGTATATATACCTTTCCTAATTTGAAAATTCTTTTTTTTTTCCATTTCTTTCTTTTGCAAATATCGATTATTTATGTACGGAAGAAAATTCTGAGTCAGTTTAATCATTCGACCTTTAGATTTCAAAGATTTTAGATCAATAATTACCAAGGTGCATTTTTTGTTTTTATTATAATTAAGACACCGATCAACAGAGATCCGATAGTATATTGGCGAGAGCGTTGGGCTTCCATGAGTGTCGCCCTGGGTTCAAATCCCAGCCGGAAAGGAAATCTTAAATGCAAATATTTTTTTCTAATTTTATAATTCTTTTTTTTTATTTTTCCCTTTTGCGAAGTCAGTCAGTTAGTCTGACAGTCAATCAGTCAAGCACTCAGTCATTCAGTCTCAGTCAGTCAGTCCAGTCAGTCAGTCACTCAGTCAGTCAGTTAGTCCTTCAGCCAGTCAGTCAAGCAGACAGTCATTTAGTCTCAGTCAGTCAGTCATTCAGTCAGTCAGTCAGTCAGGCAGTCAGTCAGTCAGTCGGTCAGTCCTGTGCAGTCAGTTAGTCACTAAAGCAGTCAGTCAGTCTCAGTCAGTCAGTCAGTCCAGTCCAGTCTCAGTCAGTCAGTCAGTCAGTCTCGGTCAGTCAGTCAGTCAGTCATTCAGTCAGTCAGTCAGTCAGGCAGTCAGTCGGTCAGCCTTATTCAGTCAGTCTGTCAGTCAGTCAGTCAGTCAGCCTTATTCAGTCAGTCTGTCAGTCATCCTTATTCAGTCAGTCTGTCAGTCAGTCAGTCGGTCAGTCCTGTCCAGTCAGTTAGTCAGTCAAGCAGTCAGTCAGGTATTCAAGCAGTCAGTCAGTCAGTTTCAGTCAGTCATTTAGTCATTCAGTCTGTCAGTGAAATAGCCAGTCAGAGAGTCAAGCAGTCAGTCAGTCAGTCTCAATCAGTCAGTTAGTCAGTCAGTCAGTCAGTCAGTCAGTCAGTCCAGTCTCAGTCAGTCAGGCAGTTAGTCAGTCAGTCTCGGTCAGTCAGTGAGTCAGTCAGTCAGTATCAGTCAGTCAGTGAGTCAGTCTGTCAGTCAGGCAGTATCAGTCAGGCAGTAAGACTCCGCTCGACAGAACTCCGATAGCCTAATGGCTAGACCGCTGGTCTTCCAAGCGAGTGGCCTGGGTTCGAGTCCCAGCCGGAGCGAATATCTTCAATGTATATATTTCTTTTCTAATTTGAAAATTCTTTTTTTTTTCAATTTCTTTCCTTTGCAATTATTGATTATTTATGTAGGGAAGAAAATTCTGAGTCAGTTTAATTTTTCGACACGAAGATTTCAAAGTGTTTAAATAAACAATTACCAAGGTGCATTTTTTGTTTTTATTATATTTAAAACTCCCACCGACAGAGCTCCCATAGACTAATGGCTAGAGTGTTAGGCTTCCAAGCGAGTGGCCCTGGGTTCGAGTCCCAGCCTGAACGAAAATCTTCAATGTATACTTTTAGTTTCTAATTTGAAATTTCTTCTTCTTTTTTTTTTAATTTTTCTATTTTGCGAATATTGATTATTTATGTAGGGAGAAAAATTCTGAGTCAGTTTAATTATTCGACCTGTAAATTTCAAAGTGTTTGAATCAATAATTACCAAGGTGCATTTTTTGTTTTTATTATATTTAAGACTTCCATCGACAGAGCTCCGATAGCCTAATGGCTAGACCGTTGGGTTCCTAGCGCGTGGTACTGGGTTCGAGTCCCGGACGGAACGAAAATCTTCAATATATATATACCTTTTCTAATTTGAAAATTCTTTTTTTTTTCATTTTCTTTCTTTTGCAAATATCGATTATTTATGTACGGAAGAAAATTCTGAGTCAGTTTAATCATTCGACCTTTAGATTTCAAAGATTTTAGATCAATAATTACTAAGGTGCATTTTTTGTTTTTATTATAATTAAGAAACCGATCAACAGAGATCCGATAGTATATTGGCGAGAGCGTTGGGCTTCCATGAGTGTCGCCCTGGGTTCAAATCCCAGCCGGAAAGGAAATCTTAAATGCAAATATTTTTTTCTAATTTTATAATTCTTTTTTTTTTATTTTTCTCTTTTGCGAAGTCAGTCAGTCAGTCTGACAGTCAATCAGTCAAGCACTCAGTCATTCAGTCTCAGTCAGTCAGTCCACTCAGTCAGTCAGTTAGTCCTTCAGGCAGTCAGTCAAGCAGACAGTCATTTAGTCTCAGTCAGTCAGTCATTCAGTCAGTCAGTCAGTCAGTCTCAGTCAGTCAGTCAGTCAGTCTCGGTCAGTCAGTCAGTCAGTCATTCAGTCAGTCAGTCAGTCAGGCAGTCAGTCAGTCGGTCAGCCTTATTCAGTCAGTCAGTCAGTCAGCCTTATTCAGTCAGTCTGTCAGTCATCCTTATTCAGTCAGTCTGTCAGTCAGTCAGTCGGTCAGTCCTGTCCAGTCAGTTAGTCAGTCAAGCAGTCAGTCAGGTAGTCAAGCAGTCAGTCAGTCAGTGTCAGTCAGTCATTTAGTCATTCAGTCAGTCAGTGAAATAGCCAGTCAGAGAGTCAAGCAGTCAGTCAGTCAGTCTCAGTCAGTCAGTTAGTCAGTCAGTCAGTCAGTCAGTCAGTCAGTTCAGTCTCAGTCAGTCAGGCAGTTAGTCAGTCAGTCTCGGTCAGTCAGTGAGTCAGTCAGTCAGTATCAGTCAGTCAGTGAGTCAGTCTGTCAGTCAGGCAGTATCAGTCAGGCAGTAAGACTCCGCTCGACAGAACTCCGATAGCCTAATGGCTAGACCGCTGGTCTTCCAAGCGAGTGGCCTGGGTTCGAGTCCCAGCCGGAGCGAATATCTTCAATGTATATATTTCTTTTCTAATTTGAAAATTCTTTTTTTTTTCAATTTCTTTCCTTTGCAATTATTGATTATTTATGTAGGGAAGAAAATTCTGAGTCAGTTTAATTTTTCGACACGAAGATTTCAAAGTGTTTAAATAAACAATTACCAAGGTGCATTTTTTGTTTTTATTATATTTAAAACTCCCACCGACAGAGCTCCCATAGACTAATGGCTAGAGTGTTAGGCTTCCAAGCGAGTGGCCCTGGGTTCGAGTCCCAGCCTGAACGAAAATCTTCAATGTGTACTTTTAGTTTCTAATTTGAAATTTCTTCCTCTTTTTTTTTTTAATTTTTCTCTTTTGCGAATATTGATTATTTATGTAGGGAGAAAAATTCTGAGTCAGTTTAATTATTCGACCTGTAAATTTCAAAGTGTTTGAATCAATAATTACCAAGGTGCATTTTTTGTTTTTATTATATTTAAGACTTCCATCGACAGAGCTCCGATAGCCTAATGGCTAGACCGTTGGGTTCCTAGCGCGTGGTACTGGGTTCGAGTCCCGGCCGGAACGAAAATCTTCAATGTATATATACCTTTTCTAATTTGAAAATTCTTTTTTTTTTCATTTTCTTTCTTTTGCAAATATCGATTATTTATGTACGGAAGAAAATTCTGAGTCAGTTTAATCATTCGACCTTTAGATTTCAAAGATTTTAGATCAATAATTACCAAGGTGCATTTTTTGTTTTTATTATAATTAAGACACCGATCAACAGAGATCCGATAGTATATTGGCGAGAGCGTTGGGCTTCCATGAGTGTCGCCCTGGGTTCAAATCCCAGCCGGAAAGGAAATCTTAAATGCAAATATTTTTTTCTAATTTTATAATTCTTTTTTTTTTATTTTTCCCTTTTGCGAAGTCAGTCAGTCAGTCTGAGTGTCAATCAGTCAAGCACTCAGTCATTCAGTCTCAGTCAGTCAGTCCAGTCAGTCAGTCACTCAGTCAGTCAGTTAGTCCTTCAGCCAGTCAGTCAAGCAGTCAGTCATTTAGTCTCAGTCAGTCAGTCATTCAGTCAGTCAGTCAGTCAGGCAGTCAGTCAGTCAGTCAGTCGGTCAGTCCTGTGCAGTCAGTTAGTCACTAAAGCAGTCAGTCAGTCTCAGTCAGTCAGTCAGTCAGTCAGTCCAGTCCAGTCTCAGTCAGTCAGTCAGTCAGTCTCGGTCAGTCAGTCAGTCAGTCATTCAGTCAGTCAGTCAGTCAGGCAGTCAGTCAGTCGGTCAGCCTTATTCAGTCAGTCTGTCAGTCAGTCAGTCAGTCAGCCTTATTCAGTCAGTCTGTCAGTCATCCTTATTCAGTCAGTCTGTCAGTCAGTCAGTCGGTCAGTCCTGTCCAGTCGGTTAGTCAGTCAAGCAGTCAGTCAGGTAGTCAAGCAGTCAGTCAGTCAGTCTCAGTCAGTCAGTTAGTCAGTCAGTCTCAGTCAGTCAGTTAGTAAGTCAGTCAGTCAGTCAGTCAGTCAGTCCAGTCTCAGTCAGTCAGGCAGTTAGTCAGTCAGTCTCGGTCAGTCAGTGAGTCAGTCAGTCAGTATCAGTCAGTCAGTGAGTCAGTCTGTCAGTCAGGCAGTATCAGTCAGGCAGTAAGACTCCGCTCGATAGAACTCCGATAGCCTAATGGCTTGACCGCTGGTCTTCCAAACGAGTGGCCTGGGTTCGAGTCCCAGCCGGAGCGAATATCTTCAATGTATACTTTAGTTTCTAATTTGAAATTTCTTCTTCTTTTTTTTTTTTAATTTTTCTATTTTGCGAATATTGATTATTTATGTAGGGAGAAAAATTCTGAGTCAGTTTAATTATTCGACCTGTAAATTTCAAAGTGTTTGAATCAATAATTACCAAGGTGCATTTTTTGTTTTTATTATATTTAAGACTTCCATCGACAGAGATCCGATAGCCTAATGGCTAGACCGTTGGGTTCCTAGCGCGTGGTACTGGGTTCGAGTCCCGGCCGGAACGAAAATCTTCAATGTATATATACCTTTCCTAATTTGAAAATTCTTTTTTTTTTCAATTTCTTTCTTTTGCAAATATCGATTATTTATGTACGGAAGAAAATTCTGAGTCAGTTTAATCATTCGACCTTTAGATTTCAAAGATTTTAGATCAATAATTACCAAGGTGCATTTTTTGTTTTTATTATAATAAAGACACCGATCAACAGAGATCCGATAGTATATTAGCGAGAGCGTTGGGCTTCCATGAGTGTCGCCCTGGGTTCAAATCCCAGCCGGAAAGGAAATCTTAAATGCAAATACTTTTTTCTAATTTTATAATTCTTTTTTTTTATTTTTCCCTTTTGCGAAGTCAGTCAGTCAGTCTGACAGTCAATCAGTCAAGCACTCAGTCATTCAGTCTCAGTCAGTCAGTCCAGTCAGTCAGTCACTCAGTCAGTCAGTTAGTCCTTCAGCCAGTCAGTCAAGCAGACAGTCATTTAGTCTCAGTCAGTCAGTCATTCAGTCAGTCAGTCAGTCAGGCAGTCAGTCAGTCAGTCAGTCGGTCAGTCCTGTGCAGTCAGTTAGTCACTAAAGCAGTCAGTCAGTCTCAGTCAGTCAGTCAGTCCAGTCCAGTCTCAGTCAGTCAGTCAGTCAGTCTCGGTCAGTCAGTCAGTCATTCAGTCAGTCAGTCAGTCAGGCAGTCAGTCAGTCGGTCAGCCTTATTCAGTCAGTCTGTCAGTCAGTCAGTCAGTCAGCCTTATTCAGTCAGTCTGTCAGTCATCCTTATTCAGTCAGTCTGTCAGTCAGTCAGTCGGTCAGTCCTGTCCAGTCAGTTAGTCAGTCAAGCAGTCAGTCAGGTAGTCAAGCAGTCAGTCAGTCAGTGTCAGTCAGTCATTTAGTCATTCAGTCAGTCAGTGAAATAGCCAGTCAGAGAGTCAAGCAGTCAGTCAGTCAGTCTCAGTCAGTCAGTTAGTCAGTCAGTCAGTCAGTCAGTCAATCAGTCCAGTCTCAGTCAGTCAGGCAGTTAGTCAGTCAGTCTCGGTCAGTCAGTGAGTCAGTCAGTCAGTATCAGTCAGTCAGTGAGTCAGTCTGTCAGTCAGGCAGTATCAGTCAGGCAGTAAGACTCCGCTCGACAGAACTCCGATAGCCTAATGGCTAGACCGCTGGTCTTCCAAGCGAGTGGCCTGGGTTCGAGTCCCAGCCGGAGCGAATATCTTCAATGTATATATTTCTTTTCTAATTTGAAAATTCTTTTTTTTTTCAATTTCTTTCCTTTTGCAATTATTGATTATTTATGTAGGGAAGAAAATTCTGAGTCAGTTTAATTTTTCGACACGAAGATTTCAAAGTGTTTAAATAAACAATTACCAAGGTGCATTTTTTGTTTTTATTATATTTAAAACTCCCACCGACAGAGCTCCCATAGACTAATGGCTAGAGTGTTAGGCTTCCAAGCGAGTGGCCCTGGGTTCGAGTCCCAGCCTGAACGAAAATCTTCAATGTATACTTTTCGTTTCTAATTTGAAATTTCTTCCTCTTTTTTTTTTTTAATTTTTCTCTTTTGCGAATATTGATTATTTATGTAGGGAGAAAAATTCTGAGTCAGTTTAATTATTCGACCTGTAAATTTCAAAGTGTTTGAATCAATAATTACCAAGGTGCATTTTTTGTTTTTATTATATTTAAGACTTCCATCGACAGAGCTCCGATAGCCTAATGGCTAGACCGTTGGGTTCCTAGCGCGTGGTACTGGGTTCGAGTCCCGGCCGGAACGAAAATCTTCAATGTATATATACCTTTTCTAATTTGAAAATTCTTTTTTTTTTCATTTTCTTTCTTTTGCAAATATCGATTATTTATGTACGGAAGAAAATTCTGAGTCAGTTTAATCATTCGACCTTTAGATTTCAAAGATTTTAGATCAATAATTACCAAGGTGCATTTTTTGTTTTTATTATAATTAAGACACCGATCAACAGAGATCCGATAGTATATTGGCGAGAGCGTTGGGCTTCCATGAGTGTCGCCCTGGGTTCAAATCCCAGCCGGAAAGGAAATCTTAAATGCAAATATTTTTTTCTAATTTTATAATTCTTTTTTTTTATTTTTCCCTTTTGCGAAGTCAGTCAGTCAGTCTGACAGTCAATCAGTCAAGCACTCAGTCATTCAGTCTCAGTCAGTCAGTCCAGTCAGTCAGTCACTCAGTCAGTCAGTTAGTCCTTCAGCCAGTCAGTCAAGCAGACAGTCATTTAGTCTCAGTCAGTCAGTCATTCAGTCAGTCAGTCAGTCAGGCAGTCAGTCAGTCAGTCAGTCGGTCAGTCCTGTGCAGTCAGTTAGTCACTAAAGCAGTCAGTCAGTCTCAGTCAGTCAGTCAGTCCAGTCCAGTCCAGTCTCAGTCAGTCAGTCAGTCAGTCAGGTAGTCAGTCAGTCGGTCAGCCTTATTCAGTCAGTCTGTCGGTCAGTCAGTCAGTCAGCCTTATTCAGTCAGTCTGTCAGTCATCCTTATTCAGTCAGTCTGTCAGTCAGTCAGTCGGTCAGTCCTGTCCAGTCAGTTAGTCAGTCAAGCAGTCAGTCAGGTATTCAAGCAGTCAGTCAGTCAGTGTCAGTCAGTCATTTAGTCATTCAGTCAGTCAGTGAAATAGCCAGTCAGAGAGTCAAGCAGTCACTCAGTCAGTCTCAGTCAGTCAGTTAGTCAGTCAGTCAGTCAGTCAGTCAGTCAGTCCAGTCTCAGTCAGTCAGGCAGTTAGTCAGTCAGTCTCGGTCAGTCAGTGAGTCAGTCAGTCAGTATCAGTCAGTCAGTGAGTCAGTCTGTCAGTCAGGCAGTATCAGTCAGGCAGTAAGACTCCGCTCGACAGAACTCCGATAGCCTAATGGCTAGACCGCTGGTCTTCCAAGCGAGTGGCCTGGGTTCGAGTCCCAGCCGGAGCGAATATCTTCAATGTATATATTTCTTTTCTAATTTGAAAATTCTTTTTTTTTTTCAATTTCTTTCCTTTTGCAATTATTGATTATTTATGTAGGGAAGAAAATTCTGAGTCAGTTTAATTTTTCGACACGAAGATTTCAAAGTGTTTAAATAAACAATTACCAAGGTGCATTTTTTGTTTTTATTATATTTAAAACTCCCACCGACAGAGCTCCCATAGACTAATGGCTAGAGTGTTAGGCTTCCAAGCGAGTGGCCCTGGGTTCGAGTCCCAGCCTGAACGAAAATCTTCAATGTATACTTTTCGTTTCTAATTTGAAATTTCTTCCTCTTTTTTTTTTTTTAATTTTTCTCTTTTGCGAATATTGATTATTTATGTAGGGAGAAAAATTCTGAGTCAGTTTAATTATTCGACCTGTAAATTTCAAAGTGTTTGAATCAATAATTACCAAGGTGCATTTTTTGTTTTTATTATATTTAAGACTTCCATCGACAGAGCTCCGATAGCCTAATGGCTAGACCGTTGGGTTCCTAGCGCGTGGTACTGGGTTCGAGTCCCGGCCGGAACGAAAATCTTCAATGTATATATACCTTTTCTAATTTGAAAATTCTTTTTTTTTTCATTTTCTTTCTTTTGCAAATATCGATTATTTATGTACGGAAGAAAATTCTGAGTCAGTTTAATCATTCGACCTTTAGATTTCAAAGATTTTAGATCAATAATTACCAAGGTGCATTTTTTGTTTTTATTATAATTAAGACACCGATCAACAGAGATCCGATAGTATATTGGCGAGAGCGTTGGGCTTCCATGAGTGTCGCCCTGGGTTCAAATCCCAGCCGGAAAGGAAATCTTAAATGCAAATATTTTTTTCTAATTTTATAATTCTTTTTTTTTTATTTTTCCCTTTTGCGAAGTCAGTCAGTCAGTCTGACAGTCAATCAGTCAAGCACTCAGTCATTCAGTCTCAGTCAGTCAGTCCAGTCAGTCAGTCACTCAGTCAGTCAGTTAGTCCTTCAGCCAGTCAGTCAAGCAGACAGTCATTTAGTCTCAGTCAGTCAGTCATTCAGTCAGTCAGTCAGTCAGGCAGTCAGTCAGTCAGTCAGTCGGTCAGTCCTGTGCAGTCAGTTAGTCACTAAAGCAGTCAGTCAGTCTCAGTCAGTCAGTCAGTCCAGTCCAGTCCAGTCTCAGTCAGTCAGTCAGTCAGTCAGGTAGTCAGTCAGTCGGTCAGCCTTATTCAGTCAGTCTGTCGGTCAGTCAGTCAGTCAGCCTTATTCAGTCAGTCTGTCAGTCATCCTTATTCAGTCAGTCTGTCAGTCAGTCAGTCGGTCAGTCCTGTCCAGTCAGTTAGTCAGTCAAGCAGTCAGTCAGGTATTCAAGCAGTCAGTCAGTCAGTGTCAGTCAGTCATTTAGTCATTCAGTCAGTCAGTGAAATAGTCAGTCAGAGAGTCAAGCAGTCACTCAGTCAGTCTCAGTCAGTCAGTTAGTCAGTCAGTCAGTCAGTCAGTCAGTCAGTCCAGTCTCAGTCAGTCAGGCAGTTAGTCAGTCAGGCAGTTAGTCAGTCAGTCTCGGTCAGTCAGTGAGTCAGTCAGTCAGTATCAGTCAGTCAGTGAGTCAGTCTGTCAGTCAGGCAGTATCAGTCAGGCAGTAAGACTCCGCTCGACAGAACTCCGATAGCCTAATGGCTAGACCGCTGGTCTTCCAAGCGAGTGGCCTGGGTTCGAGTCCCAGCCGGAGCGAATATCTTCAATGTATATATTTCTTTTCTAATTTGAAAATTCTTTTTTTTTTCAATTTCTTTCCTTTGCAATTATTGATTATTTATGTAGGGAAGAAAATTCTGAGTCAGTTTAATTTTTCGACACGAAGATTTCAAAGTGTTTAAATAAACAATTACCAAGGTGCATTTTTTGTTTTTATTATATTTAAAACTCCCACCGACAGAGCTCCCATAGTCTAATGGCTAGAGTGTTAGGCTTCCAAGCGAGTGGCCCTGGGTTCGAGTCCCAGCCTGAACGAAAATCTTCGATGTATACTTTTCGTTTCTAATTTGAAATTTCTTCCTCTTTTTTTTTTTTAATTTTTCTCTTTTGCGAATATTGATTATTTATGTAGGGAGAAAAATTCTGAGTCAGTTTAATTATTCGACCTGTAAATTTCAAAGTGTTTGAATCAATAATTACCAAGGTGCATTTTTTGTTTTTATTATATTTAAGACTTCCATCGACAGAGCTCCGATAGCCTAATGGCTAGACCGTTGGGTTCCTAGCGCGTGGTACTGGGTTCGTGTCCCGGTCGGAAAGGAAATCTTAAATGCAAATATTTTTTTCTAATTTTATAATTCTTTTTTTTTTATTTTTCCCTTTTGCGAAGTCAGTCAGTCAGTCTGACAGTCAATCAGTCAAGCACTCAGTCATTCAGTCTCAGTCAGTCAGTCCAGTCAGTCAGTCACTCAGTCAGTCAGTTAGTCCTTCAGCCAGTCAGTCAAGCAGTCAGTCATTTAGTTTCAGTCAGTCAGTCATTCAGTCAGTCAGTCAGTCAGGCAGTCAGTCAGTCAGTCAGTCGGTCAGTCCTGTGCAGTCAGTTAGTCACTAAAGCAGTCAGTCAGTCTCAGTCAGTCAGTCAGTCCAGTCCAGTCTCAGTCAGTCAGTCAGTCAGTCTCGGTCAGTCAGTCAGTCAGTCATTCAGTCAGTCAGTCAGTCAGGCAGTCAGTCAGTCGGTCAGCCTTATTCAGTCAGTCTGTCAGTCAGTCAGTCATTCAGTCAGTCAGTCAGTCAGTCGGTCAGTCCTGTGCAGTCAGTTAGTCACTAAAGCAGTCAGTCAGTCTCAGTCAGTCAGTCAGTCCAGTCCAGTCCAGTCTCAGTCAGTCAGTCAGGTAGTCAGTCAGTCGGTCAGCCTTATTCAGTCAGTCTGTCAGTCAGTCAGTCAGTCAGCCTTATTCAGTCAGTCTGTCAGTCATCCTTATTCAGTCAGTCTGTCAGTCAGTCAGTCGGTCAGTCCTGTCCAGTCAGTTAGTCAGTCAAGCAGTCAGTCAGGTATTCAAGCAGTCAGTCAGTCAGTGTCAGTCAGTCATTTAGTCATTCAGTCAGTCAGTGAAATAGCCAGTCAGAGAGTCAAGCAGTCACTCAGTCAGTCTCAGTCAGTCAGTTAGTCAGTCAGTCAGTCAGTCAGTCAGTCAGTCCAGTCTCAGTCAGTCAGGCAGTTAGTCAGTCAGTCTCGGTCAGTCGGTGAGTCAGTCAGTCAGTATCAGTCAGTCAGTGAGTCAGTCTGTCAGTCAGGCAGTATCAGTCAGGCAGTAAGACTCCGCTCGACAGAACTTCGATAGCCTAATGGCTAGACCGCTGGTCTTCCAAGCGAGTGGCCTGGGTTCGAGTCCCAGCCGGAGCGAATATCTTCAATGTATATATTTCTTTTCTAATTTGAAAATTCTTTTTTTTTCAATTTCTTTCCTTTGCAATTATTGATTATTTATGTAGGGAGAAAAATTCTGAGTCAGTTTAATTATTCGACCTGTAAATTTCAAAGTGTTTGAATCAATAATTTCCAAGGTGCATTTTTTGTTTTTATTATATTTAAGACTTCCATCGACAGAGCTCCGATAGCCTAATGGCTAGACCGTTGGGTTCCTAGCGCGTGGTACTGGGTTCGAGTCCCGGTCGGAAAGGAAATCTTAAATGCAAATATTTTTTTTCTAATTTTATAATTCTTTTTTTTTTATTTTTCCCTTTTGTGAAGTCAGTCAGTCAGTCTGACAGTCAATCAGTCAAGCACTCAGTCATTCAGTCTCAGTCAGTCAGTCCAGTCAGTCAGTCACTCAGTCAGTCAGTTAGTCCTTCAGCCAGTCAGTCAAGCAGTCAGTCATTTAGTCTCAGTCAGTCAGTCATTCAGTCAGTCAGTCAGTCAGGCAGTCAGTCAGTCAGTCAGTCGGTCAGTCCTGTGCAGTCAGTTAGTCACTAAAGCAGTCAGTCAGTCTCAGTCAGTCAGTCAGTCAGTCAGTCCAGTCCAGTCTCAGTCAGTCAGTCAGTCAGTCTCGGTCAGTCAGTCAGTCAGTCAGTCATTCAGTCAGTCAGTCAGTCAGGCAGTCAGTCAGTCGGTCAGCCTTATTCAGTCAGTCAGTCAGTCAGCCTTATTCAGTCAGTCTGTCAGTCATCCTTATTCAGTCAGTCTGTCAGTCAGTCAGTCGGTCAGTCCTGTCCAGTCAGTTAGTCAGTCAAGCAGTCAGTCAGGTAGTCAAGCAGTCAGTCAGTCAGTGTCAGTCAGTCATTTAGTCATTCAGTCAGTCAGTGAAATAGCCAGTCAGAGAGTCAAGCAGTCAGTCAGTCAGTCTCAGTCAGTCAGTTAGTCAGTCAGTCAGTCAGTCAGTCAGTCAGTCCAGTCTCAGTCAGTCAGGCAGTTAGTCAGTCAGTCTCGGTCAGTCAGTGAGTCAGTCAGTCAGTGAGTCAGTCTGTCAGTCAGGCAGTATCAGTCAGGCAGTAAGACTCCGCTCGACAGAACTCCGATAGCCTAATGGCTAGACCGCTGGTCTTCCAAGCGAGTGGCCTGGGTTCGAGTCCCAGCCGGAGCGAATATCTTCAATGTATATATTTCTTTCCTAATTTGAAAATTCTTTTTTTTTTCAATTTCTTTCCTTTGCAATTATTGATTATTTATGTAGGGAAGAAAATTCTGAGTCAGTTTATTTTCGACACGAAGATTTCAAAGTGTTTAAATAAACAATTACCAAGGTGCATTTTTTGTTTTTATTATATTTAAAACTCCCACCGACAGAGCTCCCATAGACTAATGGCTAGAGTGATAGGCTTCCAAGCGAGTGGCCCTGGGTTCGAGTCCCAGCCTGAACGAAAATCTTCAATGTATACTTTTAGTTTCTAATTTGAAATTTCTTCTTCTTTTTTTTTTAATTTTTCTCTTTTGCGAATATTGATTATTTATGTAGGGAGAAAAATTCTGAGTCAGTTTAATTATTCGACCTGTAAATTTCAAAGTGTTTGAATCAATAATTACCAAGGTGCATTTTTTGTTTTTATTATATTTACGACTTCCATCGACAGAGCTCCGATAGCCTAATGGCTAGACCGTTGGGTTCCTAGCGCGTGGTACTGGGTTCGAGTCCCGGCCGGAAAGGAAATCTTAAATGCAAATATTTTTTTCTAATTTTATAATTCTTTTTTTTTTATTTTTCCCTTTTGCGAAGTCAGTCAGTCAGTCTGACAGTCAATCAGTCAAGCACTCAGTCATTCAGTCTCAGTCAGTCAGTCCAGTCAGTCAGTCACTCAGTCAGTCAGTTAGTCCTTCAGCCAGTCAGTCAAGCAGTCAGTCATTTAGTCTCAGTCAGTCAGTCATTCAGTCAGTCAGGCAGTCAGGCAGTCAGTCAGTCAGTCAGTCGGTCAGTCCTGTGCAGTCAGTTAGTCACTAAAGCAGTCAGTCAGTCTCAGTCAGTCAGTCAGTCAGTCTCGGTCAGTCAGTCAGTCAGCCTTATTCAGTCAGTCTGTCAGTCATCCTTATTCAGTCAGTCTGTCAGTCAGTCAGTCGGTCAGTCCTGTCCAGTCAGTTAGTCAGTCAAGCAGTCAGTCAGGTAGTCAAGCAGTCAGTCAGTCAGTGTCAGTCAGTCATTTAGTCATTCAGTCAGTCAGTGAAATAGCCAGTCAGAGAGTCAAGCAGTCAGTCAGTCAGTCTCAGTCAGTCAGTTAGTCAGTCAGTCAGTCAGTCAGTCAGTCAGTCCAGTCTCAGTCAGTCAGGCAGTTAGTCAGTCAGTCTCGGTCAGTCAGTGAGTCAGTCAGTCAGTATCAGTCAGTCAGTGAGTCAGTCTGTCAGTCAGGCAGTATCAGTCAGGCAGTAAGACTCCGCTCGACAGAACTCCGATAGCCTAATGGCTAGACCGCTGGTCTTCCAAGCGAGTGGCCTGCGTTCAAGTCCCAGCCGGAGCGAATATCTTCAATGTATATATTTCTTTTCTAATTTGAAAATTCTTTTTTTTTTCAATTTCTTTCCTTTGCAATTATTGATTATTTATGTAGGGAAGAAAATTCTGAGTCAGTTTAATTTTTCGACACGAAGATTTCAAAGTGTTTAAATAAACAATTACCAAGGTGCATTTTTTGTTTTTATTATATTTAAAACTCCCACCGACAGAGCTCCCATAGACTAATGGCTAGAGTGTTAGGCTTCCAAGCGAGTGGCCCTGGGTTCGAGTCCCAGCCTGAACGAAAATCTTCAATGTATACTTTAGTTTCTAATTTGAAATTTCTTCTTCTTTTTTTTAATTTTTCTCTTTTGCGAATATTGATTATTTATGTAGGGAGAAAAATTCTGAGTCAGTTTAATTATTCGACCTGTAAATTTCAAAGTGTTTGAATCAATAATTACCAAGGTGCATTTTTTGTTTTTATTATATTTAAGACTTCCATCGACAGAGCTCCGATAGCCTAATGGCTAGACCGTTGGGTTCCTAGCGCGTGGTACTGGGTTCGAGTCCCGGCCGGAAAGGAAAGCTTAAATGCAAATATTTTTTTCTAATTTTATAATTCTTTTTTTTTTTTTATTTTTCCCTTTTGCGAAGTCAGTCAGTCAGTCTGACAGTCAATCAGTCAAGCACTCAGTCATTCAATCTCAGTCAGTCAGTCCAGTCAGTCAGTCACTCAGTCAGTCAGTTAGTCCTTCAGCCAGTCAGTCAAGCAGTCAGTCATTTAGTCTCAGTCAGTCAGTCATTCAGTCAGTCATTCAGTCAGTCAGTCAGTCAGTCGGTCAGTCCTGTGCAGTCAGTTAGTCACTAAAGCAGTCAGTCAGTCTCAGTCAGTCAGTCAGTCAGTCAGTCAGTCCAGTCCAGTCTCAGTCAGTCAGACAGTCAGTCTCGGTCAGTCAGTCAGTCAGTCATTCAGTCAGTCAGTCAGGCAGTCAGTCAGTCGGTCAGCCTTATTCAGTCAGTCTGTCAGTCAGTCAGTCAGTCAGCCTTATTCAGTCAGTCTGTCAGTCAGTCAGTCGGTCAGTCCTGTCCAGTCAGTTAGTCAGTCAAGCAGTCAGTCAGGTAGTCAAGCAGTCAGTCAGTCAGTGTCAGTCAGTCATTTAGTCATTCAGTCAGTCAGTGCAATAGCCAGTCAGAGAGTCAAGCAGTCAGTCAGTCAGTCACTCAGTCAGTCAGTCCAGTCTCAGTCAGTCAGGCAGTTAGTCAGTCAGTCTCGGTCAGTCAGTGAGTCAGTCAGTCAGTATCAGTCAGTCAGTGAGTCAGTCTGTCAGTCAGGCAGTATCAGTCAGGCAGTAAGACTCCGCTCGACAGAACTCCGATAGCCTAATGGCTAGACCGCTGGTCTTCCAAGCGAGTGGCCTGGGTTCGAGTCCCAGCCGGAGCGAATATCTTCAATGTATATATTTCTTTTCTAATTTGAAAATTCTTTTTTTTTTTTTAATTTCTTTCCTTTGCAATTATTGATTATTTATGTAGGGAAGAAAATTCTGAGTCAGTTTAATTTTTCGACACGAAGATTTCAAAGTTTTTAAATAAACAATTACGAATGTGCATTTTTTGTTTTTATTATATTTAAAACTCCCACCGACAGAGCTCCCATAGACTAATGGCTAGAGTGTTAGGCTTCCAAGCGAGTGGCCCTGGGTTCGAGTCCCAGCCTGAACGAAAATCTTCAATGTATACTTTTAGTTTCTAATTTGAAATTTCTTCTTCTTTTTTTTTTTAATTTTTCTCTTTTGCGAATATTGATTATTTATGTAGGGAGAAAAATTCTGAGTCAGTTTAATTATTCGACCTGTAAATTTCAAAGTGTTTGAATCAATAATTACCAAGGTGCATTTTTTGTTTTTATTATATTTAAGACTTCCATCGACAGAGCTCCGATAGCCTAATGGCTAGACCGTTGGGTTCCTAGCGCGTGGTACTGGGTTCGAGTCCCGGCCGGAACGAAAATCTTCAATGTATATATACCTTTTCTAATTTGAAAATTCTTTTTTTTTTCATTTTCTTTCTTTTGCAAATATCGATTATTTATGTACGGAAGAAAATTCTGAGTCAGTTTAATCATTCGACCTTTAGATTTCAAAGATTTTAGATCAATAATTACCAAGGTGCATTTTTTGTTTTTATTATAATTAAGACACCGATCAACAGAGATCCGATAGTATATTGGCGAGAGCGTTGGGCTTCCATGAGTGTCGCCCTGGGTTCAAATCCCAGCCGGAAAGGAAATCTTAAATGCAAATATTTTTTTCTAATTTTATAATTCTTTTTTTTTTATTTTTCCCTTTTGCGAAGTCAGTCAGTCAGTCTGACAGTCAATCAGTCAAGCACTCAGTCATTCAGTCTCAGTCAGTCAGTCCAGTCAGTCAGTCACTCAGTCAGTCAGTTAGTCCTTCAGCCAGTCAGTCAAGCAGACAGTCATTTAGTCTCAGTCAGTCAGTCATTCAGTCAGTCAGTCAGTCAGGCAGTCAGTCAGTCAGTCAGTCGGTCAGTCCTGTGCAGTCAGTTAGTCACTAAAGCAGTCAGTCAGTCTCAGTCAGTCAGTCAGTCCAGTCCAGTCCAGTCTCAGTCAGTCAGTCAGTCAGTCAGGTAGTCAGTCAGTCGGTCAGCCTTATTCAGTCAGTCTGTCAGTCAGTCAGTCAGTCAGTCAGCCTTATTCAGTCAGTCTGTCAGTCATCCTTATTCAGTCAGTCTGTCAGTCAGTCAGTCGGTCAGTCCTGTCCAGTCAGTTAGTCAGTCAAGCAGTCAGTCAGGTATTCAAGCAGTCAGTCAGTGTCAGTCAGTCATTTAGTCATTCAGTCAGTCAGTGAAATAGCCAGTCAGAGAGTCAAGCAGTCACTCAGTCAGTCTCAGTCAGTCAGTTAGTCAGTCAGTCAGTCAGTCAGTCAGTCAGTCCAGTCTCAGTCAGTCAGGCAGTTAGTCAGTCAGTCTCGGTCAGTCAGTGAGTCAGTCAGTCAGTATCAGTCAGTCAGTGAGTCAGTCTGTCACTCAGGCAGTATCAGTCAGGCAGTAAGACTCCGCTCGACAGAACTCCGATAGCCTAATGGCTAGACCGCTGGTCTTCCAAGCGAGTGGCCTGGGTTCGAGTCCCAGCCGGAGCGAATATCTTCAATGTATATATTTCTTTTCTAATTTGAAAATTCTTTTTTTTTTTCAATTTCTTTCCTTTGCAATTATTGATTATTTATGTAGGGAAGAAAATTCTGAGTCAGTTTAATTTTTCGACACGAAGATTTCAAAGTGTTTAAATAAACAATTACCAAGGTGCATTTTTTGTTTTTATTATATTTAAAACTCCCACCGACAGAGCTCCCATAGTCTAATGGCTAGAGTGTTAGGCTTCCAAGCGAGTGGCCCTGGGTTCGAGTCCCAGCCTGAACGAAAATCTTCGATGTATACTTTTCGTTTCTAATTTGAAATTTCTTCCTCTTTTTTTTTTTAATTTTTCTCTTTTGCGAATATTGATTATTTATGTAGGGTGAAAAATTCTGAGTCAGTTTAATTATTCGACCTGTAAATTTCAAAGTGTTTGAATCAATAATTACCAAGGTGCATTTTTTGTTTTTATTATATTTAAGACTTCCATCGACAGAGCTCCGATAGCCTAATGGCTAGACCGTTGGGTTCCTAGCGCGTGGTACTGGGTTCGACTCCCGGTCGGAAAGGAAATCTTAAATGCAAATATTTTTTTCTAATTTTATAATTCTTTTTTTTTTATTTTTCCCTTTTGCGAAGTCAGTCAGTCAGTCTGACAGTCAATCAGTCAAGCACTCAGTCATTCAGTCTCAGTCAGTCAGTCCAGTCAGTCAGTCACTCAGTCAGTCAGTTAGTCCTTCAGCCAGTCAGTCAAGCAGTCAGTCATTTAGTCTCAGTCAGTCAGTCATTCAGTCAGTCAGTCAGTCAGGCAGTCAGTCAGTCAGTCAGTCGGTCAGTCCTGTGCAGTCAGTTAGTCACTAAAGCAGTCAGTCAGTCTCAGTCAGTCAGTCAGTCAGTCAGTCCAGTCCAGTCTCAGTCAGTCAGTCAGTCAGTCTCGGTCAGTCAGTCAGTCAGTCATTCAGTCAGTCAGTCAGTCAGGCAGTCAGTCAGTCGGTCAGCCTTATTCAGTCAGTCTGTCAGTCAGTCAGTCAGTCAGCCTTATTCAGTCAGTCTGTCAGTCATCCTTATTCAGTCAGTCTGTCAGTCAGTCAGTCGGTCAGTCCTGTCCAGTCAGTTAGTCAGTCAAGCAGTCAGTCAGGTAGTCAAGCAGTCAGTCAGTCAGTGTCAGTCAGTCATTTAGTCATTCAGTCAGTCAGTGAAATAGCCAGTCAGAGAGTCAAGCAGTCAGTCAGTCAGTCTCAGTCAGTCAGTTAGTCAGTCAGTCAGTCAGTCAGTCAGTCAGTCCAGTCTCAGTCAGTCAGGCAGTTAGTCAGTCAGTCTCGGTCAGTCAGTGAGTCAGTCAGTCAGTGAGTCAGTCTGTCAGTCAGGCAGTATCAGTCAGGCAGTAAGACTCCGCTCGACAGAACTCCGATAGCCTAATGGCTAGACCGCTGGTCTTCCAAGCGAGTGGCCTGGGTTCGAGTCCCAGCCGGAGCGAATATCTTCAATGTATATATTTCTTTCCTAATTTGAAAATTCTTTTTTTTTTCAATTTCTTTCCTTTGCAATTATTGATTATTTATGTAGGGAAGAAAATTCTGAGTCAGTTTATTTTCGACACGAAGATTTCAAAGTGTTTAAATAAACAATTACCAAGGTGCATTTTTTGTTTTTATTATATTTAAAACTCCCACCGACAGAGCTCCCATAGACTAATGGCTAGAGTGATAGGCTTCCAAGCGAGTGGCCCTGGGTTCGAGTCCCAGCCTGAACGAAAATCTTCAATGTATACTTTTAGTTTCTAATTTGAAATTTCTTCTTCTTTTTTTTTTAATTTTTCTCTTTTGCGAATATTGATTATTTATGTAGGGAGAAAAATTCTGAGTCAGTTTAATTATTCGACCTGTAAATTTCAAAGTGTTTGAATCAATAATTACCAAGGTGCATTTTTTGTTTTTATTATATTTACGACGTCCATCGACAGAGCTCCGATAGCCTAATGGCTAGACCGTTGGGTTCCTAGCGCGTGGTACTGGGTTCGAGTCCCGGCCGGAAAGGAAATCTTAAATGCAAATATTTTTTTCTAATTTTATAATTCTTTTTTTTTATTTTTCCCTTTTGCGAAGTCAGTCAGTCAGTCTGACAGTCAATCAGTCAAGCACTCAGTCATTCAGTCTCAGTCAGTCAGTCCAGTCAGTCAGTCACTCAGTCAGTCAGTTAGTCCTTCAGCCAGTCAGTCAAGCAGTCAGTCATTTAGTCTCAGTCAGTCAGTCATTCAGTCAGTCAGTCAGTCAGGCAGTCAGTCAGTCAGTCAGTCGGTCAGTCCTGTGCAGTCAGTTAGTCACTAAAGCAGTCATTCAGTCTCAGTCAGTCAGTCAGTCAGTCAGTCCAGTCCAGTCTCAGTCAGTCAGTCAGTCAGTCTCGGTCAGTCAGTCAGTCAGCCTTATTCAGTCAGTCTGTCAGTCATCCTTATTCAGTCAGTCTGTCAGTCAGTCAGTCGGTCAGTCCTGTCCAGTCAGTTAGTCAGTCAAGCAGTCAGTCAGGTAGTCAAGCAGTCAGTCAGTCAGTGTCAGTCAGTCATTTAGTCATTCAGTCAGTCAGTGAAATAGCCAGTCAGAGAGTCAAGCAGTCAGTCAGTCAGTCTCAGTCAGTCAGTTAGTCAGTCAGTCAGTCAGTCAGTCAGTCAGTCCAGTCTCAGTCAGTCAGGCAGTTAGTCAGTCAGTCTCGGTCAGTCAGTGAGTCAGTCAGTCAGTATCAGTCAGTCAGTCTGTCAGTCAGGCAGTATCAGTCAGGCAGTAAGACTCCGCTCGACAGAACTCCGATAGCCTAATGGCTAGACCGCTGGTCTTCCAAGCGAGTGGCCTGGGTTCAAGTCCCAGCCGGAGCGAATATCTTCAATGTATATATTTCTTTTCTAATTTGAAAATTCTTTTTTTTTTTCAATTTCTTTCCTTTGCAATTATTGATTATTTATGTAGGGAAGAAAATTCTGAGTCAGTTTAATTTTTCGACACGAAGATTTCAAAGTGTTTAAATAAACAATTACCAAGGTGCATTTTTTGTTTTTATTATATTTAAAACTCCCACCGACAGAGCTCCCATAGACTAATGGCTAGAGTGTTAGGCTTCCAAGCGAGTGGCCCTGGGTTCGAGTCCCAGCCTGAACGAAAATCTTCAATGTATACTTTAGTTTCTAATTTGAAATTTCTTCTTCTTTTTTTTAATTTTTCTCTTTTGCGAATATTGATTATTTATGTAGGGAGAAAAATTCTGAGTCAGTTTAATTATTCGACCTGTAAATTTCAAAGTGTTTGAATCAATAATTACCAAGGTGCATTTTTTGTTTTTATTATATTTAAGACTTCCATCGACAGAGCTCCGATAGCCTAATGGCTAGACCGTTGGGTTCCTAGCGCGTGGTACTGGGTTCGAGTCCCGGCCGGAAAGGAAATCTTAAATGCAAATATTTTTTTCTAATTTTATAATTCTTTTTTTTTTTTATTTTTCCCTTTTGCGAAGTCAGTCAGTCAGTCTGACAGTCAATCAGTCAAGCACTCAGTCATTCAATCTCAGTCAGTCAGTCCAGTCAGTCAGTCACTCAGTCAGTCAGTTAGTCCTTCAGCCAGTCAGTCAAGCAGTCAGTCATTTAGTCTCAGTCAGTCAGTCATTCAGTCAGTCATTCAGTCAGTCAGTCAGTCAGTCGGTCAGTCCTGTGCAGTCAGTTAGTCACTAAAGCAGTCAGTCAGTCTCAGTCAGTCAGTCAGTCAGTCAGTCAGTCAGTCCAGTCCAGTCTCAGTCAGTCAGACAGTCAGTCTCGGTCAGTCAGTCAGTCAGTCATTCAGTCAGTCAGTCAGTCAGGCAGTCAGTCAGTAGGTCAGCCTTATTCAGTCAGTCTCAGTCAGTCAGTCAGTCAGTCAGTCCAGTCCAGTCTCAGTCAGTCAGTCAGTCAGTCTCGGTCAGTCAGTCAGTCAGCCTTATTCAGTCAGTCTGTCAGTCATCCTTATTCAGTCAGTCTGTCAGTCAGTCAGTCGGTCAGTCCTGTCCAGTCAGTTAGTCAGTCAAGCAGTCAGTCAGGTAGTCAAGCAGTCAGTCAGTCAGTGTCAGTCAGTCATTTAGTCATTCAGTCAGTCAGTGCAATAGCCAGTCAGAGAGTCAAGCAGTCAGTCAGTCAGTCACTCAGTCAGTCAGTCCAGTCTCAGTCAGTCAGGCAGTTAGTCAGTCAGTCTCGGTCAGTCAGTGAGTCAGTCAGTCAGTATCAGTCAGTCAGTGAGTCAGTCTGTCAGTCAGGCAGTATCAGTCAGGCAGTAAGACTCCGCTCGACAGAACTCCGATAGCCTAATGGCTAGACCGCTGGTCTTCCAAGCGAGTGGCCTGGGTTCGAGTCCCAGCCGGAGCGAATATCTTCAATGTATATATTTCTTTTCTAATTTGAAAATTCTTTTTTTTTTTAATTTCTTTCCTTTGCAATTATTGATTATTTATGTAGGGAAGAAAATTCTGAGTCAGTTTAATTTTTCGACACGAAGATTTCAAAGTTTTTAAATAAACAATTACGAAGGTGCATTTTTTGTTTTTATTATATTTAAAACTCCCACCGACAGAGCTCCCATAGACTAATGGCTAGAGTGTTAGGCTTCCAAGCGAGTGGCCCTGGGTTCGAGTCCCAGCCTGAACGAAAATCTTCAATGTATACTTTTAGTTTCTAATTTGAAATTTCTTCTTCTTTTTTTTTTTAATTTTTCTCTTTTGCGAATATTGATTATTTATGTAGGGAGAAAAATTCTGAGTCAGTTTAATTATTCGACCTGTAAATTTCAAAGTGTTTGAATCAATAATTACCAAGGTGCATTTTTTGTTTTTATTATATTTAAGACTTCCATCGACAGAGCTCCGATAGCCTAATGGCTAGACCGTTGGGTTCCTAGCGCGTGGTACTGGGTTCGAGTCCCGGCCGGAACGAAAATCTTCAATGTATATATACCTTTTCTAATTTGAAAATTCTTTTTTTTTTTCATTTTCTTTCTTTTGCAAATATCGATTATTTATGTACGGAAGAAAATTCTGAGTCAGTTTAATCATTCGACCTTTAGATTTCAAAGATTTTAGATCAATAATTACCAAGGTGCATTTTTTGTTTTTATTATAATTAAGACACCGATCAACAGAGATCCGATAGTATATTGGCGAGAGCGTTGGGCTTCCATGAGTGTCGCCCTGGGTTCAAATCCCAGCCGGAAAGGAAATCTTAAATGCAAATATTTTTTTCTAATTTTATAATTCTTTTTTTTTTATTTTTCCCTTTTGCGAAGTCAGTCAGTCAGTCTGACAGTCAATCAGTCAAGCACTCAGTCATTCAGTCTCAGTCAGTCAGTCCAGTCAGTCAGTCACTCAGTCAGTCAGTTAGTCCTTCAGCCAGTCAGTCAAGCAGACAGTCATTTAGTCTCAGTCAGTCAGTCATTCAGTCAGTCAGTCAGTCAGGCAGTCAGGCAGTCAGTCAGTCGGTCAGTCCTGTGCAGTCAGTTAGTCACTAAAGCAGTCAGTCAGTCTCAGTCAGTCAGTCAGTCCAGTCCAGTCCAGTCTCAGTCAGTCAGTCAGTCAGTCAGGTAGTCAGTCAGTCGGTCAGCCTTATTCAGTCAGTCTGTCAGTCAGTCAGTCAGTCAGTCAGCCTTATTCAGTCAGTCTGTCAGTCATCCTTATTCAGTCAGTCTGTCAGTCAGTCAGTCGGTCAGTCCTGTCCAGTCAGTTAGTCAGTCAAGCAGTCAGTCAGGTATTCAAGCAGTCAGTCAGTGTCAGTCAGTCATTTAGTCATTCAGTCAGTCAGTGAAATAGCCAGTCAGAGAGTCAAGCAGTCACTCAGTCAGTCTCAGTCAGTCAGTTAGTCAGTCAGTCAGTCAGTCAGTCAGTCAGTCCAGTCTCAGTCAGTCAGGCAGTTAGTCAGTCAGTCTCGGTCAGTCAGTGAGTCAGTCAGTCAGTATCAGTCAGTCAGTGAGTCAGTCTGTCAGTCAGGCAGTATCAGTCAGGCAGTAAGACTCCGCTCGACAGAACTCCGATAGCCTAATGGCTAGACCGCTGGTCTTCCAAGCGAGTGGCCTGGGTTCGAGTCCCAGCCGGAGCGAATATCTTCAATGTATATATTTCTTTTCTAATTTGAAAATTCTTTTTTTTTTCAATTTCTTTCCTTTGCAATTATTGATTATTTATGTAGGGAAGAAAATTCTGAGTCAGTTTAATTTTTCGACACGAAGATTTCAAAGTGTTTAAATAAACAATTACCAAGGTGCATTTTTTGTTTTTATTATATTTAAAACTCCCACCGACAGAGCTCCCATAGTCTAATGGCTAGAGTGTTAGGCTTCCAAGCGAGTGGCCCTGGGTTCGAGTCCAAGCCTGAACGAAAATCTTCGATGTATACTTTTCGTTTCTAATTTGAAATTTCTTCCTCTTTTTTTTTTTAATTTTTCTCTTTTGCGAATATTGATTATTTATGTAGGGAGAAAAATTCTGAGTCAGTTTAATTATTCGACCTGTAAATTTCAAAGTGTTTGAATCAATAATTACCAAGGTGCATTTTTTGTTTTTATTATATTTAAGACTTCCATCGACAGAGCTCCGATAGCCTAATGGCTAGACCGTTGGGTTCCTAGCGCGTGGTACTGGGTTCGACTCCCGGTCGGAAAGGAAATCTTAAATGCAAATATTTTTTTCTAATTTTATAATTCTTTTTTTTTTATTTTTCCCTTTTGCGAAGTCAGTCAGTCAGTCTGACAGTCAATCAGTCAAGCACTCAGTCATTCAGTCTCAGTCAGTCAGTCCAGTCAGTCAGTCACTCAGTCAGTCAGTTAGTCCTTCAGCCAGTCAGTCAAGCAGTCAGTCATTTAGTCTCAGTCAGTCAGTCATTCAGTCAGTCAGTCAGTCAGGCAGTCAGTCAGTCAGTCAGTCGGTCAGTCCTGTGCAGTCAGTTAGTCACTAAAGCAGTCTGTCAGCCTCAGTCAGTCAGTCAGTCAGTCTCGGTCAGTCAGTCAGTCAGTCATTCAGTCAGTCAGTCAGTCAGGCAGTCAGTCAGTCGGTCAGCCTTATTCAGTCAGTCTGTCAGTCAGTCAGTCAGTCAGCCTTATTCAGTCAGTCTGTCAGTCATCCTTATTCAGTCAGTCTGTCAGTCAGTCAGTCGGTCAGTCCTGTCCAGTCAGTTAGTCAGTCAAGCAGTCATTCAGGTAGTCAAGCAGTCAGTCAGTCAGTGTCAGTCAGTCATTTAGTCATTCAGTCAGTCAGTGAAATAGCCAGTCAGAGAGTCAAGCAGTCAGTCAGTCAGTCTCAGTCAGTCAGTTAGTCAGTCAGTCAGTCAGTCAGTCAGTCAGTCCAGTCTCAGTCAGTCAGGCAGTTAGTCAGTCAGTCTCGGTCAGTCAGTGAGTCAGTCAGTCAGTGAGTCAGTCTGTCAGTCAGGCAGTATCAGTCAGGCAGTAAGACTCCGCTCGACAGAACTCCGATAGCCTAATGGCTAGACCGCTGGTCTTCCAAGCGAGTGGCCTGGGTTCGAGTCCCAGCCGGAGCGAATATCTTCAATGTATATATTTCTTTCCTAATTTGAAAATTCTTTTTTTTTTCAATTTCTTTCCTTTGCAATTATTGATTATTTATGTAGGGAAGAAAATTCTGAGTCAGTTTATTTTCGACACGAAGATTTCAAAGTGTTTAAATAAACAATTACCAAGGTGCATTTTTTGTTTTTATTATATTTAAAACTCCCACCGACAGAGCTCCCATAGACTAATGGCTAGAGTGATAGGCTTCCAAGCGAGTGGCCCTGGGTTCGAGTCCCAGCCTGAACGAAAATCTTCAATGTATACTTTTAGTTTCTAATTTGAAATTTCTTCTTCTTTTTTTTTAATTTTTCTCTTTTGCGAATATTGATTATTTATGTAGGGAGAAAAATTCTGAGTCAGTTTAATTATTCGACCTGTAAATTTCAAAGTGTTTGAATCAATAATTACCAAGGTGCATTTTTTGTTTTTATTATATTTACGACTTCCATCGACAGAGCTCCGATAGCCTAATGGCTAGACCGTTGGGTTCCTAGCGCGTGGTACTGGGTTCGAGTCCCGGCCGGAAAGGAAATCTTAAATGCAAATATTTTTTTCTAATTTTATAATTCTTTTTTTTTTATTTTTCCCTTTTGCGAAGTCAGTCAGTCAGTCTGACAGTCAATCAGTCAAGCACTCAGTCATTCAGTCTCAGTCAGTCAGTCCAGTCAGTCAGTCACTCAGTCAGTCAGTTAGTCCTTCAGCCAGTCAGTCAAGCAGTCAGTCATTTAGTCTCAGTCAGTCAGTCATTCAGTCAGTCAGTCAGTCAGGCAGTCAGTCAGTCAGTCAGTCGGTCAGTCCTGTGCAGTCAGTTAGTCACTAAAGCAGTCAGTCAGTCTCAGTCAGTCAGTCAGTCAGTCAGTCCAGTCCAGTCTCAGTCAGTCAGTCAGTCAGTCTCGGTCAGTCAGTCAGTCAGCCTTATTCAGTCAGTCTGTCAGTCATCCTTATTCAGTCAGTCTGTCAGTCAGTCAGTCGGTCAGTCCTGTCCAGTCAGTTAGTCAGTCAAGCAGTCAGTCAGGTAGTCAAGCAGTCAGTCAGTCAGTGTCAGTCAGTCATTTAGTCATTCAGTCAGTCAGTGAAATAGCCAGTCAGAGAGTCAAGCAGTCAGTCAGTCAGTCTCAGTCAGTCAGTTAGTCAGTCAGTCAGTCAGTCAGTCAGTCAGTCCAGTCTCAGTCAGTCAGGCAGTTAGTCAGTCAGTCTCGGTCAGTCAGTGAGTCAGTCAGTCAGTATCAGTCAGTCAGTGAGTCAGTCTGCCAGTCAGGCAGTATCAGTCAGGCAGTAAGACTCCGCTCGACAGAACTCCGATAGCCTAATGGCTAGACCGCTGGTCTTCCAAGCGAGTGGCCTGGGTTCAAGTCCCAGCCGGAGCGAATATCTTCAATGTATATATTTCTTTTCTAATTTGAAAAATTCTTTTTTTTTTCAATTTCTTTCCTTTGCAATTATTGATTATTTATGTAGGGAAGAAAATTCTGAGTCAGTTTAATTTTTCGACACGAAGATTTCAAAGTGTTTAAATAAACAATTACCAAGGTGCATTTTTTGTTTTTATTATATTTAAAACTCCCACCGACAGAGCTCCCATAGACTAATGGCTAGAGTGTTAGGCTTCCAAGCGAGTGGCCCTGGGTTCGAGTCCCAGCCTGAACGAAAATCTTCAATGTATACTTTAGTTTCTAATTTGAAATTTCTTCTTCTTTTTTTTAATTTTTCTCTTTTGCGAATATTGATTATTTATGTAGGGAGAAAAATTCTGAGTCAGTTTAATTATTCGACCTGTAAATTTCAAGGTGTTTGAATCAATAATTACCAAGGTGCATTTTTTGTTTTTATTATATTTAAGACTTCCATCGACAGAGCTCCGATAGCCTAATGGCTAGACCGTTGGGTTCCTAGCGCGTGGTACTGGGTTCGACTCCCGGCCGGAAAGGAAATCTTAAATGCAAATATTTTTTTCTAATTTTATAATTCTTTTTTTTTTTTATTTTTCCGTTTTGCGAAGTCAGTCAGTCAGTCTGACAGTCAATCAGTCAAGCACTCAGTCATTCAATCTCAGTCAGTCAGTCCAGTCAGTCAGTCACTCAGTCAGTCAGTTAGTCCTTCAGCCAGTCAGTCAAGCAGTCAGTCATTTAGTCTCAGTCAGTCAGTCATTCAGTCAGTCATTCAGTCAGTCAGTCAGTCAGTCGGTCAGTCCTGTGCAGTCAGTTAGTCACTAAAGCAGTCAGTCAGTCTCAGTCAGTCAGTCAGTCAGTCAGTCAGTCCAGTCCAGTCTCAGTCAGTCAGACAGTCAGTCTCGGTCAGTCAGTCAGTCAGTCATTCAGTCAGTCAGTCAGTCAGGCAGTCAGTCAGTCGGTCAGCCTTATTCAGTCAGTCTGTCAGTCAGTCAGTCAGTCAGCCTTATTCAGTCAGTCTGTCAGTCAGTCAGTCGGTCAGTCCTGTCCAGTCAGTTAGTCAGTCAAGCAGTCAGTCAGGTAGTCAAGCAGTCAGTCAGTCAGTGTCAGTCAGTCATTTAGTCATTCAGTCAGTCAGTGCAATAGCCAGTCAGAGAGTCAAGCAGTCAGTCAGTCAGTCTCAGTCAGTCAGTTAGTCAGTCAGTCAGTCACTCAGTCAGTCAGTCAGGCAGTTAGTCAGTCAGTCTCGGTCAGTCAGTGAGTCAGTCAGTCAGTATCAGTCAGTCAGTGAGTCAGTCTGTCAGTCAGGCAGTATCAGTCAGGCAGTAAGACTCCGCTCGACAGAACTCTGATAGCCTAATGGCTAGACCGCTGGTCTTCCAAGCGAGTGGCCTGGGTTCGAGTCCCAGCCGGAGCGAATATCTTCAATGTATATATTTCTTTTCTAATTTGAAAATTCTTTTTTTTTTTTAATTTCTTTCCTTTGCAATTATTGATTATTTATGTAGGGAAGAAAATTCTGAGTCAGTTTAATTTTTCGACACGAAGATTTCAAAGTTTTTAAATGAACAATTACCAAGGTGCATTTTTTGTTTTTATTATATTTAAAACTCCCACCGACAGAGCTCCCATAGACTAATGGCTAGAGTGTTAGGCTTCCAAGCGAGTGGCCCTGGGTTCGAGTCCCAGCCTGAACGAAAATCTTCAATGTATACTTTTAGTTTCTAATTTGAAATTTCTTCTTCTTTTTTTTTAATTTTTCTCTTTTGCGAATATTGATTATTTATGTAGGGAGAAAAATTCTGAGTCAGTTTAATTATTCGACCTGTAAATTTCAAAGTGTTTGAATCAATAATTACCAAGGTGCATTTTTTGTTTTTATTATATTTAAGACTTCCATCGACAGAGCTCCGATAGCCTAATGGCTAGACCGTTGGGTTCCTAGCGCGTGGTACTGGGTTCGAGTCCCGGCCGGAACGAAAATCTTCAATGTATATATACCTTTTCTAATTTGAAAATTCTTTTTTTTTTCATTTTCTTTCTTTTGCAAATATCGATTATTTATGTACGGAAGAAAATTCTGAGTCAGTTTAATCATTCGACCTTTAGATTTCAAAGATTTTAGATCAATAATTACTAAGGTGCATTTTTTGTTTTTATTATAATTAAGACACCGATCAACAGAGATCCGATAGTATATTGGCGAGAGCGTTGGGCTTCCATGAGTGTCGCCCTGGGTTCAAATCCCAGCCGGAAAGGAAATCTTAAATGCAAATATTTTTTTTCTAATTTTATAATTCTTTTTTTTTTTATTTTTCCCTTTTGCGAAGTCAGTCAGTCAGTCTGACAGTCAATCAGTCAAGCACTCAGTCATTCAGTCTCAGTCAGTCAGTCCAGTCAGTCAGTCACTCAGTCAGTCAGTTAGTCCTTCAGCCAGTCAGTCAAGCAGTCAGTCATTTAGTCTCAGTCAGTCAGTCATTCAGTCAGTCAGTCAGTCAGGCAGTCAGTCAGTCAGTCAGTCGGTCAGTCCTGTGCAGTCAGTTAGTCACTAAAGCAGTCAGTCAGTCTCAGTCAGTCAGTCAGTCAGTCAGTCAGTCCAGTCCAGTCTCAGTCAGTCAGTCAGTCTCGGTCAGTCAGTCAGTCAGTCATTCAGTCAGTCAGTCAGTCAGGCAGTCAGTCAGTCGGTCAGCCTTATTCATTCAGTCTGTCAGTCAGTCAGTCAGTCATCCTTATTCAGTCAGTCTGTCAGTCATCCTTATTCAGTCAGTCTGTCAGTCAGTCAGTCGGTCAGTCCTGTCCAGTCAGTTAGTCAGTCAAGCAGTCAGTCAGGTAGTCAAGCAGTCAGTCAGTCAGTGTCAGTCAGTCATTTAGTCATTCAGTCAGTCAGTGAAATAGCCAGTCAGAGAGTCAAGCAGTCAGTCAGTCAGTCTCAGTCAGTCAGTTAGTCAGTCAGTCAGTCAGTCAGTCAGTCAGTCCAGTCTCAGTCAGTCAGGCAGTTAGTCAGTCAGTCTCGGTCAGTCAGTGAGTCAGTCAGTCAGTATCAGTCAGTCAGTGAGTCAGTCTGTCAGTCAGGCAGTATCAGTCAGGCAGTAAGACTCCGCTCGACAGAACTCCGATAGCCTAATGGCTAGACCGCTGGTCTTCCAAGCGAGTGGCCTGGGTTCGAGTCCCAGCCGGAGCGAATATCTTCAATGTATATATTTCTTTTCTAATTTGAAAATTCTTTTTTTTCAATTTCTTTCCTTTGCAATTATTGATTATTTATATAGGGAAGAAAATTCTGAGTCAGTTTAATTTTTCGACACGAAGATTTCAAAGTGTTTAAATAAACAATTACCAAGGTGCATTTTTTGTTTTTATTATATTTAAAACTCCCACCGACAGAGCTCCCATAGACTAATGGCTAGAGTGTTAGGCTTCCAAGCGAGTGGCCCTGGGTTCGAGTCCCAGCCTGAACGAAAATCTTCAATGTATACTTTTAGTTTCTAATTTGAAATTTCTTCTTCTTCTTTTTTTTTTTATTTTTCTCTTTTGCGAATATTGATTATTTATATAGGGAGAAAAATTCTGAGTCAGTTTAATTATTCGACCTGTAAATTTCAAAGTGTTTGAATCAATAATTACCAAGGTGCATTTTTTGTTTTTATTATATTTAAGACTTCCATCGACAGAGCTCCGACAGCCTAATGGCTAGACCGTTGGGTTCCAAGCGCGTGGTACTGGGTTCGAGTCCCGGCCGGAACGAAAATCTTCCATGTATATATTTCTCTTCTAATTTGAAGATTCTTTTTTTTTTCATTTTCTTTCTTTTGCAAATATCGATTATTTATGTACGGAAGAAAATTCTGAGTCAGTTTAATCATTCGACCTTTAGATTTCAAAGATTTTAGATCAATAATTACTAAGGTGCATTTTTTGTTTTTATTATAATTAAGACACCGATCAACAGAGATCCGATAGTATATTGGCGAGAGCGTTGGGCTTCCATGAGTGTCGCCCTGGGTTCAAATCCCAGCCGGAAAGGAAATCTTAAATGCAAATACTATTTTATAATTCTTTTTTTTTAATTTTTCCCTTTTGCGAAGTCAGTCAGTCAGTCTGACAGTCAATCAGTCAAGCACTCAGTCATTCAGTCTCAGTCAGTCAGTCCAGTCAGTCAGTCACTCAGTCAGTCAGTTAGTCCTTCAGCCAGTCAGTCAAGCAGTCAGTCATTTAGTCTCAGTCAGTCAGTCATTCAGTCAGTCAGTCAGTCAGGCAGTCAGTCAGTCAGTCAGTCGGTCAGTCCTGTGCAGTCAGTTAGTCACTAAAGCAGTCAGTCAGTCTCAGTCAGTCAGTCAGTCAGTCAGTCAGTCCAGTCCAGTCTCAGTCAGTCAGTCAGTCAGTCTCGGTCAGTCAGTCAGTCAGTCATTCAGTCAGTCAGTCAGTCAGGCAGTCAGTCAGTCGGTCAGCCTTATTCATTCAGTCTGTCAGTCAGTCAGTCAGTCAGCCTTATTCAGTCAGTCTGTCAGTCCTCCTTATTCAGTCAGTCTGTCAGTCAGTCAGTCGGTCAGTCCTGTCCAGTCAGTTAGTCAGTCAAGCAGTCAGTCAGGTAGTCAAGCAGTCAGTCAGTCAGTGTCAGTCAGTCATTTAGTCATTCAGTCAGTCAGTGAAATAGCCAGTCAGAGAGTCAAGCAGTCAGTCAGTCAGTCTCAGTCAGTCAGTTGGTCAGTCAGTCAGTCAGTCAGTCAGTCAGTCCAGTCTCAGTCAGTCAGGCAGTTAGTCAGTCAGTCTCGGTCAGTCAGTGAGTCAGTCAGTCAGTATCAGTCAGTCAGTGAGTCAGTCTGTCAGTCAGGCAGTATCAGTCAGGCAGTAAGACTCCGCTCGACAGAACTCCGATAGCCTAATGGCTAGACCGCTGGTCTTCCAAGCGAGTGGCCTGGGTTCGAGTCCCAGCCGGAGCGAATATCTTCAATGTATATATTTCTTTTCTAATTTGAAAATTCTTTTTTTTTTCAATTTCTTTCCTTTGCAATTATTGATTATTTATGTAGGGAAGAAAATTCTGAGTCAGTTTAATTTTTCGACACGAAGATTTCAAAGTGTTTAAATAAACAATTACCAAGGTGCATTTTTTGTTTTTATTATATTTAAAACTCCCACCGACAGAGCTCCCATAGACTAATGGCTAGAGTGTTAGGCTTCCAAGCGAGTGGCCCTGGGTTCGAGTCCCAGCCTGAAGGAAAATCTTCAATGTATACTTTTAGTTTCTAATTTGAAATTTCATCTTCTTTTTTTTTTTTTATTTTTCTCTTTTGCGAATATTGATTATTTATATAGGGAGAAAAATTCTGAGTCAGTTTAATTATTCGACCTGTAAATTTCAAAGTGTTTGAATCAATAATTACCAAGGTGCATTTTTTGTTTTTATTATATTTAAGACTTCCATCGACAGAGCTCCGACAGCCTAATGGCTAGACCGTTGGGTTCCAAGCGCGTGGTACTGGGTTCGAGTCCCGGCCGGAACGAAAATCTTCCATGTATATATTTCTCTTCTAATTTGAAGATTCTTTTTTTTTTCATTTTCTTTCTTTTGCAAATATCGATTATTTATGTACGGAAGAAAATTCTGAGTCAGTTTAATCATTCGACCTTTAGATTTCAAAGATTTTAGATCAATAATTACTAAGGTGCATTTTTTGTTTTTATTATAATTAAGACACCGATCAACAGAGATCCGATAGTATATTGGCGAGAGCGTTGGGCTTCCATGAGTGTCGCCCTGGGTTCAAATCCCAGCCGGAAAGGAAATCTTAAATGCAAATATTATTTTATAATTCTTTTTTTTTAATTTTTCCCTTTTGCGAAGTCAGTCAGTCAGTCTGACAGTCAATCAGTCAAGCACTCAGTCATTCAGTCTCAGTCAGTCAGTCCAGTCAGTCAGTCACTCAGTCAGTCAGTTAGTCCTTCAGCCAGTCAGTCAAGCAGTCAGTCATTTAGTCTCAGTCAGTCAATCATTCAGTCAGTCAGTCAGTCAGGCAGTCAGTCAGTCAGTCAGTCGGTCAGTCCTGTGCAGTCAGTTAGTCACTGAAGCAGTCAGTCAGTCTCAGTCAGTCAGTCAGTCAGTCAGTCCAGTCCAGTCTCAGTCAGTCAGTCAGTCAGTCTCGGTCAGTCAGTCAGTCAGTCATTCAGTCAGTCAGTCAGTCAGGCAGTCAGTCAGTCGGTCAGCCTTATACAGTCAGTCTGTCAGTCAGTCAGTCAGTCAGCCTTATTCAGTCAGTCTGTCAGTCATCCTTATTCAGTCAGTCTGTCAGTCATCCTTATTCAGTCAGTCTGTCAGTCAGACAGTCGGTCAGTCCTGTCCAGTCAGTTAGTCAGTCAAGCACTCAGTCAGGTAGTCAAGCAGTCAGTCAGTCAGTGTCAGTCAGTCATTTAGTCATTCAGTCAGTCAGTGAAATAGCCAGTCAGAGAGTCAAGCAGTCAGTCAGTCAGTCTCAGTCAGTCAGTTAGTCAGTCAGTCAGTCAGTCAGTCAGTCAGTATCAGTCAGTCAGTGAGTCAGTCTGTCAGTCAGGCAGTATCAGTCAGGCAGTAAGACTCCGCTCGACAGAACTCCGATAGCCTAATGGCTAGACCGCTGGTCTTCCAAGCGAGTGGCCTGGGTTCGAGTCCCAGCCGGAGCGAATATCTTCAATGTATATATTTCTTTTCTAATTTGAAATTTCTTTTTTTTTCAATTTCTTTCCTTTGCAATTATTGATTATTTATGTAGGGAAGAAAATTCTGAGTCAGTTTAATTTTTCGACACGAAGATTTCAAAGTGTTTAAATAAACAATTACCAAGGTGCATTTTTTGTTTTTATTATATTTAAAACTCCCACCGACAGAGCTCCAATAGACTAATGGCTAGAGTGTTAGGCTTCCAAGCGAGTGGCCCTGGGTTCGAGTCCCAGCCTGAACGAAAATCTTCAATGTATACTTTTAGTTTCTAATTTGAAATTTCTTCTTCTTTTTTTTTTATTTTTTCTCTTTTGCGAATATTGATTATTTATGTAGGGAGAAAAATTCTGAGTCAGTTTAATTATTCGACCTGTAAATTTCAAAGTGTTTGAATCAATAATTACCAAGGTGCATTTTTTGTTTTTATTATATTTAAGACTTCCATCGACAGAGCTCCGATAGCCTAATGGCTAGACCGTTGGGTTCCAAGCGCGTGGTACTGGGTTCGAGTCCCGGCCGGAACGAATATCTTCCATGTATATATTTCTCTTCTAATTTGAAGATTCTTTTTTTTTTCAATTTCTTTCTTTTGCAAATATGGATTATTTATGTACGGAAGAAAATTCTGAGTCAGTTTAATCATTCGACCTTTAGATTTCAAAGATTTTAGATCAATAATTACTAAGGTGCATTTTTTGTTTTTATTATAATTAAGACACCGATCAACAGAGATCCGATAGTATATTGGCGAGAGCGTTGGGCTTCCATGTGTGTCGCCCTGGGTTCAAATCCCAGCCGGAAAGGAAATCTTATATGCAAATATTTTTTTCTAATTTTATAATTCTTTTTTTTTTATTTTTCCCTTTTGCGAAGTCAGTCAGTCAGTCTGACAGTCAATCAGTCAAGCACTCAGTCATTCAGTCTCAGTCAGTCAGTCCAGTCACTCAGTCACTCAGTCAGTCAGTTAGTCCTTCAGCCAGTCAGTCAAGCAGTCAGTCATTTAGTCTCAGTCAGTCAGTCATTTAGTCAGTCAGTCAGTCAGGCAGTCAGTCAGTCAGTCAGTCGGTCAGTCCTGGGCAGTCAGTTAGTCACTAAAGCAGTCAGTCAGTCTCAGTCAGTCAGTCAGTCAGTCAGTCAGTCTCGGTCAGTCAGTCAGTCAGTCAGTCATTCAGTCAGTCAGTCAGTCAGGCAGTCAGTCAGTCGGTCAGCCTTATTCAGTCAGTCAGGCAGTCAGTCAGTCAGTCAGCCTTATTCAGTCAGTCTGTCAGTCATCCTTATTCAGTCAGTCTGTCAGTCAGTCAGTCGGTCAGTCCTGTCCAGTCAGTTAGTCAGTCAAGCAGTCAGTCAGGTAGTCAAGCAGTCAGTCAGTCAGTGTCAGTCAGTCATTTAGTCATTCAGTCAGTCAGTGAAATAGCCAGTCAGAGAGTCAAGCAGTCAGTCAGTCAGTCTCAGTCAGTCAGTTAGTCAGTCAGTCAGTCAGTCAGTCAGTCAGTCCAGTCTCAGTCAGTCAGGCAGTTAGTCAGTCAGTCTCGGTCAGTCAGTGAGTCAGTCAGTCAGTATCAGTCAGTCAGTGAGTCAGTCTGTCAGTCAGGCAGTATCAGTCAGGCAGTAAGACTCCGCTCGACAGAACTCCGATAGCCTAATGGCTAGACCGCTGGTCTTCCAAGCGAGTGGCCTGGGTTCGAGTCCCAGCCGGAGCGAATATCTTCAATGTATATATTTCTTTTCTAATTTGAAAATTCTTTTTTTTTTCAATTTCTTTCCTTTGCAATTATTGATTATTTATGTAGGGAAGAAAATTCTGATTCAGTTTAATTTTTCGACACGAAGATTTCAAAGTGTTTAAATAAACAATTACCAAGGTGCATTTTTTGTTTTTATTATATTTAAAACTCCCACCGACAGAGCTCCCATAGACTATTGGCTAGAGTGTTAGGCTTCCAAGCGAGTGGCCCTGGGTTCGAGTCCCAGCCTGAACGAAAATCTTCAATGTATACTTTTAGTTTCTAATTTGAAATTTCTTCTTCTTTCTTTTTTAATTTTTCTCTTTTGCGAATAATAATTATTTATGTAGGGAGAAAAATTCTGAGTCAGTTTAATTATTCGACCTGTAAATTTCAAAGTGTTTGAATCAATAATTACCAAGGTGCATTTTTTGTTTTTATTATATTTAAGACTTCCATCGACAGAGCTCCGATAGCCTAATGGCTAGACCGTTGGGTTCCTAGCGCGTGGTACTGGGTTCGAGTCCCGGCCGGAAAGGAAATCTTAAATGCAAATATTTTTTTCTAATTTTATAATTCTTTTTTTTTTATTTTTCCCTTTTGCGAAGTCAGTCAGTCAGTCTGACAGTCAATCAGTCAAGCACTCAGTCATTCAGTCTCAGTCAGTCAGTCCAGTCAGTCAGTCACTCAGTCAGTCAGTTAGTCCTTCAGCCAGTCAGTCAAGCAGTCAGTCATTTAGTCTCAGTCAGTCAGTCATTCAGTCAGTCAGTCAGTCAGGCAGTCAGTCAGTCAGTCAGTCAGACCAGTCCAGTCTCAGTCAGTCAGTCAGTCAGTCTCGGTCAGTCAGTCAGTCAGTCATTCAGTCAGTCAGTCAGTCAGGCAGTCAGTCAGTCGGTCAGCCTTATTCAGTCAGTCTGTCAGTCAGTCAGTCAGGCAGTCAGTCAGTCGGTCAGCCTTATTCAGTCAGTCTGTCAGTCAGTCAGTCAGTCAGCCTTATTCAGTCAGTCTGTCAGTCATCCTTATTCAGTCAGTCTGTCAGTCATCCTTATTCAGTCAGTCTGTCAGTCAGTCAGTCGGTCAGTCCTGTCCAGTCAGTTAGTCAGTCAAGCAGTCAGTCAGGTAGTCAAGCAGTCAGTCAGTCAGTGTCAGTCAGTCATTTAGTCATTCAGTCAGTCAGTGAAATAGCCAGTCAGAGAGTCAAGCAGTCAGTCAGTCAGTCTCAGTCAGTCAGTTAGTCAGTCAGTCAGTCAGTCAGTCCAGTCTCAGTCACTCAGGCAGTTAGTCAGTCAGTCTCGGTCAGTCAGTGAGTCAGTCAGTCAGTATCAGTCAGTCAGTGAGTCAGTCTGTCAGTCAGGCAGTATCAGTCAGGCAGTAAGACTCCGCTCGATAGAACTCCGATAGCCTAATGGCTAGACCGCTGGTCTTCCAAGCGAGTGGCCTGGGTTCGAGTCCCAGCCGGAGCGAATATCTTCAATGTATATATTTCTTTTCTAATTTGAAAATTCTTTTTTTTTTCAATTTCTTTCCTTTGCAATTATTGATTATTTATGTAGGGAAGAAAATTCTGAGTCAGTTTAATTTTTCGACACGAAGATTTCAAAGTGTTTAAATAAACAATTACCAAGGTGCATTTTTTGTTTTTATTATATTTAAAACTCCCACCGACAGAGTTCCCATAGACTAATGGCTAGAGTGTTAGGCTTCCAAGCGAGTGGCCCTGGGTTCGAGTCCCAGCCTGAACGAAAATCTTCAATGTATACTTTTAGTTTCTAATTTGAAATTTCTTCTTCTTTTTTTTTAATTTTTCTCTTTTGCGAATATTGATTATTTATATAGGGAGAAAAATTCTGAGTCAGTTTAATTATTCGACCTGTAAATTTCAAAGTGTTTGAATCAATAATTACCAAGGTGCATTTTTTGTTTTTATTATATTTAAGACTTCCATCGACAGAGCTCCGATAGCCTAATGGCTAGACCGTTGGGTTCCAAGCGCGTGGTACTGGGTTCGAGTCCCGGCCGGAACGAAAATCTTCCATGTATATATTTCTCTTCTAATTTGAAGATTTTTTTTTTTCAATTTCTTTCTTTTGCAAATATGGATTATTTATGTACGGAAGAAAATTCTGAGTCAGTTTAATCATTCGACCTTTAGATTTCAAAGATTTTAGATCAATAATTACTAAGGTGCATTTTTTGTTTTTATTATAATTAAGACACCGATCAACAGAGGTCCGATAGTATATTGGCGAGAGCGTTGGGCTTCCATGAGTGTCGCCCTGGGTTCAAATCCCAGCCGGAAAGGAAATCTTAAATGCAAATATTATTTTATAATTCTTTTTTTTTATTTTTCCCTTTTGCGAAGTCAGTCAGTCAGTCTGACAGTCAATCAGTCAAGCACTCAGTCATTCAGTCTCAGTCAGTCAGTCCAATCAGTCAGTCACTCAGTCAGTCAGTTAGTCCTTCAGCCAGTCAGTCAAGCAGTCAGTCATTTAGTCTCAGTCAGTCAGTCATTCAGTCAGTCAGTCAGTCAGGCAGTCAGTCAGTCAGTCAGTCGGTCAGTCCTGTGCAGTCAGTTAGTCACTAAAGCAGTCAGTCAGTCTCAGTCAGTCAGTCAGTCAGTCAGTCCAGTCCAGTCTCAGTCAGTCAGTCAGTCAGTCTCGGTCAGTCAGTCAGTCAGTCATTCAGTCAGTCAGTCAGTCAGGCAGTCAGTCAGTCGGTCAGCCTTATTCAGTCAGTCTGTCAGTCAGTCAGTCAGTCAGTCAGCCTTATTCAGTCAGTCTGTCAGTCATCCTTATTCAGTCAGTCTGTCAGTCAGTCAGTCGGTCAGTCCTGTCCAGTCAGTTAGTCAGTCAAGCAGTCAGTCAGGTAGTCAAGCAGTCAGTCAGTCAGTGTCAGTCAGTCATTTAGTCATTCAGTCAGTCAGTGAAATAGCCAGTCAGAGAGTCAAGCAGTCAGTCAGTCAGTCTCAGTCAGTCAGTTAGTCAGTCAGTCAGTCAGTCAGTCAGTCAGTCCAGTCTCAGTCAGTCAGGCAGTTAGTCAGTCAGTCTCGTTCAGTCAGTGAGTCAGTCAGTCAGTATCAGTCAGTCAGTGAGTCAGTCTGTCAGTCAGGCAGTATCAGTCAGGCAGTAAGACTCAGCTCGACAGAACTCCGATAGCCTAATGGCTAGACCGCTGGTCTTCCAAGCGAGTGGCCTGGGTTCGAGTCCCAGCCGGAGCGAATATCTTCAATGTATATATTTCTTTTCTAATTTGAAAATTCTTTTTTTTTCAATTTCTTTCCTTTGCAATTATTGATTATTTATGTAGGGAAGAAAATTCTGAGTCAGTTTAATTTTTCGACACGAAGATTTCAAAGTGTTTAAATAAACAATTACCAAGGTGCATTTTTTGTTTTTATTATATTTAAAACTCCCACCGACAGAGCTCCCATAGACTAATGGCTAGAGTGTTAGGCTTCCAAGCGAGTGGCCCTGGGTTCGAGTCCCAGCCTGAACGAAAATCTTCAATGCATACTTTTAGTTTCTAATTTGAAATTTCTTCTTTTTTTTTAATTTTTCTCTTTTGCGAATATTGATTATTTATGTAGGGAGAAAAATTCTGAGCCAGTTTAATTATTCGACCTGTAAATTTCAAAGTGTTTGAATCAATAATTACCAAGGTGCATTTTTTGTTTTTATTATATTTAAGACTTCCATCGACAGAGCTCCGATAGCCTAATGGCTAGACCGTTGGGTTCCTAGCGCGTGGTACTGCGTTCGAGTCCCGGCCGGAACGAAAATCTACCATGTATATATTTCTCTTCTAATTGGAAAATTTTTTTTTTTCAATTTCTTTCTTTTGCAAATATGGATTATTTATGTACGGAAGAAAATTCGGAGTCAGTTTAATCATTCGACCTTTAGATTTCAAAGATTTTAGATCAATAATTACTAAGGTGCATTTTTTGTTTTTATTATAATTAAGACACTGATCAACAGAGATCCGATAGTATATTGGCGAGAGCGTTGGGCTTCCATGAGTGTCGCCCTGGGTTCAAATCCCAGCCGGAAAGGAAATCTTAAATGCAAATATTTTTTTCTAATTTTATAATTCTTTTTTTTTATTTTTCCCTTTTGCGAAGTCAGTCAGTCAGTCTGACAGTCAATCAGTCAAGCACTCAGTCATTCAGTCTCAGTCAGTCAGTCCAGTCACTCAGTCACTCAGTCAGTCAGTTAGTCCTTCAGCCAGTCAGTCAAGCAGTCAGTCATTTAGTCTCAGTCAGTCAGTCATTCAGTCAGTCAGTCAGTCAGGCAGTCAGTCAGTCAGTCAGTCGGTCAGTCCTGTGCAGTCAGTTAGTCACTAAAGCAGTCAGTCAGTCTCAGTCAGTCAGTCAGTCAGTCAGTCCAGTCCAGTCTCAGTCAGTCAGTCAGTCAGTCTCGGTCAGTCAGTCAGTCAGTCATTCAGTCAGTCAGTCAGTCAGGCAGTCAGTCAGTCGGTCAGCCTTATTCAGTCAGTCTGTCAGTCAGTCAGTCAGTCAGCCTTATTCAGTCAGTCTGTCAGTCATCCTTATTCAGTCAGTCTGTCAGTCAGTCAGTCGGTCAGTCCTGTCCAGTCAGTTAGTCAGTCAAGCAGTCAGTCAGGTAGTCAAGCAGTCAGTCAGTCAGTGTCAGTCAGTCATTTAGTCATTCAGTCAGTCAGTGAAATAGCCAGTCAGAGAGTCAAGCAGTCAGTCAGTCAGTCTCAGTCAGTCAGTTAGTTAGTCAGTCAGTCAGTCAGTCAGTCAGTCCAGTCTCAGTCAGTCAGGCAGTTAGTCAGTCAGTCTCGTTCAGTCAGTGAGTCAGTCAGTCAGTATCAGTCAGTCAGTGAGTCAGTCTGTCAGTCAGGCAGTATCAGTCAGGCAGTAAGACTCAGCTCGACAGAACTCCGATAGCCTAATGGCTAGACCGCTGGTCTTCCAAGCGAGTGGCCTGGGTTCGAGTCCCAGCCGGAGCGAATATCTTCAATGTATATATTTCTTTTCTAATTTGAAAATTCTTTTTTTTTTCAATTTCTTTCCTTTGCAATTATTGATTATTTATGTAGGGAAGAAAATTCTGAGTCAGTTTAATTTTTCGACACGAAGATTTCAAAGTGTTTAAATAAACAATTACCAAGGTGCATTTTTTGTTTTTATTATATTTAAAACTCCCACCGACAGAGCTCCCATAGTCTAATGGCTAGAGTGTTAGGCTTCCAAGCGAGTGGCCCTGGGTTCGAGTCCCAGCCTGAACGAAAATCTTCAATGTATACTTTTCGTTTCTAATTTGAAATTTCTTCCTCTTTTTTTTTTTAATTTTTCTCTTTTGCGAATATTGATTATTTATGTAGGGAGAAAAATTCTGAGTCAGTTTAATTATTCGACCTGTAAATTTCAAAGTGTTTGAATCAATAATTACCAAGGTGCATTTTTTGTTTTTATTATATTTAAGACTTCCATCGATAGAGCTCCGATAGCCTAATGGCTAGACCGTTGGGTTCCTAGCGCGTGGTACTGGGTTCGAGTCCCGGCCGGAACGAAAATCTACCATGTATATATTTCTCTTCTAATTGGAAAATTTTTTTTTTTCAATTTCTTTCTTTTGCAAATATGGATTATTTATGTACGGAAGAAAATTCTGAGTCAGTTTAATCATTCGACCTTTAGATTTCAAAGATTTTAGATCAATAATTACTAAGGTGCATTTTTTGTTTTTATTATAATTAAGACACTGATCAACAGAGATCCGATAGTATATTGGCGAGAGCGTTGGGCTTCCATGAGTGTCGCCCTGGGTTCAAATCCCAGCCGGAAAGGAAATCTTAAATGCAAATATTTTTTTCTAATTTTATAATTCTTTTTTTTTATTTTTCCCTTTTGCGAAGTCAGTCAGTCAGTCTGACAGTCAATCAGTCAAGCACTCAGTCATTCAGTCTCAGTCAGTCAGTCCAGTCACTCAGTCACTCAGTCAGTCAGTTAGTCCTTCAGCCAGTCAGTCAAGCAGTCAGTCATTTAGTCTCAGTCAGTCAGTCATTTAGTCAGTCAGTCAGTCAGGCAGTCAGTCAGTCAGTCAGTCGGTCAGTCCTGTGCAGTCAGTTAGTCACTAAAGCAGTCAGTCAGTCTCAGTCAGTCAGTCAGTCAGTCAGTCTCAGTCAGTCAGTCAGTCAGTCAGTCAGTCAGTCTCGGTCAGTCAGTCAGTCAGTCAGTCATTCAGTCAGTCAGTCAGTCAGGCAGTCAGTCAGTCGGTCAGCCTTATTCAGTCAGTCAGGCAGTCAGTCAGTCAGTCAGCCTTATTCAGTCAGTCTGTCAGTCATCCTTATTCAGTCAGTCTGTCAGTCAGTCAGTCGGTCAGTCCTGTCCAGTCAGTTAGTCAGTCAAGCAGTCAGTCAGGTAGTCAAGCAGTCAGTCAGTCAGTGTCAGTCAGTCATTTAGTCATTCAGTCAGTCAGTGAAATAGCCAGTCAGAGAGTCAAGCAGTCAGTCAGTCAGTCTCAGTCAGTCAGTTAGTCAGTCAGTCAGTCAGTCAGTCAGTCAGTCAGTCCAGTCTCATTCAGTCAGGCAGTTAGTCAGTCAGTCTCGGTCAGTCAGTGAGTCAGTCAGTCAGTATCAGTCAGTCAGTGAGTCAGTCTGTCAGTCAGGCAGTATCAGTCAGGCAGTAAGACTCCGCTCGACAGAACTCCGATAGCCTAATGGCTAGACCGCTGGTCTTCCAAGCGAGTGGCCTGGGTTCGAGTCCCAGCCGGAGCGAATATCTTCAATGTATATATTTCTTTTCTAATTTGAAAATTCTTTTTTTTTCAATTTCTTTCCTTTGCAAATATTGATTATTTATGTAGGGAAGAAAATTCTGAGTCAGTTTAATTTTTCGACACGAAGATTTCAAAGTGTTTAAATAAACAATTACCAAGGTGCATTTTTTGTTTTTATTATATTTAAAACTCCCACCGACAGAGCTCCCATAGTCTAATGGCTAGAGTGTTAGGCTTCCAAGCGAGTGGCCCTGGGTTCGAGTCCCAGCCTGAACGAAAATCTTCAATGTATACTTTTCGTTTCTAATTTGAAATTTCTTCCTCTTTTTTTTTTAATTTTTCTCTTTTGCGAATATTGATTATTTATGTAGGGAGAAAAATTCTGAGTCAGTTTAATTATTCGACCTGTAAATTTCAAAGTGTTTGAATCAATAATTACCAAGGTGCATTTTTTGTTTTTATTATATTTAAGACTTCCATCGATAGAGCTCCGATAGCCTAATGGCTAGACCGTTGGGTTCCTAGCGCGTGGTACTGGGTTCGAGTCCCGGCCGGAACGAAAATCTACCATGTATATATTTCTCTTCTAATTGGAAAATTTTTTTTTTTTTCAATTTCTTTCTTTTGCAAATATGGATTATTTATGTACGGAAGAAAATTCTGAGTCAGTTTAATCATTCGACCTTTAGATTTCAAAGATTTTAGATCAATAATTACTAAGGTGCATTTTTTGTTTTTATTATAATTAAGACACTGATCAACAGAGATCCGATAGTATATTGGCGAGAGCGTTGGGCTTCCATGAGTGTCGCCCTGGGTTCAAATCCCAGCCGGAAAGGAAATCTTAAATGCAAATATTTTTTTCTAATTTTATAATTCTTTTTTTTTATTTTTCCCTTTTGCGAAGTCAGTCAGTCAGTCTGACAGTCAATCAGTCAAGCACTCAGTCATTCAGTCTCAGTCAGTCAGTCCAGTCACTCAGTCACTCAGTCAGTCAGTTAGTCCTTCAGCCAGTCAGTCAAGCAGTCAGTCATTTAGTCTCAGTCAGTCAGTCATTCAGTCAGTCAGTCAGTCAGGCAGTCAGTCAGTCAGTCAGTCGGTCAGTCCTGTGCAGTCAGTTAGTCACTAAAGCAGTCAGTCAGTCTCAGTCAGTCAGTCAGTCAGTCAGTCCAGTCCTGTCTCAGTCAGTCAGTCAGTCAGTCTCGGTCAGTCAGTCAGTCAGTCATTCAGTCAGTCAGTCAGTCAGGCAGTCAGTCAGTCGGTCAGCCTTATTCAGTCAGTCTGTCAGTCAGTCAGTCAGTCAGCCTTATTCAGTCAGTCTGTCAGTCATCCTTATTCAGTCAGTCTGTCAGTCAGTCAGTCGGTCAGTCCTGTCCAGTCAGTTAGTCAGTCAAGCAGTCAGTCAGGTAGTCAAGCAGTCAGTCAGTCAGTGTCAGTCAGTCATTTAGTCATTCAGTCAGTCAGTGAAATAGCCAGTCAGAGAGTCAAGCAGTCAGTCAGTCAGTCTCAGTCAGTCAGTTAGTCAGTCAGTCAGTCAGTCAGTCAGTCAGTCCAGTCTCAGTCAGTCAGGCAGTTAGTCAGTCAGTCTCGTTCAGTCAGTGAGTCAGTCAGTCAGTATCAGTCAGTCAGTGAGTCAGTCTGTCAGTCAGGCAGTATCAGTCAGGCAGTAAGACTCAGCTCGACAGAACTCCGATAGCCTAATGGCTAGACCGCTGGTCTTCCAAGCGAGTGGCCTGGGTTCGAGTCCCAGCCGGAGCGAATATCTTCAATGTATATATTTCTTTTCTAATTTGAAAATTCTTTTTTTTTTCAATTTCTTTCCTTTGCAATTATTGATTATTTATGTAGGGAAGAAAATTCTGAGTCAGTTTAATTTTTCGACACGAAGATTTCAAAGTGTTTAAATAAACAATTACCAAGGTGCATTTTTTGTTTTTATTATATTTAAAACTCCCACCGACAGAGCTCCCATAGTCTAATGGCTAGAGTGTTAGGCTTCCAAGCGAGTGGCCCTGGGTTCGAGTCCCAGCCTGAACGAAAATCTTCAATGTATACTTTTCGTTTCTAATTTGAAATTTCTTCCTCTTTTTTTTTTTAATTTTTCTCTTTTGCGAATATTGATTATTTATGTAGGGAGAAAAATTCTGAGTCAGTTTAATTATTCGACCTGTAAATTTCAAAGTGTTTGAATCAATAATTACCAAGGTGCATTTTTTGTTTTTATTATATTTAAGACTTCCATCGATAGAGCTCCGATAGCCTAATATCTAGACCGTTGGGTTCCTAGCGCGTGGTACTGGGTTCGAGTCCCGGCCGGAACGAAAATCTACCATGTATATATTTCTCTTCTAATTGGAAAATTTTTTTTTTTCAATTTCTTTCTTTTGCAAATATGGATTATTTATGTACGGAAGAAAATTCTGAGTCAGTTTAATCATTCGACCTTTAGATTTCAAAGATTTTAGATCAATAATTACTAAGGTGCATTTTTTGTTTTTATTATAATTAAGACACTGATCAACAGAGATCCGATAGTATATTGGCGAGAGCGTTGGGCTTCCATGAGTGTCGCCCTGGGTTCAAATCCCAGCCGGAAAGGAAATCTTAAATGCAAATATTTTTTTCTAATTTTATAATTCTTTTTTTTTATTTTTCCCTTTTGCGAAGTCAGTCAGTCAGTCTGACAGTCAATCAGTCAAGCACTCAGTCATTCAGTCTCAGTCAGTCAGTCCAGTCACTCAGTCGCTCAGTCAGTCAGTTAGTCCTTCAGCCAGTCAGTCAAGCAGTCAGTCATTTAGTCTCAGTCAGTCAGTCATTTAGTCAGTCAGTCAGTCAGGCAGTCAGTCAGTCAGTCAGTCGGTCAGTCCTGTGCAGTCAGTTAGTCACTAAAGCAGTCAGTCAGTCTCAGTCAGTCAGTCAGTCAGTCAGTCTCAGTCAGTCAGTCAGTCAGTCAGTCAGTCAGTCAGTCTCGGTCAGTCAGTCAGTCAGTCAGTCATTCAGTCAGTCAGTCAGTCAGGCAGTCAGTCAGTCGGTCAGCCTTATTCAGTCAGTCAGGCAGTCAGTCAGTCAGTCAGCCTTATTCAGTCAGTCTGTCAGTCATCCTTATTCAGTCAGTCTGTCAGTCAGTCAGTCGGTCAGTCCTGTCCAGTCAGTTAGTCAGTCAAGCAGTCAGTCAGGTAGTCAAGCAGTCAGTCAGTCAGTGTCAGTCAGTCATTTAGTCATTCAGTCAGTCAGTGAAATAGCCAGTCAGAGAGTCAAGCAGTCAGTCAGTCAGTCTCAGTCAGTCAGTTAGTCAGTCAGTCAGTCAGTCAGTCAGTCAGTCCAGTCTCATTCAGTCAGGCAGTTAGTCAGTCAGTCTCGGTCAGTCAGTGAGTCAGTCAGTCAGTATCAGTCAGTCAGTGAGTCAGTCTGTCAGTCAGGCAGTATCAGTCAGGCAGTAAGACTCCGCTCGACAGAACTCCGATAGCCTAATGGCTAGACCGCTGGTCTTCCAAGCGAGTGGCCTGGGTTCGAGTCCCAGCCGGAGCGAATATCTTCAATGTATATATTTCTTTTCTAATTTAAAAATTCTTTTTTTTTCAATTTCTTTCCTTTGCAAATATTGATTATTTATGTAGGGAAGAAAATTCTGAGTCAGTTTAATTTTTCGACACGAAGATTTCAAAGTGTTTAAATAAACAATTACCAAGGTGCATTTTTTGTTTTTATTATATTTAAAACTCCCACCGACAGAGCTCCCATAGTCTAATGGCTAGAGTGTTAGGCTTCCAAGCGAGTGGCCCTGGGTTCGAGTCCCAGCCTGAACGAAAATCTTCAATGTATACTTTTCGTTTCTAATTTGAAATTTCTTCCTCTTTTTTTTTTTAATTTTTCTCTTTTGCGAATATTGATTATTTATGTAGGGAGAAAAATTCTGAGTCAGTTTAATTATTCGACCTGTAAATTTCAAAGTGTTTGAATCAATAATTACCAAGGTGCATTTTTTGTTTTTATTATATTTAAGACTTCCATCGATAGAGCTCCGATAGCCTAATGGCTAGACCGTTGGGTTCCTAGCGCGTGGTACTGGGTTCGAGTCCCGGCCGGAACGAAAATCTACCATGTATATATTTCTCTTCTAATTGGAAAATTTTTTTTTTTCAATTTCTTTCTTTTGCAAATATGGATTATTTATGTACGGAAGAAAATTCTGAGTCAGTTTAATCATTCGACCTTTAGATTTCAAAGATTTTAGATCAATAATTACTAAGGTGCATTTTTTGTTTTTATTATAATTAAGACACTGATCAACAGAGATCCGATAGTATATTGGCGAGAGCGTTGGGCTTCCATGAGTGTCGCCCTGGGTTCAAATCCCAGCCGGAAAGGAAATCTTAAATGCAAATATTTTTTTCTAATTTTATAATTCTTTTTTTTTATTTTTCCCTTTTGCGAAGTCAGTCAGTCAGTCTGACAGTCAATCAGTCAAGCACTCAGTCATTCAGTCTCAGTCAGTCAGTCCAGTCACTCAGTCACTCAGTCAGTCAGTTAGTCCTTCAGCCAGTCAGTCAAGCAGTCAGTCATTTAGTCTCAGTCAGTCAGTCATTCAGTCAGTCAGTCAGTCAGGCAGTCAGTCAGTCGGTCAGTCCTGTGCAGTCAGTTAGTCACTAAAGCAGTCAGTCAGTCTCAGTCAGTCAGTCAGTCAGTCAGTCCAGTCCAGTCTCAGTCAGTCAGTCAGTCAGTCTCGGTCAGTCAGTCAGTCAGTCATTCAGTCAGTCAGTCAGTCAGGCAGTCAGTCAGTCGGTCAGCCTTATTCAGTCAGTCTGTCAGTCAGTCAGTCAGTCAGCCTTATTCAGTCAGTCTGTCAGTCATCCTTATTCAGTCAGTCTGTCAGTCATCCTTATTCAGTCAGTCTGTCAGTCAGTCAGTCGGTCAGTCCTGTCCAGTCAGTTGGTCAGTCAAGCAGTCAGTCAGGTAGTCAAGCAGTCAGTCAGTCAGTGTCAGTCAGTCATTTAGTCATTCAGTCAGTCAGTGAAATAGCCAGTCAGAGAGTCAAGCAGTCAGTCAGTCAGTCTCAGTCAGTCAGTTAGTCAGTCAGTCAGTCAGTCAGTCAGTCAGTCCAGTCTCAGTCAGTCAGGCAGTTAGTCAGTCAGTCTCGTTCAGTCAGTGAGTCAGTCAGTCAGTATCAGTCAGTCAGTGAGTCAGTCTGTCAGTCAGGCAGTATCAGTCAGGCAGTAAGACTCAGCTCGACAGAACTCCGATAGCCTAATGGCTAGACCGCTGGTCTTCCAAGCGAGTGGCCTGGGTTCGAGTCCCAGCCGGAGCGAATATCTTCAATGTATATATTTCTTTTCTAATTTGAAAATTCTTTTTTTTTTCAATTTCTTTCCTTTGCAATTATTGATTATTTATGTAGGGAAGAAAATTCTGAGTCAGTTTAATTTTTCGACACGAAGATTTCAAAGTGTTTAAATAAACAATTACCAAGGTGCATTTTTTGTTTTTATTATATTTAAAACTCCCACCGACAGAGCTCCCATAGTCTAATGGCTAGAGTGTTAGGCTTCCAAGCGAGTGGCCCTGGGTTCGAGTCCCAGCCTGAACGAAAATCTTCAATGTATACTTTTCGTTTCTAATTTGAAATTTCTTCCTCTTTTTTTTTTTAATTTTTCTCTTTTGCGAATATTGATTATTTATGTAGGGAGAAAAATTCTGAGTCAGTTTAATTATTCGACCTGTAAATTTCAAAGTGTTTGAATCAATAATTACCAAGGTGCATTTTTTGTTTTTATTATATTTAAGACTTCCATCGATAGAGCTCCGATAGCCTAATGGCTAGACCGTTGGGTTCCTAGCGCGTGGTACTGGGTTCGAGTCCCGGCCGGAACGAAAATCTACCATGTATATATTTCTCTTCTAATTGGAAAATTTTTTTTTTTTCAATTTCTTTCTTTTGCAAATATGGATTATTTATGTACGGAAGAAAATTCTGAGTCAGTTTAATCATTCGACCTTTAGATTTCAAAGATTTTAGATCAATAATTACTAAGGTGCATTTTTTGTTTTTATTATAATTAAGACACTGATCAACAGAGATCCGATAGTATATTGGCGAGAGCGTTGGGCTTCCATGAGTGTCGCCCTGGGTTCAAATCCCAGCCGGAAAGGAAATCTTAAATGCAAATATTTTTTTCTAATTTTATAATTCTTTTTTTTTATTTTTCCCTTTTGCGAAGTCAGTCAGTCAGTCTGACAGTCAATCAGTCAAGCACTCAGTCATTCAGTCTCAGTCAGTCAGTCCAGTCACTCAGTCACTCAGTCAGTCAGTTAGTCCTTCAGCCAGTCAGTCAAGCAGTCAGTCATTTAGTCTCAGTCAGTCAGTCATTTAGTCAGTCAGTCAGTCAGGCAGTCAGTCAGTCAGTCAGTCGGTCAGTCCTGTGCAGTCAGTTAGTCACTAAAGCAGTCAGTCAGTCTCAGTCAGTCAGTCAGTCAGTCAGTCTCAGTCAGTCAGTCAGTCAGTCAGTCTCGGTCAGTCAGTCAGTCAGTCAGTCATTCAGTCAGTCAGTCAGTCAGGCAGTCAGTCAGTCGGTCAGCCTTATTCAGTCAGTCAGGCAGTCAGTCAGTCAGTCAGCCTTATTCAGTCAGTCTGTCAGTCATCCTTATTCAGTCAGTCTGTCAGTCAGTCAGTCGGTCAGTCCTGTCCAGTCAGTTAGTCAGTCAAGCAGTCAGTCAGGTAGTCAAGCAGTCAGTCAGTCAGTGTCAGTCAGTCATTTAGTCATTCAGTCAGTCAGTGAAATAGCCAGTCAGAGAGTCAAGCAGTCAGTCAGTCAGTCTCAGTCAGTCAGTTAGTCAGTCAGTCAGTCAGTCAGTCAGTCAGTCCAGTCTCATTCAGTCAGGCAGTTAGTCAGTCAGTCTCGGTCAGTCAGTGAGTCAGTCAGTCAGTATCAGTCAGTCAGTGAGTCAGTCTGTCAGTCAGGCAGTATCAGTCAGGCAGTAAGACTCCGCTCGACAGAACTCCGATAGCCTAATGGCTAGACCGCTGGTCTTCCAAGCGAGTGGCCTGGGTTCGAGTCCCAGCCGGAGCGAATATCTTCAATGTATATATTTCTTTTCTAATTTGAAAATTCTTTTTTTTTCAATTTCTTTCCTTTGCAAATATTGATTATTTATGTAGGGAAGAAAATTCTGAGTCAGTTTAATTTTTCGACACGAAGATTTCAAAGTGTTTAAATAAACAATTACCAAGGTGCATTTTTTGTTTTTATTATATTTAAAACTCCCACCGACAGAGCTCCCAAAGACTAATGGCTAGAGTGTTAGGCTTCCAAACGAGTGGCCCTGGGTTCGAGTCCCGGCCGGAGCGAAAATCTTCAATGTATATATTTCTTTTCTAATTTGAAAATTCTTTTTTTTTTCATTTTCTTTCTTTTGCAAATATCGATTATTTATGTACGGAAGAAAATTCTGAGTCAGTTTAATCATTCGACCTTTAGATTTCAAAGATTTTAGATCAATAATTACCAAGGTGCATTTTTTGTTTTTATTATAATTAAGACACCGGCCATCCGAGATCCGATAGTCCGGTGGCTAGAGCGTTGGGGTTCCATGCGTGTGGCCCTGGGTTCGAATCCCAGCCGGAAAGAAAATCTTAAATACATGTATTTTTTTCTAATTTGATAATTTTTTTTTATTTTTCCCTTTTGCGAAGTCAGTCAGTCAGTCCGACAGTCAATCAGTCAGTCTCTGTCAGCCTGTCAGTCGGTCAGTCCAGTCCAGTCTGTCAGTCAAGCAGTCAGTCTGTCAGTCACTTAAGCAGTCAATCAGTCAGTTAGTCATTCAGTCACTCAGTCAGTTGGGCAGTCAGTCATTCAGTCTCAGTCAGTCCGTCAGTCAGTCTCAGTCAGTCAGTTACTCATTCAGTCAGTCAGTCAAGCAATTTAGTCACTTAGTCTCAGTCAGCTAGTCATTCAATCAGTCAGGCAGTCAGTCACTCAGCCTCATTCAGTCATTCTGTCAGTCAGTCAGTCAGTTAGTCATTCAGTCCAGACCAGTCAGTCAGTCAAGCAGTCAGTCATTCAGTCTCAGTCAGACGGTCAGTCAGTCCAATCAGTCAGTCACTCAGTCAGTTAGGCAGTCAGTCAGTCAGTCTCAGTCAGTCAGTTAGTCATTCAGCCAGTCAGTCAAGCAGTCAGTCATTTAGTCTCAGTCAGTCAGTCAGTCAGTCCAGTCCAGTCTCAGTCAGTCAGGCAGTCAGTCAGTCAGTCTCGGTCAGTCAGTCAGTCTCGGTCAATCAGTGAGTCAGTCAGTCAATCAGTATCAGTCAGTCAGTCAGTATCAGTTAGTCATTCAGTCAGTCTGTCAGTCAGGCAGTCTCAGTCAGGCAGTAAGGCTCCGACCGACACAACTCCGATAGCTAATGGCTAGACCGTTGGTCTTCCAAGCGAATGGCCTGGGTTCGAGTCCCAGCCGGAACGAATATCTTCAATGTATATATTTCTTTTCCAATTTGAAAATTCTCTTTTTTTTTCAATTTTTTCTTTTGCAAATATTGATTATTTATGTAATGAAGAAAATTCTGAGTCAGTTTAATTTTTCGAAACGCAGAATTCAAAGTGTTTAGATAAATAATTACCAAGGTGCATTTTTTGATTTTATTATATTGAAAACTCCGACCGTCAGAGCTCTGCTAGACTAATGGCAAGAGTGGTGGGTTTCCAAGCGAGTGGCCCTGGGTTCGAGTCCCAGCCTGCGCGAAAATCTTCAATTTATATTTTTAGTTTCTAATTTGAAAATTCTTCTTCTTTTTTTTTTATTTTTCTCTTTTGCGAATATTGATTATTTATGTAGGGAGAAAAATTCTGAGTGAGTTTAATTATTCGACCTGTAGATTTCAAAGTGTTTGAATCAATAATTAAAAAGGTGCGATTTTTGTTTTTATTATATTTAAGACTTCAATCGACAGAGCTCCGATAGCCTAATGGCGAGACCGTTGGGTTCCAAGCCCGTGGTACTGGGTTCGAGTCCCGGCCGGGACGAAAATCTTCAATATATATATTTCTTTTCTAATTTGAAAATTCTTTTTTTTTTTTCATTTTCTTTCTTTTGCATATATCGATTATTTATGTACGGAAGAAAATTCTGAGTCAGTTTAATCATTCGACCTTTAGATTTCAAAGATTTTAGATCAATAATTACCAAGGTGCATTTTTTGATTTTATTATATTTAAAACTCCGACCGTTAGAGCTCTGCTAGACTAATGGCTAGAGTGGTGGGCTTCCAAGCGAGTGGCCCTGGGTTCGAGTCCCAGCCGGAACGAATATCTTCAATGTATATATTTCTTTTCGAATTTTATTTATTTTTTTTCAATTTCTTTTGCGAATATTGATTATTTATGTAGGGAGAAAAATTCTGAGTCAGTTTAATAATTTGACCTATAGATTTCAAAGTGTTTGAATCAATAATTAAAAAGGTGCATTTTTTTTAATTATAGTTAAGACTTCAATCGATAGAGCTCCGATAGCCTAATGGCTAGACCGTTGGGTTAAAAGCGCGTGGTACTGGGTTCGAGTCCCGGCCGGAACGAAAATTTTCAATGTATATATTTCTCTTCTAATTTGAAGATTCTTTTTTTTCCAATTTCTTTCTTTTGCAAATATGGATTATTTATGTACGGAAGAAAATTCTGAGTCAGTTTAATCATTCGACCTATAGATTTCAAAGATTTTAGATCAATAATTACTAAGGTGCATTTTTTGTTTTTTTTATAATTAAGACACCGACCAACAGAGATCTGATAGTATATTGGCGAGAGCGTTGGGCTTCCATGCGTGTCGCCCTGGGTTCAAATCCCAGCCGGAAAGGAAATCTTAAATGCAAATATTTTTTTTTTCTAATTTTATAATTCTTTTTTTTTTATTTTTCCCTTTTGCGAAGTCAGTCAGTCAGTCTGACAGTCAATCAGTCAAGCACTCAGTCATTCAGTCTCAGTCAGTCAGTCCAGTCAGTCAGTCACTCAGTCAGTCAGCTAGTCCTTCAGCCAGTCAGTCAAGCAGTCAGTCATTTAGTCTCAGTCAGTCAGTCCAGTCAGTCAGTCACTCAGTCAGTCAGCTAGTCCTTCAGCCAGTCAGTCAAGCAGTCAGTCATTTAGTCTCAGTCAGTCAGTCATTCAGTCAGTCAGTCAGTCAGTCAGTCCAGTCCAGTCTCAGTCAGTCAGTCAGTCAGTCTCGGTCATTCAGTCAGTCAGTCATTCAGTCAGTCAGGCAGTCAGTCAGTCGGTCAGCCTTATTCAGTCAGTCTGTCAGTCAGTCAGTCAGTCAGCCTTATTCAGTCAGTCTGTCAGTCATCCTTATTCAGTCAGTCTGTCAGTCAGTCAGTCGGTCAGTCCTGTCCAGTCAGTCAGGTAGTCAAGCAGTCAGTCAGGTAGTCAAGCAGTCAGTCAGTCAGTGTCAGTCAGTCATTTAGTCATTCAGTCAGTCAGTGAAATAGTCAGTCAGAGAGTCAAGCAGTCAGTCAGTCAGTCTCAGTCAGTCAGTTAGTCAGTCAGTCAGTCAGTCAGTCAGTCAGTCCAGTCTCAGTCAGTCAGGCAGTTAGTCAGTCAGTCTCGGTCAGTCAGTGAGTCAGTCAGTCAGTCTCGGTCAGTCAGTGAGTCAGTCAGTCAGTCCAGTCAGTCAGTATCAGTCAGTCAGTGAGTCAGTCTGTCAGTCAGGCAGTCTCAGTCAGGCAGTAAGACTCCGCTCGACAGAACTCCGATAGCCTAATGGCTAGACCGCTGGTCTTCCAAGCGAGTGGCCTGGGTTCGAGTCCCTGCCGGTGCGAATATCTTCAATGTATATATTTCTTTTCTAATTTGAAAATTCTTTTTTTTTTCAATTTCTTTCCTTTGCAAATATTGATTATTTATGTAGGGAAGAAAATTCTGAGTCAGTTTAATTTTTCGACACGAAGATTTCAAAGTGTTTAAATAAACAATTACCAAGGTGCATTATTTGTTTTTATTATATTTAAAAATCCCACCGACAGAGCTCCCATAGACTAATGGCTAGAGTGTTAGGCTTCCAAGCGAGTGGCCCTGGGTTCGAGTCCCGGCCGGAGCGAAAATCTTCAATGTATATATTTCTTTTCTAATTTGAAAATTCTTTTTTTTTTCATTTTCTTTCTTTTGCAAATATCGATTATTTATGTACGGAAGAAAATTCTGAGTCAGTTTAATCATTCGACCTTTAGATTTCAAAGATTTTAGATCAATAATTACCAAGGTGCATTTTTTGTTTTTATTATAATTAAGACACCGGCCATCCGAGATCCGATAGTCCGGTGGCTAGAGCGTTGGGGTTCCATGCGTGTGGCCCTGGGTTCGAATCCCAGCCGGAAAGAAAATCTTAAATACATGTATTTTTTTCTAATTTGATAATTTTTTTTTATTTTTCCCTTTTGCGAAGTCAGTCAGTCAGTCCGACAGTCAATCAGTCAGTCTCTGTCAGCCAGTCAGTCTGTCAGTCGGTCAGTCCAGTCCAGTCTGTCAGTCAAGCAGTCAGTCTGTCAGTCACTTAAGCAGTCAATCAGTCAGTTAGTCATTCAGTCACTCAGTCAGTTGGGCAGTCAGTCATTCAGTCTCAGTCAGTCCGTCAGTCAGTCTCAGTCAGTCAGTTACTCATTCAGTCAGTCAGTCAAGCAATTTAGTCACTTAGTCTCAGTCAGCTAGTCATTCAATCAGTCAGTCAGTCAGGCAGTCAGTCACTCAGCCTCATTCAGTCATTCTGTCAGTCAGTCAGTCAGTTAGTCATTCAGTCCAGACCAGTCAGTCAGTCAAGCAGTCAGTCATTCAGTCTCAGTCAGACGGTCAGTCAGTCCAATCAGTCAGTCACTCAGTCAGTTAGGCAGTCAGTCAGTCAGTCTCAGTCAGTCAGTCAGTCTCAGTCAGTCAGTTAGTCATTCAGCCAGTCAGTCAAGCAGTCAGTCATTTAGTCTCAGTCAGTCAGTCAGTCAGTCCAGTCCAGTCTCAGTCAGTCAGGCAGTCAGTCAGTCAGTCTCGGTCAGTCAGTCAATCTCGGTCAGTCAGTCAGTCTCGGTCAATCAGTGAGTCAGTCAGTCAATCAGTATCAGTCAGTCAGTCAGTATCAGTTAGTCATTCAGTCAGTCTGTCAGTCAGGCAGTCTCAGTCAGGCAGTAAGGCTCCGACCGACACAACTCCGATAGCTAATGGCTAGACCGTTGGTCTTCCAAGCGAATGGCCTGGGTTCGAGTCCCAGCCGGAACGAATATCTTCAATGTATATATTTCTTTTCCAATTTGAAAATTCTCTTTTTTTTTTCAATTTTTTTCTTTTGCAAATATTGATTATTTATGTAATGAAGAAAATTCTGAGTCAGTTTAATTTTTCGAAACGCAGAATTCAAAGTGTTTAGATAAATAATTACCAAGGTGCATTTTTTGATTTTATTATATTGAAAACTCCGACCGTCAGAGCTCTGCTAGACTAATGGCTAGAGTGGTGGGTTTCCAAACGAGTGGCCCTGGGTTCGAGTCCCAGCCTGCGCGAAAACCTTCAATTTATTTTTTTAGTTTCTAATTTGAAAATTCTTCTCTTTTTTTTTTAAATTTTTCTCTTTTGCGAATATTGATTATTTATGTAGGGAGAAAAATTCTGAGTGAGTTTAATTATTCGACCTGTAGATTTCAAAGTGTTTGAATCAATAATTAAAAAGGTGCGATTTTTGTTTTTATTATATTTAAGACTTCAATCGACAGAGCTCCGATAGCCTAATGGCGAGACCGTTGGGTTCCAAGCGCGTGGTACTGGGTTCGAGTCCCGGCCGGAACGAAAATCTTCAATGTATATATTTCTTTTCTAATTTGAAAATTCTTTTTTTTTTCATTTTCTTTCTTTTGCAAATATCGATTATTTATGTACGGAAGAAAATTCTGAGTCAGTTTAATCATTCGACCTTTAGATTTCAAAGATTTTAGATCAATAATTATCAAGGTGCATTTTTTGATTTTATTATATTTAAAACTCCGACCGTTAGAGCTCTGCTAGACTAATGGCTAGAGTGGTGGGCTTCCAATCGAGTGGCCCTGGGTTCGAGTCCCAGCCGGAACGAATATCTTCAATGTATATATTTCTTTTCGAATTTTATTTTTTTTTTCAATTTCTTTTGCGAATATTGATTATTTATGTAGGGAGAAAAATTCTGAGTCAGTTTAATAATTTGACCTGTAGATTTCAAAGTGTTTGAATCAATAATTAAAAAGGTGCATTTTTTTTATTATATTTAAGCCTTCAATCGACAGAGCTCCGATAGCCTAATGGCTAGACCGTTGGGTTCCAAGCGCGTGGTACTGGGTTCGAGTCCCGGCCGGGACGAAAATCTTCAATGTATATATTTCTCTTCTAATTTGAAGATTCTTTTTTTTTCAATTTCTTTCTTTTGCAAATATGGATTATTTATGTACGGAAGAAAATTCTGAGTCAGTTTAACCATTCGACCTTTAGATTTCAAAGATTTTAGATCAATAATTACTAAGGTGCATTTTTTGTTTTTATTATAATTAAGACACCGACCAACAGAGATCCGATAGTATATTGGCGAGAGCGTTGGGCTTCCATGCGTGTCGCCCTGGGTTCAAATCCCGGCCGGAAAAGAAATCTTAAATGCAAATATTTTTTCTAATTTTATAATTCTTTTTTTTTATTTTTCCCTTTTGCGAAGTCAGTCAGTCAGCCTGACAGTCAATCAGTCAAGCACTCAGTCATTTAGTCTCAGTCAGTCAGTCCAGTCAGTCAGTCACTCAGTCAGTCAGTTAGTCCTTCAGCCAGTCAGTCAAGCAGTCAGTCATTTAGTCTCAGTCAGTCAGTCATTCTGTCAGTCAGTCAGTCAGGCAGTCAGTCAGTCAGTCAGTCGGTCAGTCCTGTGCAGTCAGTTAGTCACTAAAGCAGTCAGTCAGTCTCAGTCAGTCAGTCAGTCAGTCAGTCCAGTCCAGTCTCAGTCAGTCAGTCAGTCAGTCTCGGTCAGTCAGTCAGTCAGTCATTCAGTCAGTCAGTCAGTCAGGCAGTCAGTCAGTCGGTCAGCCTTATTCAGTCAGTCTGTCAGTCAGTCAGTCAGTCAGCCTTATTCAGTCAGTCTGTCAGTCATCCTTATTCAGTCAGTCTGTCATTCAGTCAGTCGGTCAGTCCTGTCCAGTCAGTTAGTCAGTCAAGCAGTCAGTCAGGTAGTCAAGCAGTCAGTCAGTCAGTGTCAGTCAGTCATTTAGTCATTCAGTCAGTCAGTGAAATAGCCAGTCAGAGAGTCAAGCAGTCAGTCAGTCAGTCTCAGTCAGTCAGTTAGTCAGTCAGTCAGTCAGTTCAGTCTCAGTCAGTCAGTCAGTCAGTCAGTCAGTCAGTTCAGTCTCAGTCAGTCAGGCAGTTAGTCAGTCAGTCTCGGTCAGTCAGTGAGTCAGTCAGTCAGTATCAGTCAGTCAGTGAGTCAGTCTGTCAGTCAGGCAGTATCAGTCAGGCAGTAAGACTCCGCTCGACAGAACTCCGATAGCCTAATGGCTAGACCGCTGGTCTTCCAAGCGAGTGGCCTGGGTTCGAGTCCCAGCCGGAGCGAATATCTTCAATGTATATATTTCTTTTCTAATTTGAAAATTCTTTTTTTTTTCAATTTCTTTCCTTTGCAATTATTGATTATTTATGTAGGGAAGAAAATTCTGAGTCAGTTTAATTTTTCGACACAAAGATTTCAAAGTGTTTAAATAAACAATTACCAAGGTGCATTTTTTGTTTTTATTATATTTAAAACTCCCACCGACAGAGCTCCCATAGACTAATGGCTAGAGTGTTAGGCTTCCAAGCGAGTGGCCCTGGGTTCGAGTCCCAGCCTGAACGAAAATCTTCAATGTATACTTTTAGTTTCTAATTTGAAATTTCTTCTTCTTTTTTTTTAATTTTTCTCTTTTGCGAATATTGATTATTTATGTAGGGAGAAAAATTCTGAGTCAGTTTAATTATTCGACCTGTAAATTTCAAAGTGTTTGAATCAATAATTACCAAGGTGCATTTTTTGTTTTTATTATATTTAAGACTTCCATCGACAGAGCTCCGATAGCCTAATGGCTAGACCGTTGGGTTCCAAGCGCGTGGTACTGGGTTCGAGTCCCGGCCGGAACGAAAATCTTCCATGTATATATTTCTCTTCTAATTTGAAGATTCTTTTTTTTTCAATTTCTTTCTTTTGCAAATATGGATTATTTATGTACGGAAGAAAATTCTGAGTCAGTTTAATCATTCGACCTTTAGATTTCAAAGATTTTAGATCAATAATTACTAAGGTGCATTTTTTGTTTTTATTATAATTAAGACACCGATCAACAGAGATCCGATAGTATATTGGCGAGAGCGTTGGGCTTCCATGAGTGTCGCCCTGGGTTCAAATCCCAGCCGGAAAGGAAATCTTAAATGCAAATATTTTTTTCTAATTTTATAATTCTTTTTTTTTTATTTTTCCCTTTTGCGAAGTCAGTCAGTCAGTCTGACAGTCAATCAGTCAAGCACTCAGTCATTCAGTCTCAGTCAGTCAGTCCAGTCACTCAGTCAGTCAGTTAGTCCTTCAGCCAGTCAGTCAAGCAGTCAGTCATTTAGTCTCAGTCAGTCAGTCATTCAGTCAGTCAGTCAGTCAGGCAGTCAGTCAGTCAGTCAGTCGGTCAGTCCTGTGCAGTCAGTTAGTCACTAAAGCAGTCAGTCAGTCTCAGTCAGTCAGTCAGTCAGTCAGTCAGTCCAGTCCAGTCTCAGTCAGTCAGTCAGTCAGTCTCGGTCAGTCAGTCAGTCAGTCATTCAGTCAGTCAGTCAGTCAGGCAGTCAGTCAGTCGGTCAGCCTTATTCAGTCAGTCTGTCAGTCAGTCAGTCAGTCAGCCTTATTCAGTCAGTCTGTCAGTCATCCTTATTCAGTCAGTCTGTCAGTCAGTCAGTCGGTCAGTCCTGTCCAGTCAGTTAGTCAGTCAAGCAGTCAGTCAGGTAGTCAAGCAGTCAGTCAGTCAGTGTCAGTCAGTCATTTAGTCATTCAGTCAGTCAGTGAAATAGCCAGTCAGAGAGTCAAGCAGTCAGTCAGTCAGTCTCAGTCAGTCAGTCAGTCAGTCAGTCAGTCAGTCAGTCAGTCAGTCAGTCCAGTCTCAGTCAGTCAGGCAGTTATTCAGTCAGTCTCGGTCAGTCAGTGAGTCAGTCAGTCAGTATCAGTCAGTCAGGGCGTTGATTTCCTAGCGCGTGGTACTGGGTTCGAGTCCCGGCCGGAAAGGAAATCTTAAATGCAAATATTTTTTTCTAATTTTATAATTCTTTTTTTTTATTTTTCCCTTTTGCGAAGTCAGTCAGTCAGTCTGACAGTCAATCAGTCAAGCACTCAGTCATTCAGTCTCAGTCAGTCAGTCCAGTCAGTCAGTCACTCAGTCAGTCAGTTAGTCCTTCAGCCAGTCAGTCAAGCAGTCAGTCATTTAGTCTCAGTCAGTCAGTCATTCAGTCAGTCAGTCAGTCATTCAGTCAGTCAGTCAGTCAGGCAGTCAGTCAGTCGGTCAGCCTTATTCAGTCAGTCTGTCAGTCAGTCAGTCAGTCAGCCTTATTCAGTCAGTCTGTCAGTCATCCTTATTCAGTCAGTCTGTCAGTCAGTCAGTCGGTCAGTCCTGTCCAGTCAGTTAGTCAGTCAAGCAGTCAGTCAGGTAGTCAAGCAGTCAGTCAGTCAGTGTCAGTCAGTCATTTAGTCATTCAGTCAGTCATTGAAATAGCCAGTCAGAGAGTCAAGCAGTCAGTCAGTCAGTCTCAGTCAGTCAGTTAGTCAGTCAGTCAGTCAGTCAGTCAGTCAGTCCAGTCTCAGTCAGTCAGGCAGTTAGTCAGTCAGTCTCGGTCAGTCAGTATCATTCAGTCAGTGAGTCAGTCTGTCAGTCAGGCAGTATCAGTCAGGCAGTAAGACTCCGCTCGACAGAACTCCGATAGCCTAATGGCTAGACCGCTGGTCTTCCAAGCGAGTGGCCTGGGTTCGAGTCCCAGCCGGAGCGAATATCTTCAATGTATATATTTCTTTTCTAATTTGAAAATTCTTTTTTTTTCAATTTCTTTCCTTTGCAATTATTGATTATTTATGTAGGGAAGAAAATTCTGAGTCAGTTTAATTTTTCGACACGAAGATTTCAAAGTGTTTAAATAAACAATTACCAAGGTGCATTTTTTGTTTTTATTATATTTAAAACTCCCACCGACAGAGCTCCCATAGACTAATGGCTAGAGTGTTAGGCTTCCAAGCGAGTGGCCCTGGGTTCGAGTCCCAGCCTGAACGAAAATCTTCAATGCATACTTTTAGTTTCTAATTTGAAATTTCTTCTTTTTTTTTAATTTTTCTCTTTTGCGAATATTGATTATTTATGTAGGGAGAAAAATTCTGAGCCAGTTTAATTATTCGACCTGTAAATTTCAAAGTGTTTGAATCAATAATTACCAAGGTGCATTTTTTGTTTTTATTATATTTAAGACTTCCATCGACAGAGCTCCGATAGCCTAATGGCTAGACCGTTGGGTTCCATGCGCGTGGTACTGGGTTCGAGTCCCGGCCGGAACGAAAATCTTCCATGTATATATTTCTCTTCTAATTTGAAGATTCTTTTTTTTTCAATTTCTTTCTTTTGCAAATATGGATTATTTATGTACGGAAGACAATTCTGAGTCAGTTTAATCATTCGACCTTTAGATTTCAAAGATTTTAGATCAATAATTACTAAGGTGCATTTTTTATTTTTATTATAATTAAGACACCGATCAACAGAGATCCGATAGTATATTGGCGAGAGCGTTGGGCTTCCATGAGTGTCGCCCTGGGTTCAAATCCCAGCCGGAAAGGAAATCTTAAATGCAAATATTTTTTTCTAATTTTATAATTCTTTTTTTTTATTTTTCCCTTTTGCGAAGTCAGTCAGTCAGTCTGACAGTCAATCAGTCAAGCACTCAGTCATTCAGTCTCAGTCAGTCAGTCCAGTCAGTCAAGCAGTCAGTCATTTAGTCTCAGTCAGTCAGTCATTCAGTCAGTCAGTCAGTCAGTCAGTCGGTCAGTCCTGTGCAGTCAGTTAGTCACTAAAGCAGTCAGTCAGTCTCAGTCAGTCAGTCAGTCAGTCAGTCCAGTCCAGTCTCAGTCAGTCATTCAGTCAGTCTCGGTCAGTCAGTCAGTCAGTCATTCAGTCAGTCAGTCTGTCAGGCAGTCAGTCAGTCGGTCAGCCTTATTCAGTCAGTCTGTCAGTCAGTCAGTCAGTCAGCCTTATTCAGTCAGTCTGTCAGTCATCCTTATTCAGTCAGTCCTGTCCAGTCAGTTAGTCAGTCAAGCAGTCAGTCAGGTAGTCAAGCAGTCAGTCAGTCAGTGTCAGTCAGTCATTTAGTCATTCAATCAGTCAGTGAAATAGCCAGTCAGAGAGTCAAGCAGTCAGTCAGTCAGTCTCAGTCAGTCAGTTAGTCAGTCAGTCAGTCAGTCAGTCAGTCAGTCCAGTCTCAGTCAGTCAGGCAGTTAGTCAGTCAGTCTCGGTCAGTCCTGTGCAGTCAGTTAGTCACTAAAGCAGTCAGTCAGTCTCAGTCAGTCAGTCAGTCAGTCAGTCCAGTCTCAGTCAGTCAGGCAGTTAGTCAGTCAGTCTCGGTCAGTCAGTGAGTCAGTCAGTCAGTATCAGTCAGTCAGTGAGTCAGTCTGTCAGTCAGGCAGTATCAGTCAGGCAGTAAGACTCCGCTCGACAGAACTCCGATAGCCTAATGGCTAGACCGCTGGTCTTCCAAGCGAGTGGCCTGGGTTCGAATCCCAGCCGGAGCGAATATCTTCAATGTATATATTTCTTTTCTAATTTGAAAATTCTTTTTTTTTCAATTTCTTTCCTTTGCAATTATTGATTATTTATGTAGGGAAGAAAATTCTGAGTCAGTTTAATTTTTCGACACGAAGATTTCAAAGTGTTTAAATAAACAATTACCAAGGTGCATTTTTTGTTTTTATTATATTTAAAACTCCCACCGACAGAGCTTTCATAGACTAATAGCTAGAGTGTTAGGCTTCCAAGCGAGTGGCCCTGGGTTCGAGTCCCAGCCTGAACGAAAATCTTCAATGTATACTTTTAGTTTCTAATTTGAAATTTCTTCTTCTTTTTTTTTAAATTTTTCTCTTTTGCGAATATTGATTATTTATGTAGGGAGAAAAATTCTGAGTCAGTTTAATTATTCGACCTGTAAATTTCAAAGTGTTTGAATCAATAATTACCAAGGTGCATTTTTTGTTTTTATTATATTTAAGACTTCCATCGACAGAGCTCCGATAGCCTAATGGCTAGACCTTTGGGTTCCTAGCGCGTGGTACTGGGTTCGAGTCCCGGCCGGAAAGGAAATCTTAAATGCAAATATTTTTTTCTAATTTTATAATTCTTTTTTTTTATTTTTCCCTTTTGCGAAGTCAGTCAGTCAGTCTGACAGTCAATCAGTCAAGCACTCAGTCATTCAGTCTCAGTCAGTCAGTCCAGTCAGTCAGTCACTCAGTCAGTCAGTTAGTCCTTCAGCCAGTCAGTCAAGCAGTCAGTCATTTAGTCTCAGTCAGTCAGTCATTCAGTCAGTCAGTCAGGCAGTCAGTCAGTCGGTCAGCCTTATTCAGTCAGTCTGTCAGTCAGTCAGTCAGTCAGCCTTATTCAGTCAGTCTGTCAGTCATCCTTATTCAGTCAGTCTGTCAGTCAGTCAGTCGGTCAGTCCTGTCCAGTCAGTTAGTCAGTCAAGCAGTCAGTCAGGTAGTCAAGCAGTCAGTCAGTCAGTGTCAGTCAGTCATTTAGTCATTCAGTCAGTCAGTGAAATAGCCAGTCAGAGAGTCAAGCAGTCAGTCAGTCAGTCTCAGTCAGTCAGTTAGTCAGTCAGTCAGTCAGTCAGTCAGTCAGTCAGTCCAGTCTCAGTCAGTCAGGCAGTTAGTCAGTCAGTCTCGGTCAGTCAGTGAGTCAGTCAGTCAGTATCAGTCAGTCAGTGAGTCAGTCTGTCAGTGAGGCAGTATCAGTCAGGCAGTAAGACTCTGCTCGACAGAACTCCGATAGCCTAATGGCTAGACCGCTGGTCTTCCAAGCGAGTGGCCTGGGTTCGAGTCCCAGCCGGAGCGAATATCTTCAATGTATATATTTCTTTTCTAATTTGAAAATTCTTTTTTTTTTCAATTTCTTTCCTTTGCAATTATTGATTATTTATGTAGGGAAGAAAATTCTGAGTCAGTTTAATTTTTCGACACGAAGATTTTAAAGTGTTTAAATAAACAATTACCAAGGTGCATTTTTTGTTTTTATTATATTTAAAACTCCCACCAACAGAGCTCCCATAGACTAATAGCTAGAGTGTTAGGCTTCCAAGCGAGTGGCCCTGGGTTCGAGTCCCAGCCTGAACGAAAATCTTCAATGTATACTTTTAGTTTCTAATTTGAAATTTCTTCTTGTTTTTTTTTTAATTTTTCTCTTTTGCGAATATTGATTATTTATGTAGGGAGAAAAATTCTGAGTCAGTTTAATTATTCGACCTGTAAATTTCAAAGTGTTTGAATCAATAATTACCAAGGTGCATTTTTTGTTTTTATTATATTTAAGACTTCCATCGACAGAGCTCCGATAGCCTAATGGCTAGACCGTTGGGTTCCTAGCGCGTGGTACTGGGTTCGAGTCCCGGCCGGAAAGGAAATCTTAAATGCAAATATTTTTTTCTAATTTTATAATTCTTTTTTTTTTTATTTTTCCCTTTTGCGAAGTCAGTCAGTCAGTCTGACAGTCAATCAGTCAAGCACTCAGTCATTTAGTCTCAGTCAGTCAGTCATTCAGTCAGTCAGTCATTCAGGCAGTCAGTCAGTCGGTCAGCCTTATTCAGTCAGTCTGTCAGTCAGTCAGTCAGTCAGCCTTATTCAGTCAGTCTGTCAGTCATCCTTATTCAGTCAGTCTGTCAGTCAGTCAGTCGGTCAGTCCTGTCCAGTCAGTTAGTCAGTCAAGCAGTCAGTCAGGTAGTCAAGCAGTCAGTCAGTCAGTGTCAGTCAGTCATTTAGTCATTCAGTCAGTCAGTGAAATAGCCAGTCAGAGAGTCAAGCAGTCAGTCAGTCAGTCTCAGTCAGTCAGTTAGTCAGTCAGTCAGTCAGTCAGTCACTCAGTCAGTCCAGTCTCAGTCAGTCAGGCAGTTAGTCAGTCAGTCTCGGTCAGTCAGTCTCGGTCAGTCAGTGAGTCAGTCAGTCAGTATCAGTCAGTCAGTGAGTCAGTCTGTCAGTCAGGCAGTATCAGTCAGGCAGTAAGACTCCGCTCGACAGAACTCCGATAGCCTAATGGCTAGACCGCTGGTCTTCCAAGCGAGTGGCCTGGGTTCGAGTCCCAGCCGGAGCGAATATCTTCAATGTATATATTTCTTTTCTAATTTGAAAATTCTTTTTTTTTAGAATTTCTTTCCTTTGCAATTATTGATTATTTATGTAGGGAAGAAAATTCTGAGTCAGTTTAATTTTTCGACACGAAGATTTCAAAGTGTTTAAATAAACAATTAGCAAGGTGCATTTTTTGTTTTTATTATATTTAAAACTCCCACCGACAGAGCTCCCATAGACTAATAGCTAGAGCGTTAGGCTTCCAAGCGAGTGGCCCTGGGTTCGAGTCCCAGCCTGAACGAAAATCTTCAATGTATACTTTTAGTTTCTAATTTGAAATTTCTCCTTCTTTTTTTTTTAATTTTTCTCTTTTGCGAATATTGATTATTTATGTAGGGAGAAAAATTCTGAGTCAGTTTAATTATTCGACCTGTAAATTTCAAAGTGTTTGAATCAATAATTACCAAGGTGCATTTTTTGTTTTTATTATATTTAAGACTTCCATCGACAGAGCTCCGATAGCCTAATGGCTAGACCGTTGGGTTCCTAGCGCGTGGTACTGGCTTCGAGTCCCGGAAGGAAAGGAAATCTTAAATGCAAATATTTTTTTCTAATTTTATAATTCTTTTTTTTTATTTTTCCCATTTGCGAAGTCAGTCAGTCAGTCTGACAGTCAATCAGTCAAGCACTCAGTCATTCAGTCTCAGTCAGTCAGTCCAGTCAGTCAGTCACTCAGTCAGTCAGTTAGTCCTTCAGCCAGTCAGTCAAGCAGTCAGTCATTTAGTCTCAGTCAGTCAGTCATTCAGTCAGTCAGTCAGTCAGGCAGTCAGTCAGTCAGTCAGTCAGTCAGTCCTGTGCAGTCAGTTAGTCACTAAAGCAGTCAGTCAGTCTCAGTCAGTCAGTCAGTCAGTCAGTCCAGTCCAGTCTCAGTCAGTCAGTCAGTCAGTCCAGTCCAGTCTCAGTCAGTCAGTCAGTCAGTCTCGGTCAGTCAGTCAGTCAGTCATTCAGTCAGTCAGTCAGTCTGTCAGTCAGTCAGTCAGTCAGCCTTATTCAGTCAGTCTGTCAGTCATCCTTATTCAGTCAGTCTGTCAGTCAGTCAGTCGGTCAGTCCTGTCCAGTCAGTTAGTCAGTCAAGCAGTCAGTCAGGTAGTCAAGCAGTCAGTCAGTCAGTGTCAGTCAGTCATTTAGTCATTCAGTCAGTCAGTGAAATAGCCAGTCAGAGAGTCAAGCAGTCAGTCAGTCAGTCTCAGTCAGTCAGTTAGTCAGTCAGTCAGTCAGTCAGTCAGTCAGTCCAGTCTCAGTCAGTCAGGCAGTTAGTCAGTCAGTCTCGGTCAGTCAGTGAGTCAGTCAGTCAGTATCAGTCAGTCAGTGAGTCAGTCTGTCAGTCAGGCAGTATCAGTCAGGCAGTAAGACTCCGCTCGACAGAACTCCGATAGCCTAATGGCTAGACCGCTGGTCTTCCAAGCGAGTGGCCTGGGTTCGAGTCCCAGCCGGAGCGAATATCTTCAATGTATATATTTCTTTTCTAATTTGAAAATTCTTTTTTTTTTCAATTTCTTTCCTTTGCAATTATTGAGGATTTATGTAGGGAAGAAAATTCTGAGTCAGTTTAATTTTTCGACACGAAGATTTCAAAGTGTTTAAATAAACAATTACCAAGGTGCATTTTTTGTTTTTATTATCTTTAAAACTCCCACCGACAGAGCTCCCATAGACTAATGGCTAGAGTGTTAGGCTTCCAAGCGAGTGGCCCTGGGTTCGAGTCCCAGCCTGAACGAAAATCTTCAATGTATACTTTTAGTTTCTAATTTGAAATTTCTTCTTCTTTTTTTTTTAATTTTTCTCTTTTGCGAATATTGATTATTTATGTAGGGAGAAAAATTCTGAGTCAGTTTAATTTTTCGACCTGTAAATTTCAAAGTGTTTGAATCAATAATTACCAAGGTGCATTTTTTGTTTTTATTATATTTAAGACTTCCATCGACAGAGCTCCGATAGCCTAATGGCTAGACCGTTGGGTTCCAGGCGCGTGGTACTGGGTTCGAGTCCCGGCCGGAACGAAAATCTTCCATGTATATATTTCTCTTCTAATTTGAAGATTCTTTTTTTTTCAATTTCTTTCTTTTGCAAATATGGATTATTTTTGTACGGAAGAAAATTCTGAGTCAGTTTAATCATTCGACCTTTAGATTTCAAAGATTTTAGATCAATAATTACTAAGGTGCATTTTTTGTTTTTATTATAATTAAGACACCGATCAACAGAGATCCGTTAGTATATTGGCGAGAGCGTTGGGCTTCCATGAGTGTCGCCCTGGGTTCAAATCCCAGCCGGAAAGGAAATCTTAAATGCAAATATTTTTTTCTAATTTTATAATTCTTTTTTTTTTTTTTATTTTTCCCTTTTGCGAAGTCAGTCAGTCAGTCTGACAGTCAATCAGTCAAGCACTCAGTCATTCAGTTTCAGTCAGTCAGTCCAGTCAGTCAGTCACTCAGTCAGTCTGTTAGTCCTTCAGCCAGTCAGTCAAGCAGTCAGTCATTTAGTCTCAGTCAGTCAGTCATTCAGTCAGTCAGTCAGTCAGGCAGTCAGTCAGTCAGTCAGTCGGTCAGTCCTGTGCAGTCAGTTAGTCACTAAAGCAGTCAGTCAGTCTCAGTCAGTCAGTCAGTCAGTCAGTCCAGTCCAGTCTCAGTCAGTCAGTCAGTCAGTCTCGGTCAGTCAGTCAGTCAGTCATTCAGTCAGTCAGTCAGTCAGTCAGGCAGTCAGTCAGTCGGTCAGCCTTATTCAGTCAGTCTGTCAGTCAGTCAGTCAGTCAGCCTTATTCAGTCAGTCTGTCAGTCATCCTTATTCAGTCAGTCTGTCAGTCAGTCAGTCTGTCAGTCAGTCAGTCGGTCAGTCCTGTCCAGTCAGTTAGTCAGTCAAGCAGTCAGTCAGGTAGTCAAGCAGTCAGTCAGTCAGTGTCAGTCAGTCATTTAGTCATTCAGTCAGTCAGTGAAAGGCCGGTTAGAGAGTCAAGCAGTCAGTCAGTCAGTCTCAGTCAGTCAGTCAGTCAGTCAGTCAGTCAGTCCAGTCTCAGTCAGTCAGGCAGTTAGTCAGTCAGTCTCGGTCAGTCAGGAGTCAGTCAGTCAGTATCAGTCAGTCAGTGAGTCAGTCTGTCAGTCAGGCAGTATCAGTCAGGCAGTAAGACTCCGCTCGACAGAACTCCGATAGCCTAATGGCTAGACCGCTGGTCTTCCAAGCGAGTGGCCTGGGTTCGAGTCCCAGCCGGAGCGAATATCTTCACTGTATATATTTCTTTTCTAATTTGAAAATTCTTTTTTTTTCAATTTCTTTCCTTTGCAATTATTGATTATTTATGTAGGGAAGAAAATTCTGAGTCAGTTTAATTTTTCGACACAAAGATTTCAAAGTGTTTAAATAAACAATTACCAAGGTGCATTTTTTGTTTTTATTATATTTAAAACTCCCACCGACAGAGCTCCCATAGACTAATGGCTAGAGTGTTAGGCTTCCAAGCGAGTGGCCCTGGGTTCGAGTACCAGCCTGAACGAAAATCTTCAATGTATACTTTTAGTTTCTAATTTGAAATTTCTTCTTCTTTTTTTTTTAATTTTTCTCTTTTGCGAATATTGATTATTTATGTAGGGAGAAAAATTCTGAGTCAGTTTAATTATTCGACCTGTAAATTTCAAAGTGTTTGAATCAATAATTACCAAGGTGCATTTTTTGTTTTTATTATATTTAAGACTTCCATCGACAGAGCTCCGATAACCTAATGGCTAGACCGTTGGTTTCCTAGCGCGTAGTACTGGGTTCGAGTCCCGGCCGGAAAGGAAATCTTAAATGCAAATATTTTTTTCTAATTTTATAATTCTTTTTTTTTATTTTTCCCTTTTGCGAAGTCAGTCAGTCAGTCTGACAGTCAATCAGTCAAGCACTCAGTCATTCAGTCTCAGTCAGTCAGTCCAGTCAGTCAGTCACTCAGTCAGTCAGTTAGTCCTTCAGCCAGTCAGTCAAGCAGTCAGTCATTTAGTCTCAGTCAGTCAGTCATTCAGTCAGTCAGTCAGTCAGGCAGTCAGTCAGTCAGTCAGTCGGTCAGTCCTGTGCAGTCAGTTAGTCACTAAAGCAGTCAGTCAGTCTCAGTCAGTCAGTCAGTAAGTCAGTCCAGTCCAGTCTCAGTCAGTCAGTCAGTCAGTCTCGGTCAGTCAGTCAGTCAGTCATTCAGTCAGTCAGTCAGTCAGGCAGTCAGTCAGTCGGTCAGCCTTATTCAGTCAGTCTGTCAGTCAGTCAGTCAGTCAGCCTTATTCAGTCAGTCTGTCAGTCATCCTTATTCAGTCAGTCTGTCAGTCAGTCAGTCGGTCAGTCCTGTCCAGTCAGTTAGTCAGTCAAGCAGTCAGTCAGGTAGTCAAGCAGTCAGTCAGTCAGTGTCAGTCAGTCATTTAGTCATTCAGTCAGTCAGTGAAATAGCCAGTCAGAGAGTCAAGCAGTCAGTCAGTCAGTCTCAGTCAGTCAGTTAGTCAGTCAGTCAGTCAGTCAGTCAGTCAGTCCAGTCTCAGTCAGTCAGGCAGTTAGTCAGTCAGTCTCGGTCAGTTAGTGAGTCAGTCAGTCAGTATCAGTCAGTCAGTGAGTCAGTCTGTCAGTCAGGCAGTATCAGTCAGGCAGTAAGACTCCGCTCGACAGAACTCCGATAGCCTAATGGCTAGACCGCTGGTCTTCCAAGCGAGTGGCCTGGGTTCGAGTCCCAGCCGGAGCGAATATCTTCAATGTATATATTTCTTTTCTAATTTGAAAATTCTTTTTTTTTTCAATTTCTTTCCTTTGCAATTATTGAATATTTATGTAGGGAAGAAAATTCTGAGTCAGTTTAATTTTTCGACACGAAGATTTCAAAGTGTTTAAATAAACAATTACCAAGGTGCATTTTTTGTTTTTATTATATTTAAAACTCTCACCGACAGAGCTCCCATAGACTAATGGCTAGAGTGTTAGGCTTCCAAGCGAGTGGCCCTGGGTTCGAGTCCCAGCCTGAACGAAAATCTTCAATGTATACTTTTAGTTTCTAATTTGAAATTTCTTCTTTTTTTTTTTAATTTTTCTCTTTTGCGAATATTGATTATTTATGTAGGGAGAAAAATTCTGAGTCAGTTTAATTATTCGACCTGTAAATTTCAAAGTGTTTGAATCAATAATTACCAAGGTGCATTTTTTGTTTTTATTATATTTAAGACTTCCTTCGACAGAGCTCCGATAGCCTAATGGCTAGACCGTTGGGTTCCAAGCGCGTGGTACTGGGTTCGAGTCCCGGCCGGAACGAAAATCTTCCATGTATATATTTCTCTTCTAATTTGAAGATTCTTTTTTTTTTCAATTTCTTTCTTTTTCAAATATGGATTATTTATGTACGGAAGAAAATTCTGAGTCAGTTTAATCATTCGACCTTTAGATTTCAAAGATTTTAGATCAATAATTACTAAGGTGCATTTTTTGTTTTTATTATAATTAAGACACCGATCAACAGAGATCCGATAGTATATTGGCGAGAGCGTTGGGCTTCCATGAGTGTCGCCCTGGGTTCAAATCCCAGCCGGAAAGGAAATCTTAAATGCAATTATTTTTTTCTAATTTTATAATTCTTTTTTTTTTTATTTTTCCCTTTTGCGAAGTCAGTCAGTCAGTCTGACAGTCAATCAGTCAAGCACTCAGTCATTCAGTCTCAGTCAGTCAGTCCAGTCAGTCAGTCACTCAGTCAGTCAGTTAGTCCTTCAGCCAGTCAGTCAAGCAGTCAGTCATTTAGTCTCAGTCAGTCAGTCATTCAGTCAGTCAGTCAGTCAGGCAGTCAGTCAGTCGGTCAGTCCTGTGCAGTCAGTTAGTCACTGAAGCAGTCAGTCAGTCTCAGTCAGTCAGTCAGTCAGTCAGTCCAGTCCAGTCTCAGTCAGTCAGTCAGTCAGTCTCGGTCAGTCAGTCAGTCAGTCATTCAGTCAGTCAGTCAGTCAGGCAGTCAGTCAGTCGGTCAGCCTTATTCAGTCAGTCTGTCAGTCAGTCAGTCAGTCAGCCTTATTCAGTCAGTCTGTCAGTCAGTCAGTCAGTCAGCCTTATTCAGTCAGTCTGTCAGTCATCCTTATTCAGTCAGTCTGTCAGTCAGTCAGTCGGTCAGTCCTGTCCAGTCAGTTAGTCAGTCAAGCAGTCAGTCAGGTAGTCAAGCAGTCAGTCAGTCAGTGTCAGTCAGTCATTTAGTCATTCAGTCAGTCAGTAAAATAGCCAGTCAGAGAGTCAAGCAGTCAGTCAGTCAGTCTCAGTCAGTCAATTAGTCAGTCAGTCAGTCAGTCAGTCAGTCAGTCCAGTCTCAGTCAGTCAGGCAGTTAGTCAGTCAGTCTCGGTCAGTCAGTGAGTCAGTCAGTCAGTATCAGTCAGTCAGTGAGTCAGTCTGTCAGTCAGGCAGTATCAGTCAGGCAGTAAGACTCCGCTCGACAGAACTCCGATAGCCTAATGGCTAGACCGCTGGTCTTCCAAGCGAGTGGCCTGGGTTCGAGTCCCAGCCTGAACGAAAATCTTCAATGTATACTTTTAGTTTCTAATTTGAAATTTCTTCTTCTTTTTTTTTTAATTTTTCTCTTTTGCGAATATTGATTATTTATGTAGGGAGAAAAATTCTGAGTCAGTTTAATTATTCGACCTATAAATTTCAAAGTGTTTGAATCAATAATTACCAAGGTGCATTTTTTGTTTTTATTATATTTAAGACTTCCATCGACAGAGCTCCGATAGCCTAATGGCTAGACCGTTGGGTTCCAAGCGCGTGGTACTGGGTTCGAGTCCCGGCCGGAACGAAAATCTTCCATGTATATATTTCTCTTCTAATTTAAAGATTCTTTTTTTTTTTCAATTTCTTTCTTTTGCAAATATGGATTATTTATGTTCGGAAGAAAATTCTGAGTCAGTTTAATCATTCGACCTTTAGATTTCAAAGATTTTAGATCAATAATTACTAAGGTGCATTTTTTGTTTTTATTATAATTAAGACACCGATCAACAGAGATCCGATAGTATATTGGCGAGAGCGTTGGGCTTCCATGAGTGTCGCCCTGGGTTCAAATCCCAGCCGGAAAGGAAATCTTAAATGCAAATATTCTTTTCTAATTTTATAATTCTTTTTTTTTTATTTTTCCCTTTTGCGAAGTCAGTCAGTCAGTCTGACAGTCAATCAGTCAAGCACTCAGTCATTCAGTCTCAGTCAGTCAGTCCAGTCAGTCAGTCACTCAGTCAGTCAGTTAGTCCTTCAGCCAGTCAGTCAAGCAGTCAGTCATTTAGTCTCAGTCAGTCAGTCATTCAGTCAGTCAGTCAGTCAGGCAGTCAGTCAGTCAGTCGGTCAGTCCTGTGCAGTCAGTTAGTCACTAAAGCAGTCAGTCAGTCTCAGTCAGTCAGTCAGTCAGTCAGTCCAGTCCAGTCTCAGTCAGTCAGTCAGTCAGTCTCGGTCAGTCAGTCAGTCAGTCATTCAGTCAGTCAGTCAGTCAGGCAGTCAGTCAGTCGGTCAGCCTTATTCAGTCAGTCTGTCAGTCAGTCAGTCAGTCAGCCTTATTCAGTCAGTCTGTCAGTCAGTCAGTCGGTCAGTCCTGTCCAGTCAGTTAGTCAGTCAAGCAGTCAGTCAGGTAGTCAAGCAGTCAGTCAGTCAGTGTCAGTCAGTCATTTAGTCATTCAGTCAGTCAGTGAAATAGCCAGTCAGAGAGTCAAGCAGTCAGTCAGTCAGTCTCAGTCAGTCAGTTAGTCAGTCAGTCAATCAGTCAGTCCAGTCTGAGTCAGTCAGGCAGTTAGTCAGTCAGTCTCGGTCAGTCAGTGAGTCAGTCAGTCAGTATCAGTCAGTCAGTGAGTCAGTCTGTCAGTCAGGCAGTATCAGTCAGGCAGTAAGACTCCGCTCGACAGAACTCCGATAGCCTAATGGCTAGACCGCTTTTCTTCCAAGCGAGTGGCCTGGGTTCGAGTCCCAGCCGGAGCGAATATCTTCAATGTATATATTTCTTTTCTAATTTGAAAATTCTTTTTTTTTTCAATTTCTTTCCTTTGCAATTATTGATTATTTATGTAGGGAAGAAAATTCTGAGTCAGTTTAATTTTTCGACACGAAGATTTCAAAGTGTTTAAATAAACAATTACCAAGGTGCATTTTTTGTTTTTATTATATTTAAAACTCCCACCGACAGAGCTCCCATAGACTAATGGCTAGAGAGTTAGGCTTCCAAGCGAGTGGCCCTGGGTTCGAGTCCCAGCCTGAACGAAAATCTTCAATGTATACTTTTAGTTTCTAATTTAAATTTCTTCTTCTTTTTTTTTTTAATTTTTCTCTTTTGCGAATATTGATTATTTATGTAGGGAGAAAAATTCTGAGTCAGTTTAATTATTCGACCTGTAAATTTCAAAGTGTTTGAATCAATAATTACCAAGGTGCATTTTTTGTTTTTATTATATTTAAGACTTCCATCGACAGAGCTCCGATAGCCTAATGGCTAGACCGTTGGGTTCCAAGCGCGTGGTACTGGGTTCGAGTCCCGGCCGGAACGAAAATCTTCCATGTATATATTACTCTTCTAATTTGAAGATTCTTTTTTTTCAATTTCTTTCTTTTGCAAATATGGATTATTTATGTACGGAAGAAAATTCTGAGTCAGTTTAATCATTCGACCTTTAGATTTCAAAGATTTTAGATCAATAATTACTAAGCTGCATTTTTTGTTTTTATTATAATTAAGACACCGATCAACAGAGATCCGATAGTATATTGGCGAGAGCGTTGGGCTTCCATGAGTGTCGCCCTGGGTTCAAATCCCAGCCGGAAAGGAAATCTTAAATGCAAATATTTTTTTCTAATTTTATAATTCTTTTTTTTTATTTTTCCCTTTTGCGAAGTCAGTCAGTCAGTCTGACAGTCAATCAGTCAAGCACTCAGTCATTCAGTCTCAGTCAGTCAGTCCAGTCAGTCAGTCACTCAGTCAGTCAGTTAGTCCTTCAGCCAGTCAGTCAAGCAGTCAGTCATTTAGTCTCAGTCAGTCAGTCATTCAGTCAGTCAGTCAGTCAGGCAGTCAGTCAGTCAGTCAGTCGGTCAGTCCTGTGCAGTCAGTTAGTCACTAAAGCAGTCAGTCTCAGTCAGTCAGTCAGTCCAGTCCAGTCTCAGTCTCGGTCAGTCAGTCAGTCTCGGTCAGTCAGTCAGTCAGTCAGTCAGGCAGTCAGTCAGTCAGGCAGTCAGTCAGTCGGTCAGCCTTATTCAGTCAGTCTGTCAGTCAGTTAGTCAGTCAGCCTTATTCAGTCAGTCTGTCAGTCATCCTTATTCAGTCAGTCTGTCAGTCAGTCAGTCGGTCAGTCCTGTCCAGTCAGTCAAGCAGTCAGTCAGGTAGTCAAGCAGTCAGTCAGTCAGTGTCAGTCAGTCATTTAGTCATTCAGTCAGTCAGTGAAATAGCCAGTCAGAGAGTCAATTAGTCAGTCAGTCAGTCTCAGTCAGTCAGTTAGTCAGTCAGTCAGTCAGTCAGTCAGTCAGTCCAGTCTCAGTCAGTCAGGCAGTTAGTCAGTCAGTCTCGGTCAGTCAGTGAGTCAGTCAGTCAGTATCAGTCAGTCAGTGAGTCAGTCTGTCAGTCAGGCAGTATCAGTCAGGCAGTAAGACTCCGCTCGACAGAACTCCGATAGCCTAATGGCTAGACCGCTGGTCTTCCAAGCGAGTGGCCTGGGTTCGAGTCCCAGCCGGAGCGAATATCTTCAATGTATATATTTCTTTTCTAATTTAAAAATTCTTTTTTTTTTTCAATTTCTTTCCTTTGCAATTATTGATTATTTATGTAGGGAAGAAAATTCTGAGTCAGTTTAATTTTTCGACACAAAGATTTCAAAGTGTTTAAATAAACAATTACCAAGGTGCATTTTTTGTTTTTATTATATTTAAAACTCCCACCGACAGAGCTCCCATAGACTAATGGCTAGAGTGTTAGGCTTCCAAGCGAGTGGCCCTGGGTTCGAGTCCCAGCCTGAACAAAAATCTTCAATGTATACTTTTAGTTTCTAATTTGAAATTTCTTCTTCTTTTTTTTTTTAATTTTTCTCTTTTGCGAATATTGATTATTTATGTAGGGAGAAAAATTCTGAGTCAGTTTAATTATTCGACCTATAAATTTCAAAGTGTTTGAATCAATAATTACCAAGGTGCATTTTTTGTTTTTATTATATTTAAGACTTCCATCGACAGAGCTCCGATAGCCTAATGGCTAGACCGTTGGGTTCCAAGCGCGTGGTACTGGGTTCGAGTCCCGGCCGGAACGAAAATCTTCCATGTATATATTTCTCTTCTAATTTGAAGATTCTTTTTTTTTTTTCAATTTCTTTCTTTTGCAAATATGGATTATTTATGTTCGGAAGAAAATTCTGAGTCAGTTTAATCATTCGACCTTTAGATTTCAAAGATTTTAGATCAATAATTACTAAGGTGCATTTTTTGTTTTTATTATAATTAAGACACCGATCAACAGAGATCCGATAGTATATTGGCGAGAGCGTTGGGCTTCCATGAGTGTCGCCCTGGGTTCAAATCCCAGCCGGAAAGGAAATCTTAAATGCAAATATTCTTTTCTAATTTTATAATTCTTTTTTTTTTATTTTTCCCTTTTGCGAAGTCAGTCAGTCAGTCTGACAGTCAATCAGTCAAGCACTCAGTCATTCAGTCTCAGTCAGTCAGTCCAGTCAGTCAGTCACTCAGTCAGTCAGTTAGTCCTTCAGCCAGTCAGTCAAGCAGTCAGTCATTTAGTCTCAGTCAGTCAGTCATTCAGTCAGTCAGTCAGTCAGGCAGTCAGTCAGTCAGTCGGTCAGTCCTGTGCAGTCAGTTAGTCACTAAAGCAGTCAGTCAGTCTCAGTCAGTCAGTCAGTCAGTCAGTCCAGTCCAGTCTCAGTCAGTCAGTCAGTCAGTCTCGGTCAGTCAGTCAGTCAGTCATTCAGTCAGTCAGTCAGTCAGGCAGTCAGTCAGTCGGTCAGCCTTATTCAGTCAGTCTGTCAGTCAGTCAGTCAGTCAGCCTTATTCAGTCAGTCTGTCAGTCATCCTTATTCAGTCAGTCTGTCAGTCAGTCAGTCGGTCAGTCCTGTCCAGTCAGTTAGTCAGTCAAGCAGTCAGTCAGGTAGTCAAGCAGTCAGTCAGTCAGTGTCAGTCAGTCATTTAGTCATTCAGTCAGTCAGTGAAATAGCCAGTCAGAGAGTCAAGCAGTCAGTCAGTCAGTCTCAGTCAGTCAGTTAGTCAGTCAGTCAATCAGTCAGTCCAGTCTGAGTCAGTCAGGCAGTTAGTCAGTCAGTCTCGGTCAGTCAGTGAGTCAGTCAGTCAGTATCAGTCAGTCAGTGAGTCAGTCTGTCAGTCAGGCAGTATCAGTCAGGCAGTAAGACTCCGCTCGACAGAACTCCGATAGCCTAATGGCTAGACCGCTTTTCTTCCAAGCGAGTGGCCTGGGTTCGAGTCCCAGCCGGAGCGAATATCTTCAATGTATATATTTCTTTTCTAATTTGAAAATTCTTTTTTTTTTCAATTTCTTTCCTTTGCAATTATTGATTATTTATGTAGGGAAGAAAATTCTGAGTCAGTTTAATTTTTCGACACGAAGATTTCAAAGTGTTTAAATAAACAATTACCAAGGTGCATTTTTTGTTTTTATTATATTTAAAACTCCCACCGACAGAGCTCCCATAGACTAATGGCTAGAGTGTTAGGCTTCCAAGCGAGTGGCCCTGGGTTCGAGTCCCAGCCTGAACGAAAATCTTCAATGTATACTTTTAGTTTCTAATTTAAATTTCTTCTTCTTTTTTTTTTTAATTTTTCTCTTTTGCGAATATTGATTATTTATGTAGGGAGAAAAATTCTGAGTCAGTTTAATTATTCGACCTGTAAATTTCAAAGTGTTTGAATCAATAATTACCAAGGTGCATTTTTTGTTTTTATTATATTTAAGACTTCCATCGACAGAGCTCCGATAGCCTAATGGCTAGACCGTTGGGTTCCAAGCGCGTGGTACTGGGTTCGAGTCCCGGCCGGAACGAAAATCTTCCATGTATATATTTCTCTTCTAATTTGAAGATTCTTTTTTTTCAATTTCTTTCTTTTGCAAATATGGATTATTTATGTACGGAAGAAAATTCTGAGTCAGTTTAATCATTCGACCTTTAGATTTCAAAGATTTTAGATCAATAATTACTAAGCTGCATTTTTTGTTTTTATTATAATTAAGACACCGATCAACAGAGATCCGATAGTATATTGGCGAGAGCGTTGGGCTTCCATGAGTGTCGCCCTGGGTTCAAATCCCAGCCGGAAAGGAAATCTTAAATGCAAATATTTTTTTCTAATTTTATAATTCTTTTTTTTTTATTTTTCCCTTTTGCGAAGTCAGTCAGTCAGTCTGACAGTCAATCAGTCAAGCACTCAGTCATTCAGTCTCAGTCAGTCAGTCCAGTCAGTCAGTCACTCAGTCAGTCAGTTAGTCCTTCAGCCAGTCAGTCAAGCAGTCAGTCATTTAGTCTCAGTCAGTCAGTCATTCAGTCAGTCAGTCAGTCAGGCAGTCAGTCAGTCAGTCAGTCGGTCAGTCCTGTGCAGTCAGTTAGTCACTAAAGCAGTCAGTCTCAGTCAGTCAGTCAGTCCAGTCCAGTCTCAGTCAGTCAGTCAGTCAGTCTCGGTCAGTCAGTCAGTCAGTCAGTCAGGCAGTCAGTCAGTCAGGCAGTCAGTCAGTCGGTCAGCCTTATTCAGTCAGTCTGTCAGTCAGTTAGTCAGTCAGCCTTATTCAGTCAGTCTGTCAGTCATCCTTATTCAGTCAGTCTGTCAGTCAGTCAGTCGGTCAGTCCTGTCCAGTCAGTCAAGCAGTCAGTCAGGTAGTCAAGCAGTCAGTCAGTCAGTGTCAGTCAGTCATTTAGTCATTCAGTCAGTCAGTGAAATAGCCAGTCAGAGAGTCAATTAGTCAGTCAGTCAGTCTCAGTCAGTCAGTTAGTCAGTCAGTCAGTCAGTCAGTCAGTCAGTCCAGTCTCAGTCAGTCAGGCAGTTAGTCAGTCAGTCTCGGTCAGTCAGTGAGTCAGTCAGTCAGTATCAGTCAGTCAGTGAGTCAGTCTGTCAGTCAGGCAGTATCAGTCAGGCAGTAAGACTCCGCTCGACAGAACTCCGATAGCCTAATGGCTAGACCGCTGGTCTTCCAAGCGAGTGGCCTGGGTTCGAGTCCCAGCCGGAGCGAATATCTTCAATGTATATATTTCTTTTCTAATTTAAAAATTCTTTTTTTTTTTCAATTTCTTTCCTTTGCAATTATTGATTATTTATGTAGGGAAGAAAATTCTGAGTCAGTTTAATTTTTCGACACAAAGATTTCAAAGTGTTTAAATAAACAATTACCAAGGTGCATTTTTTGTTTTTATTATATTTAAAACTCCCACCGACAGAGCTCCCATAGACTAATGGCTAGAGTGTTAGGCTTCCAAGCGAGTGGCCCTGGGTTCGAGTCCCAGCCTGAACAAAAATCTTCAATGTATACTTTTAGTTTCTAATTTGAAATTTCTTCTTCTTTTTTTTTTTAATTTTTCTCTTTTGCGAATATTGATTATTTATGTAGGGAGAAAAATTCTGAGTCAGTTTAATTATTCGACCTGTAAATTTCAAAGTGTTTGAATCAATAATTACCAAGGTGCATTTTTTGTTTTTATTATATTTAAGACTTCCATCGACAGAGCTCCGATAGCCTAATGGCTAGACCGTTGGGTTCCAAGCGCGTGGTACTGGGTTCGAGTCCCGGCCGGAACGAAAATCTTCCATGTATATATTTCTCTTCTAATTTGAAGATTCTTTTTTTTCAATTTCTTTCTTTTGCAAATATGGATTATTTATGTACGGAAGAAAATTCTGAGCCAGTTTAATCATTCGACCTTTAGATTTCAAAGATTTTAGATCAATAATTACTAAGCTGCATTTTTTGTTTTTATTATAATTAAGACACCGATCAACAGAGATCCGATAGTATATTGGCGAGAGCGTTGGGCTTCCATGAGTGTCGCCCTGGGTTCAAATCCCAGCCGGAAAGGAAATCTTAAATGCAAATATTTTTTTCTAATTTTATAATTCTTTTTTTTTTATTTTTCCCTTTTGCGAAGTCAGTCAGTCAGTCTGACAGTCAATCAGTCAAGCACTCAGTCATTCAGTCTCAGTCAGTCAGTCCAGTCAGTCAGTCACTCAGTCAGTCAGTTAGTCCTTCAGCCAGTCAGTCAAGCAGTCAGTCATTTAGTCTCAGTCAGTCAGTCATTCAGTCAGTCAGTCAGTCAGGCAGACAGTCAGTCAGTCAGTCGGTCAGTCCTGTGCAGTCAGTTAGTCACTAAAGCAGTCAGTCTCAGTCAGTCAGTCAGTCCAGTCCAGTCTCTGCCAGTCAGTCAGTCAGTCTCGGTCAGTCAGTCAGTCAGTCAGTCAGGCAGTCAGTCAGTCAGGCAGTCAGTCAGTCGGTCAGCCTTATTCAGTCAGTCTGTCAGTCAGTCAGTCAGTCAGCCTTATTCAGTCAGTCTGTCAGTCATCCTTATTCAGTCAGTCTGTCAGTCAGTCAGTCGGTCAGTCCTGTCCAGTCAGTCAAGCAGTCAGTCAGGTAGTCAAGCAGTCAGTCAGTCAGTGTCAGTCAGTCATTTAGTCATTCAGTCAGTCAGTGAAATAGCCAGTCAGAGAGTCAATTAGTCAGTCAGTCAGTCTCAGTCAGTCAGTTAGTCAGTCAGTCAGTCAGTCAGTCAGTCAGTCCAGTCTCAGTCAGTCAGGCAGTTAGTCAGTCAGTCTCGGTCAGTCAGTGAGTCAGTCAGTCAGTATCAGTCAGTCAGTGAGTCAGTCTGTCAGTCAGGCAGTATCAGTCAGGCAGTAAGACTCCGCTCGACAGAACTCCGATAGCCTAATGGCTAGACCGCTGGTCTTCCAAGCGAGTGGCCTGGGTTCGAGTCCCAGCCGGAGCGAATATCTTCAATGTATATATTTCTTTTCTAATTTAAAAATTCTTTTTTTTTTTTCAATTTCTTTCCTTTGCAATTATTGATTATTTATGTAGGGAAGAAAATTCTGAGTCAGTTTAATTTTTCGACACGAAGATTTCAAAGTGTTTAAATAAACAATTACCAAGGTGCATTTTTTGTTTTTATTATATTTAAAACTCCCACCGACAGAGCTCCCATAGACTAATGACTAGAGTGTTAGGCTTCCAAGCGAGTGGCCCTGGGTTCGAGTCCCAGCCTGAACGAAAATCTTCAATGTATACTTTTAGTTTCTAATTTGAAATTTCTTCTTCTTTTTTTTTTAAATTTTTCTCTTTTGCGAATATTGATTATTTATGTAGGGAGAAAAATTCTGAGTCAGTTTAATTATTCGACCTGTAAATTTCAAAGTGTTTGAATCAATAATTACCAAGGTGCATTTTTTGTTTTTATTATATTTAAGACTTCCATCGACAGAGCTCCGATAGCCTAATGGCTAGACGTTGGGTTCCTAGCGCGTGGTACTGGGTGCGAGTCCCGGCCGGAAAGGAAATCTTAAATGCAAAAATTTTTTTCTAATTTTATAATTCTTTTTTTTTTATTTTTCCCTTTTGCGAAGTCAGTCAGTCAGTCTGACAGTCAATCAGTCAAGCACTCAGTCATTCAGTCTCAGTCAGTCAGTCCAGTCAGTCAGTCACTCAGTCAGTCAGTTAGCCCTTCAGCCAGTCTGTCAAGCAGTCAGTCATTTAGTCTCAGTCAGTCAGTCATTCAGTCAGTCAGTCAGTCAGGCAGTCAGTCAGTCAGTCAGTCGGTCAGTCCTGTGCAGTCAGTTAGTCACTAAAGCAGTCAGTCAGTCAGTCAGTCATTCAGTCAGTCAGTCAGTCAGGCAGTCAGTCAGTCGGTCAGCCTTATTCAGTCAGTCTGTCAGTCAGTCAGTCAGTCAGCCTTATTCAGTCAGTCTGTCAGTCATCCTTATTCAGTCAGTCTGTCAGTCAGTCAGTCGGTCAGTCCTGTCCAGTCAGTTAGTTAGTCAAGCAGTCAGTCAGGTAGTCAAGCAGTCAGTCAGTCAGTGTCAGTCAGTCATTTAGTCATTCAGTCAGTCAGTGAAATAGCCAGTCAGAGAGTCAAGCAGTCAGTCAGTCAGTCTCAGTCAGTCAGTTAGTCAGTCAGTCAGTCAGTCAGTCAGTCCAGTCTCAGTCAGTCAGGCAGTTAGTCAGTCAGTCTCGATCAGTCAGTGAGTCAGTCAGTCAGTATCAGTCAGTCAGTGAGTCAGTCAGTCAGTCAGGCAGTATCAGTCAGGCAGTAAGACTCCGCTCGATAGAACTCCGATAGCCTAATGGCTAGACCGCTGGTCTTCCAAGCGAGTGGCCTGGGTTCGAGTCCCAGCCGGAGCGAATATCTTCAATGTATATATTTCTTTTCTAATTTGAAAATTCTTTTTTTTTTTCAATTTCTTTCCTTTGCAATTATTGATTATTTATGTAGGGAAGAAAATTCTGAGTCAGTTTAATTTTTCGACACGAAGATTTCAAAGTGTTTAAATAAACAATTACCAAGGTGCATTTTTTGTTTTTATTATATTTAAAACTCCCATCGACAGAGCTCCCATAGACTAATGGCTAGAGTGTTAGGCTTCCAAGCGAGTGGCCCTGGGTTCGAGTCCCAGCCTGAACGAAAATCTTCAATGTATACTTTTAGTTTCTAATTTGAAATTTCTTCTTCTTTTTTTTTTAATTTTTCTCTTTTGCGAATATTGATTATTTATGTGGGGAGAAAAATTCTGAGTCAGTTTAATTGTTCGACCTGTAAATTTCAAAGATTTTAGATCAATAATTACTAAGCTGCATTTTTTGTTTTTATTATAATTAAGACACCGATCAACAGAGATCCGATAGTATATTGGCGAGAGCGTTGGGCTTCCATGAGTGTCGCCCTGGGTTCAAATCCCAGCCGGAAAGGAAATCTTAAATGCAAATATTTTTTTCTAATTTTATAATTCTTTTTTTTTTTTATTTTTCCCTTTTGCGAAGTCAGTCAGTCAGTCTGACAGTCAATCAGTCAAGCACTCAGTCATTCAGTCTCAGTCAGTCAGTCCAGTCAGTCAGTCACTCAGTCAGTCAGTTAGTCCTTCAGCCAGTCAGTCAAGCAGTCAGTCATTTAGTCTCAGTCAGTCAGTCATTCAGTCAGTCAGTCAGTCAGGCAGTCAGTCAGTCAGTCAGTCGGTCAGTCCTGTGCAGTCAGTTAGTCACTAAAGCAGTCAGTCAGTCTCAGTCAGTCAGTCAGTCAGTCAGTCCAGTCCAGTCTCAGTCAGTCAGTCAGTCAGTCTCGGTCAGTCATTCAGTCAGTCATTCAGTCAGTCAGTCAGTCAGGCAGTCAGTCAGTCGGTCAGCCTTATTCAGTCAGTCTCTCAGTCAGTCAGTCAGTCAGCCTTATTCAGTCAGTCTGTCAGTCATCCTTATTCAGTCAGTCTGTCAGTCAGTCAGTCGGTCAGTCCTGTCCAGTCAGTAAGTCAGTCAAGCAGTCAGTCAGGTAGTCAAGCAGTCAGTCAGTCAGTGTCAGTCAGTCATTTAGTCATTCAGTCAGTCAGTGAAATAGCCAGTCAGAGAGTCAAGCAGTCAGTCAGTCAGTCTCAGTCAGTCAGTCAGTCAGTCAGTCAGTCAGTCAGTCAGTCCAGTCTCAGTCAGTCCAGTCTCAGTCAGTCAGGCAGTTAGTCAGTCAGTCTCGGTCAGTCAGTGAGTCAGTCAGTCAGTATCAGTCAGTCAGTGAGTCAGTCTGTCAGTCAGGCAGTATCAGTCAGGCAGTAAGACTCCGCTCGACAGAACTCCGATAGCCTAATGGCTAGACCGCTGGTCTCCCAAGCGAGTGGCCTGGGTTCGAGTCCCAGCCGGAGTGAATATCTTCAATGTATATATTTCTTTTCTAATTTGAAAATTCTTTTTTTTTTCAATTTCTTTCCTTTGCAATTATTGATTATTTATGTAGGGAAGAAAATTCTGAGTCAGTTTAATTTTTCGACACAAAGATTTCAAAGTGTTTAAATAAACAATTACCAAGGTGCATTTTTTGTTTTTATTATATTTAAAACTCCCACCGACAGAGCTCCCATAGACTAATGGCTAGAGTGTTAGGCTTCCAAGCGAGTGGCCCTGGGTTCGAGTCCCAGCCTGAACGAAAATCTTCAATGTATACTTTTAGTTTGAAATTTCTTCTTCTTTTTTTTTTTAATTTTTCTCTTTTGCGAATATTGATTATTTATGTAGGGAGAAAAATTCTGAGTCAGTTTAATTATTCGACCTGAAAATTTCAAAGTGTTTGAATCAATAATTACCAAGGTGCATTTTTTGTTTTTATTATATTTAAGACTTCCATCGACAGAGCTCCGATAGCCTAATGGCTAGACCGTTGGGTTCCTAGCGCGTGGTACTGGGTTCGAGTCCCGGCCGGAAAGGAAATTTTAAATGCAAATATTTTTTCTAATATTATAATTCTTTTTTTTTTATTTTTCCCTTTTGCGAAGTCAGTCAGTCAGTCCATCGACACCTCGTGGCCTGGGTTCGAGTCCCAGCCGGAGCGAATATCTTCAATGTATATATTTCTTTTCTAATTTGAAAATTCTTTTTTTTTTTCAATTTCTTTCCTTTGCAATTATTGATTATTTATGTAGGGAAGAAAATTCTGAGTCAGTTTAATTTTTCGACACGAAGATTTCAAAGTGTTTAAATAAACAATTACCAAGGTGCATTTTTTGTTTTTATTATATTTAAAACTCAAACCGACAGAGCTCCCATAGACTAATGGCTAGAGTGTTAGGCTTCCAAGCGAGTGGCCCTGGGTTCGAGTCCCAGCCTGAACGAAAATCTTCAATGTATACTTTTAGTTTCTAATTTGAAATTTCTTCTTCTTTTTTTTTAATTTTTCTCTTTTGCGAATATTGATTATTTATGTAGGGAGAAAAATTCTGAGTCAGTTTAATTGTTCGACCTGTAAATTTCAAAGTGTTTGAATCAATAATTACCAAGGTGCATTTTTTGTTTTTATTATAATTAAGACTTCCATCGACAGAGCTCCGATAGCCTAATGGCTAGACCGTTGGGTTCCTAGCGCGTGGTACTGGGTTCGAGTCCCGGCCGGAAAGGGAATCTTAAATGCAAATATCTTTTTCTAATTTTATAATTCTTTTTTTTTATTTTTCCCTTTTGCGAAGTCAGTCAGTCAGTCTGACAGTCAATCAGTCAAGCACTCAGTCATTCAGTCTCAGTCAGTCAGTCCAGTCAGTCAGTCACTCAGTCAGTCAGTTAGTCCTTCAGCCAGTCAGTCAAGCAGTCAGTCATTTAGTCTCAGTCAGTCAGTCATTCAGTCAGTCAGTCAGTCAGGCAGTCAGTCAGTCAGTCAGTCGGTCAGTCCTGTGCAGTCAGTTAGTCACTAAAGCAGTCAGTCAGTCTCAGTCAGTCAGTCAGTCAGTCAGTCCAGTCCAGTCTCAGTCAGTCAGTCAGTCAGTCTCGGTCAGTCAGTCAGTCAGTCATTCAGTCAGTCAGTCAGTCAGGCAGTCAGTCAGTCGGTCAGCCTTATTCAGTCAGTCTCTCAGTCAGTCAGTCAGTCAGCCTTATTCAGTCAGTCAGTCAGTCAGCCTTATTCAGTCAGTCTGTCAGTCATCCTTATTCAGTCAGTCTGTCAGTCAGTCAGTCGGTCAGTCAGTCAGGTAGTCAAGCAGTCAGTCAGTCAGTGTCAGTCAGTCCTTTAGTCATTCAGTCAGTCAGTGAAATAGCCAGTCAGAGAGTCAAGCAGTCAGTCAGTCAGTCTCAGTCAGTCAGTTAGTCAGTCAGTCAGTCAGTCAGTCAGTCAGTCAGTCCAGTCTCAGTCAGTCCAGTCTCAGTCAGTCAGGCAGTTAGTCAGTCAGTCTCGGTCAGTCAGTGAGTCAGTCAGTCAGTATCAGTCAGTCAGTGAGTCAGTCTGTCAGTCAGGCAGTATCAGTCAGGCAGTAAGACTCCGCTCGACAGAACTCCGATAGCCTAATGGCTAGACCGCTGTCTTCCAAGCGAGTGGCCTGGGTTCGAGTCCCAGCCGGAGCGAATATCTTCAATGTATATATTTCTTTTCTAATTTGAAAATTCTTTTTTTTTTTCAATTTCTTTCCTTTGCAATTATTGATTATTTATGTAGGGAAGAAAATTCTGAGTCAGTTTAATTTTTCGACACGAAGATTTCAAAGTGTTTAAATAAACAATTACCAAGGTGCATTTTTTGTTTTTATTATATTTAAAACTCCCACCGACAGAGCTCCCATAGACTAATGGCTAGAGTGTTAGGCTTCCAAGCGAGTGGCCCTGGGTTCGAGTCCCAGCCTGAACGAAAATCTTCAATGTATACTTTTAGTTTCTAATTTGAAATTTCTTCTTCTTTTTTTTTTAATTTTTCTCTTTTGCGAATATTGATTATTTATGTAGGGAGAAAAATTCTGAGTCAGTTTAATTATTCGACCTGTAAATTTCAAAGTGTTTGAATCAATAATTACCAAGGTGCATTTTTTGTTTTTATTATATTTAAGACTTCCATCGACAGAGCTCCGATAGCCTAATGGCTAGACCGTTGGGTTCCTAGAGCGTGGTACTGGGTTCGAGTCCCGGCCGGAAAGGAAATTTTAAATGCAAATATTTTTTCTAATATTATAATTCTTTTTTTTTTATTTTTCCCTTTTGCGAAGTCAGTCAGTCAGTCCATCGACACCTCGTGGCCTGGGTTCGAGTCCCAGCCGGAGCGAATATCTTCAATGTATATATTTCTTTTCTAATTTGAAAATTCTTTTTTTTTTTCAATTTCTTTCCTTTGCAATTATTGATTATTTATGTAGGGAAGAAAATTCTGAGTCAGTTTAATTTTTCGACACGAAGATTTCAAAGTGTTTAAATAAACAATTACCAAGGTGCATTTTTTGTTTTTATTATATTTAAAACTCAAACCGACAGAGCTCCCATAGACTAATGGCTAGAGTGTTAGGCTTCCAAGCGAGTGGCCCTGGGTTCGAGTCCCAGCCTGAACGAAAATCTTCAATGTATACTTTTAGTTTCTAATTTGAAATTTCTTCTTCTTTTTTTTTTAATTTTTCTCTTTTGCGAATATTGATTATTTATGTAGGGAGAAAAATTCTGAGTCAGTTTAATTGTTCGACCTGTAAATTTCAAAGTGTTTGAATCAATAATTACCAAGGTGCATTTTTTGTTTTTATTATAATTAAGACTTCCATCGACAGAGCTCCGATAGCCTAATGGCTAGACCGTTGGGTTCCTAGCGCGTGGTACTGGGTTCGAGTCCCGGCCGGAAAGGGAATCTTAAATGCAAATATCTTTTTCTAATTTTATAATTCTTTTTTTTTATTTTTCCCTTTTGCGAAGTCAGTCAGTCAGTCTGACAGTCAATCAGTCAAGCACTCAGTCATTCAGTCTCAGTCAGTCAGTCCAGTCAGTCAGTCACTCAGTCAGTCAGTTAGTCCTTCAGCCAGTCAGTCAAGCAGTCAGTCATTTAGTCTCAGTCAGTCAGTCATTCAGTCAGTCAGTCAGTCAGGCAGTCAGTCAGTCAGTCAGTCGGTCAGTCCTGTGCAGTCAGTTAGTCACTAAAGCAGTCAGTCAGTCTCAGTCAGTCAGTCAGTCAGTCAGTCCAGTCCAGTCTCAGTCAGTCAGTCAGTCAGTCTCGGTCAGTCAGTCAGTCAGTCATTCAGTCAGTCAGTCAGTCAGGCAGTCAGTCAGTCGGTCAGCCTTATTCAGTCAGTCTCTCAGTCAGTCAGTCAGTCAGCCTTATTCAGTCAGTCAGTCAGTCAGCCTTATTCAGTCAGTCTGTCAGTCATCCTTATTCAGTCAGTCTGTCAGTCAGTCAGTCGGTCAGTCAGTCAGGTAGTCAAGCAGTCAGTCAGTCAGTGTCAGTCAGTCCTTTAGTCATTCAGTCAGTCAGTGAAATAGCCAGTCAGAGAGTCAAGCAGTCAGTCAGTCAGTCTCAGTCAGTCAGTCAGTCAGTCAGTCCAGTCTCAGTCAGTCCAGTCTCAGTCAGTCAGGCAGTTAGTCAGTCAGTCTCGGTCAGTCAGTGAGTCAGTCAGTCAGTATCAGTCAGTCAGTGAGTCAGTCTGTCAGTCAGGCAGTATCAGTCAGGCAGTAAGACTCCGCTCGACAGAACTCCGATAGCCTAATGGCTAGACCGCTGTCTTCCAAGCGAGTGGCCTGGGTTCGAGTCCCAGCCGGAGCGAATATCTTCAATGTATATATTTCTTTTCTAATTTGAAAATTCTTTTTTTTTTTCAATTTCTTTCCTTTGCAATTATTGATTATTTATGTAGGGAAGAAAATTCTGAGTCAGTTTAATTTTTCGACACGAAGATTTCAAAGTGTTTAAATAAACAATTACCAAGGTGCATTTTTTGTTTTTATTATATTTAAAACTCCCACCGACAGAGCTCCCATAGACTAATGGCTAGAGTGTTAGGCTTCCAAGCGAGTGGCCCTGGGTTCGAGTCCCAGCCTGAACGAAAATCTTCAATGTATACTTTTAGTTTCTAATTTGAAATTTCTTCTTCTTTTTTTTTTAATTTTTCTCTTTTGCGAATATTGATTATTTATGTAGGGAGAAAAATTCTGAGTCAGTTTAATTATTCGACCTGTAAATTTCAAAGTGTTTGAATCAATAATTACCAAGGTGCATTTTTTGTTTTTATTATATTTAAGACTTCCATCGACAGAGCTCCGATAGCCTAATGGCTAGACCGTTGGGTTCCTAGCGCGTGGTACTGGGTTCGAGTCCCGGCCGGAAAGGAAATCTTAAATGCAAATATTTTTTTCTAATATTATAATTCTTTTTTTTTTATTTTTCCCTTTTGCGAAGTCAGTCAGTCAGTCTGACAGTCAATCAGTCAAGCACTCAGTCATTCAGTCTCAGTCAGTCAGTCCAGTCAGTCAGTCACTCAGTCAGTCAGTTAGTCCTTCAGCCAGTCAGTCAAGCAGTCAGTCATTTAGTCTCAATCAGTCAGTCATTCAGTCAGTCAGTCAGTCAGGCAGTCAGTCAGTCAGTCAGTCAGTCAGTCCAGTCCAGTCTCAGTCAGTCAGTCAGTCAGTCTCGGTCAGTCAGTCAGTCAGTCAGTCATTCAGTCAGTCAGTCAGTCAGGCAGTCAGTCAGTCGGTCAGCCTAAGTTAGTCAGTCTGTCAGTCAGTCTGTCAGTCATCCTTATTCAGTCAGTCTGTCAGTCATCCTTATTCAGTCAGTCTGTCAGTCAGTCAGTCGGTCAGTCCTGTCCAGTCAGTTAGTCAGTCAAGCAGTCAGTCAGGTAGTCAAGCAGTCAGTCAGTCAGTGTCAGTCAGTCATTTAGTCATTCAGTCAGTCAGTGAAATAGCCAGTCAGAGAGTCAAGCAGTCAGTCAGTCAGTCTCAGTCAGTCAGTTAGTCAGTCAGTCAGTCAGTCAGTCAGTCCAGTCTCAGTCAGTCAGGCAGTTAGTCAGTCAGTCTCGGTCAGTCAGTGAGTCAGTCAGTCAGTATCAGTCAGTCAGTGAGTCAGTCTGTCAGTCAGGCAGTATCAGTCAGGCAGTAAGACTCCGCTCGACAGAACTCCGATAGCCTAATGGCTAGACCGCTGGTCTTCCAAGCGAGTGGCCTGGGTTCGAGTCCCAGCCGGAGCGAATATCTTCAATGTATATATTTCTTTTCTAATTTGAAAATTCTTTTTTTTTCAATTTCTTTCCTTTGCAATTATTGATTATTTATGTAGGGAAGAAAATTCTGAGTCAGTTTAATTTTTCGACACGAAGATTTCAAAGTGTTTAAATAAACAATTACTAAGGTGCATTTTTTGTTTTTATTATATTTAAGACTTCCATCGACAGAGCTCCGATAGCCTAATGGCTAGACCGTTGGGTTCCTAGCGCGTGGTACTGGGTTCGAGTCCCGGCCGGAAAGGAAATCTTAAATGCAAATATTTTTTTCTAATTTTATAATTCTTTTTTTTTATTTTTCCCTTTTGCGAAGTCAGTCAGTCAGTCTGACAGTCAATCAGTCAAGCACTCAGTCATTTTGTCTCAGTCAGTCAGTCAGTCACTCAGTCAGTCAGTTAGTCCTTCAGCCAGTCAGTCAAGCAGTCAGTCATTTAGTCTCAGTCAGTCAGTCATTCAGTCAGTCAGTCAGTCAGGCAGTCAGTCAGTCAGTCAGTCGGTCAGTCCTGTGCAGTCAGTTAGTCACTAAAGCAGTCAGTCAGTCTCAGTCAGTCAGTCAGTCAGTCAGTCCAGTCCAGTCTCAGTCAGTCAGTCAGTCAGTCTCGGTCAGTCAGTCAGTCAGTCATTCAGTCAGTCAGTCAGTCAGGCAGTCAGTCAGTCGGTCAGCCTTATTCAGTCAGTCTCTCAGTCAGTCAGTCAGTCAGCCTTATTCAGTCAGTCTGTCAGTCATCCTTATTCAGTCAGTCTGTGAGTCAGTCAGTCGGTCAGTCCTGTCAAGTCAGTTAGTCAGTCAAGCAGTCAGTCAGTCAGTGTCAGTCAGTCATTTAGTCATTCAGTCAGTCAGTGAAATAGCCAGTCAGAGAGTCAAGCAGTCAGTCAGTCAGTCTCAGTCAGTCAGTTAGTCAGTCAGTCAGTCAGTCAGTCAGTCAGTCCAGTCTCAGTCAGTCAGGCAGTTAGTCAGTCAGTCTCGGTCAGTCAGTGAGTCAGTCAGTCAGTATCAGTCAGTCAGTGAGTCAGTCTGTCAGTCAGGCAGTATCAGTCAGGCAGTAAGACTCCGCTCGACAGAACTCCGATAGCCTAATGGCTAGACCGCTGGTCTTCCAAGCGAGTGGCCTGGGTTCGAGTCCCAGCCGGAGCGAATATCTTCAATGTATATATTTCTTTTCTAATTTGAAAATTCTTTTTTTTTTCAATTTCTTTCCTTTGCAATTATTGATTATTTATGTAGGGAAGAAAATTCTGAGTCAGTTTAATTTTTCGACACGAAGATTTCAAAGTGTTTAAATAAACAATTACCAAGGTGCATTTTTTGTTTTTATTATATTTAAAACTCCCACCGACAGAGCTCCCATAGACTAATGGCTAGAGTGTTAGGCTTCCAAGCGAGTGGCCCTGGGTTCGAGTCCCAGCCTGAACGAAAATCTTCAATGTATACTTTTAGTTTCTAATTTGAAATTTCTTCTTCTTTTTTTTTTTAATTTTTCTCTTTTGCGAATATTGATTATTTATGTAGGGAGAAAAATTCTGAGTCAGTTTAATTATTCGACCTGAAAATTTCAAAGTGTTTGAATCAATAATTACCAAGGTGCATTTTTTGTTTTTATTATATTTAAGACTTCCATTGACAGAGCTCCGATAGCCTAATGGCTAGACCGTTGGGTTCCTAGCGCGTGGTACTGGGTTCGAGTCCCGGCCGGAAAGGAAATTTTAAATGCAAATATTTTTTTCTAATATTATAATTCCTTTTTTTTTATTTTTCCCTTTTGCGAAGTCAGTCAGTCAGTCCATCGACACCTCGTGGCCTGGGTTCGAGTCCCAGCCGGAGCGAATATCTTCAATGTATATATTTCTTTTCTAATTTGAAAATTCTTTTTTTTTTTTCAATTTCTTTCCTTTGCAATTATTGATTATTTATGTAGGGAAGAAAATTCTGAGTCAGTTTAATTTTTCGACACGAAGATTTCAAAGTGTTTAAATAAACAATTACCAAGGTGCATTTTTTGTTTTTATTATATTTAAAACTCCCACCGACAGAGCTCCCATAGACTAATGGCTAGAGTGTTAGGCTTCCAAGCGAGTGGCCCTGGGTTCGAGTCCCAGCCTGAACGAAAATCTTCAATGTATACTTTTAGTTTCTAATTTGAAATTTCTTCTTCTTTTTTTTTTTAATTTTTCTCTTTTGCGAATATTGATTATTTATGTAGGGAGAAAAATTCTGAGTCAGTTTAATTGTTCGACCTGTAAATTTCAAAGTGTTTGAATCAATAATTACCAAGGTGCATTTTTTGTTTTTATTATAATTAAGACTTCCATCGACAGAGCTCCGATAGCCTAATGGCTAGACCGTTGGGTTCCTAGCGCGTGGTACTGGGTTCGAGTCCCGGCCGGAAAGGAAATCTTAAATGCAAATATCTTTTTCTAATTTTATAATTCTTTTTTTTTATTTTTCCCTTTTGCGAAGTCAGTCAGTCAGTCTGACAGTCAATCAGTCAAGCACTCAGTCATTCAGTCTCAGTCAGTCAGTCCAGTCAGTCAGTCACTCAGTCAGTCAGTTAGTCCTTCAGCCAGTCAGTCAAGCAGTCAGTCATTTAGTCTCAGTCAGTCAGTCATTCAGTCAGTCAGTCAGTCAGGCAGTCAGTCAGTCAGTCAGTCGGTCAGTCCTGTGCAGTCAGTTAGTCACTAAAGCAGTCAGTCAGTCTCAGTCAGTCAGTCAGTCAGTCCAGTCCAGTCTCAGTCAGTCAGTCAGTCAGTCTCGGTCAGTCAGTCAGTCAGTCATTCAGTCAGTCAGTCAGTCAGGCAGTCAGTCAGTCGGTCAGCCTTATTCAGTCAGTCTCTCAGTCAGTCAGTCAGTCAGCCTTATTCAGTCAGTCAGTCAGTCAGCCTTATTCAGTCAGTCTGTCAGTCATCCTTATTCAGTCAGTCTGTCAGTCAGTCAGTCGTTCAGTCAGTCAGGTAGTCAAGCAGTCAGTCAGTCAGTGTCAGTCAGTCCTTTAGTCATTCAGTCAGTCAGTGAAATAGCCAGTCAGAGAGTCAAGCAGTCAGTCAGTCAGTCTCAGTCAGTCAGTTAGTCAGTCAGTCAGTCAGTCAGTCAGTCAGTCAGTCCAGTCTCAGTCAGTCCAGTCTCAGTCAGTCAGGCAGTTAGTCAGTCAGTCTCGGTCAGTCAGTGAGTCAGTCAGTCAGTATCAGTCAGTCAGTGAGTCAGTCTGTCAGTCAGGCAGTATCAGTCAGGCAGTAAGACTCCGCTCGACAGAACTCCGATAGCCTAATGGCTAGACCGCTGTCTTCCAAGCGAGTGGCCTGGGTTCGAGTCCCAGCCGGAGCGAATATCTTCAATGTATATATTTCTTTTCTAATTTGAAAATTCTTTTTTTTTTTCAATTTCTTTCCTTTGCAATTATTGATTATTTATGTAGGGAAGAAAATTCTGAGTCAGTTTAATTTTTCGACACGAAGATTTCAAAGTGTTTAAATAAACAATTACCAAGGTGCATTTTTTGTTTTTATTATATTTAAAACTCCCACCGACAGAGCTCCCATAGACTAATGGCTAGAGTGTTAGGCTTCCAAGCGAGTGGCCCTGGGTTCGAGTCCCAGCCTGAACGAAAATCTTCAATGTATACTTTTAGTTTCTAATTTGAAATTTCTTCTTCTTTTTTTTTTAATTTTTCTCTTTTGCGAATATTGATTATTTATGTAGGGAGAAAAATTCTGAGTCAGTTTAATTATTCGACCTGTAAATTTCAAAGTGTTTGAATCAATAATTACCAAGGTGCATTTTTTGTTTTTATTATATTTAAGACTTCCATCGACAGAGCTCCGATAGCCTAATGGCTAGACCGTTGGGTTCCTAGCGCGTGGTACTGGGTTCGAGTCCCGGCCGGAAAGGAAATCTTAAATGCAAATATTTTTTTCTAATATTATAATTCTTTTTTTTTTATTTTTCCCTTTTGCGAAGTCAGTCAGTCAGTCTGACAGTCAATCAGTCAAGCACTCAGTCATTCAGTCTCAGTCAGTCAGTCCAGTCAGTCAGTCACTCAGTCAGTCAGTTAGTCCTTCAGCCAGTCAGTCAAGCAGTCAGTCATTTAGTCTCAATCAGTCAGTCATTCAGTCAGTCAGTCAGTCAGGCAGTCAGTCAGTCAGTCAGTCAGTCAGTCCAGTCCAGTCTCAGTCAGTCAGTCAGTCAGTCTCGGTCAGTCAGTCAGTCAGTCAGTCATTCAGTCAGTCAGTCAGTCAGGCAGTCAGTCAGTCGGTCAGCCTAAGTTAGTCAGTCTGTCAGTCAGTCTGTCAGTCATCCTTATTCAGTCAGTCTGTCAGTCATCCTTATTCAGTCAGTCTGTCAGTCAGTCAGTCGGTCAGTCCTGTCCAGTCAGTTAGTCAGTCAAGCAGTCAGTCAGGTAGTCAAGCAGTCAGTCAGTCAGTGTCAGTCAGTCATTTAGTCATTCAGTCAGTCAGTGAAATAGCCAGTCAGAGAGTCAAGCAGTCAGTCAGTCAGTCTCAGTCAGTCAGTTAGTCAGTCAGTCAGTCAGTCAGTCAGTCCAGTCTCAGTCAGTCAGGCAGTTAGTCAGTCAGTCTCGGTCAGTCAGTGAGTCAGTCAGTCAGTATCAGTCAGTCAGTGAGTCAGTCAGGCAGTATCAGTCAGGCAGTAAGACTCCGCTCGACAGAACTCCGATAGCCTAATGGCTAGACCGCTGGTCTTCCAAGCGAGTGGCCTGGGTTCGAGTCCCAGCCGGAGCGAATATCTTCAATGTATATATTTCTTTTCTAATTTGAAAATTCTTTTTTTTTCAATTTCTTTCCTTTGCAATTATTGATTATTTATGTAGGGAAGAAAATTCTGAGTCAGTTTAATTTTTCGACACGAAGATTTCAAAGTGTTTAAATAAACAATTACCAAGGTGCATTTTTTGTTTTTATTATATTTAAGACTTCCATCGACAGAGCTCCGATAGCCTAATGGCTAGACCGTTGGGTTCCTAGCGCGTGGTACTGGGTTCGAGTCCCGGCCGGAAAGGAAATCTTAAATGCAAATATTTTTTTCTAATTTTATAATTCTTTTTTTTTATTTTTCCCTTTTGCGAAGTCAGTCAGTCAGTCTGACAGTCAATCAGTCAAGCACTCAGTCATTCAGTCTCAGTCAGTCAGTCAGTCACTCAGTCAGTCAGTTAGTCCTTCAGCCAGTCAGTCAAGCAGTCAGTCATTTAGTCTCAGTCAGTCAGTCATTCAGTCAGTCAGTCAGTCAGGCAGTCAGTCAGTCAGTCAGTCGGTCAGTCCTGTGCAGTCAGTTAGTCACTAAAGCAGTCAGTCAGTCTCAGTCAGTCAGTCAGTCAGTCAGTCCAGTCCAGTCTCAGTCAGTCAGTCAGTCAGTCTCGGTCAGTCAGTCAGTCAGTCATTCAGTCAGTCAGTCAGTCAGGCAGTCAGTCAGTCAGTCAGCCTTATTCAGTCAGTCTGTCAGTCATCCTTATTCAGTCAGTCTGTGAGTCAGTCAGTCGGTCAGTCCTGTCAAGTCAGTTAGTCAGTCAAGCAGTCAGTCAGTCAGTGTCAGTCAGTCATTTAGTCATTCAGTCAGTCAGTGAAATAGCCAGTCAGAGAGTCAAGCAGTCAGTCAGTCAGTCTCAGTCAGTCAGTTAGTCAGTCAGTCAGTCAGTCAGTCAGTCAGTCCAGTCTCAGTCAGTCAGGCAGTTAGTCAGTCAGTCTCGGTCAGTCAGTGAGTCAGTCAGTCAGTATCAGTCAGTCAGTGAGTCAGTCTGTCAGTCAGGCAGTATCAGTCAGGCAGTAAGACTCCGCTCGACAGAACTCCGATAGCCTAATGGCTAGACCGCTGGTCTTCCAAGCGAGTGGCCTGGGTTCGAGTCCCAGCCGGAGCGAATATCTTCAATGTATATATTTCTTTTCTAATTTGAAAATTCTTTTTTTTTTCAATTTCTTTCCTTTGCAATTATTGATTATTTATGTAGGGAAGAAAATTCTGAGTCAGTTTAATTTTTCGACACGAAGATTTCAAAGTGTTTAAATAAACAATTACCAAGGTGCATTTTTTGTTTTTATTATATTTAAGACTTCCATCGACAGAGCTCCGATAGAATAATGGCTAGACCGTTGGGTTCCTAGCGCGTGGTACTGGGTTCGAGTCCCGGCCGGAAAGGAAATCTTAAATGCAAATATTTTTTTCTAATTTTATAATTCTTTTTTTTTATTTTTCCCTTTTGCGAAGTCAGTCAGTCAGTCTGACAGTCAATCAGTCAAGCACTCAGTCATTCAGTCTCAGTCAGTCAGTCCAGTCAGTCAGTCACTCAGTCAGTCAGTTAGTCCTTCAGCCAGTCAGTCAAGCAGTCAGTCATTTAGTCTCAGTCAGTCAGTCATTCAGTCAGTCAGTCAGTCCAGTCCAGTCTCAGTCAGTCAGTCAGTCAGTCTCGGTCAGTCAGTCATTCAGTCAGTCAGTCAGTCAGGCAGTCAGTCAGTCAGTCGGTCAGCCTTATTCAGTCAGTCTGTCAGTCAGTCAGTCAGTCAGCCTTATTCAGTCAGTCTGTCAGTCATCCTTATTCAGTCAGTCTGTCAGTCAGTCAGTCGGTCAGTCCTGTCCAGTCAGTTAGTCAGTCAAGCAGTCAGTCAGGTAGTCAAGCAGTCAGTCAGTCAGTGTCAGTCAGTCATTTAGTCATTCAGTCAGTCAGTGAAATAGCCAGTCAGAGAGTCAAGCAGTCAGTCAGTCAGTCTCAGTCAGTCAGTTAGTCAGTCAGTCAGTCAGCCAGTCAGTCAGTCCAGTCTCAGTCAGTCAGGCAGTTAGTCAGTCAGTCTCGGTCAGTCAGTGAGTCAGTCAGTCAGTATCAGTCAGTCAGTGATTCAGTCTGTCAGTCAGGCAGTATCAGTCAGGCAGTAAGACTCCGCTCGCCAGAACTCCGATAGCCTAATGGCTAGACCGCTGGTCTTCCAAGCGAGTGGCCTGGGTTCGAGTCCCAGCCGGAGCGAATATCTTCAATGTATATATTTCTTTTCTAATTTGAAAATTCTTTTTTTTTTTTCAATTTCTTTCCCTTGCAATTATTGATTATTTATGTAGGGAAGAAAATTCTGAGTCAGTTTAATTTTTCGACACGAAGATTTCAAAGTGTTTAAATAAACAATTACCAAGGTGCATTTTTTGTTTTTATTATATTTAAAACTCCCACCGACAGAGCTCCCATAGACTAATGACTAGAGTGTTAGGCTTCCAAGCGAGTGGCCCTGGGTTCGAGTCCCAGCCTGAACGAAAATCTTCAATGTATACTTTTAGTTTCTAATTTGAAATTTCTTCTTCTTTTTTTTTTAAATTTTTCTCTTTTGCGAATATTGATTATTTATGTAGGGAGAAAAATTCTGAGTCAGTTTAATTATTCGACCTGTAAATTTCAAAGTGTTTGAATCAATAATTACCAAGGTGCATTTTTTGTTTTTATTATATTTAAGACTTCCATCGACAGAGCTCCGATAGCCTAATGGCTAGACGTTGGGTTCCTAGCGCGTGGTACTGGGTGCGAGTCCCGGCCGGAAAGGAAATCTTAAATGCAAAAAATTTTTTCTAATTTTATAATTCTTTTTTTTTTATTTTTCCCTTTTGCGAAGTCAGTCAGTCAGTCTGACAGTCAATCAGTCAAGCACTCAGTCATTCAGTCTCAGTCAGTCAGTCCAGTCAGTCAGTCACTCAGTCAGTCAGTTAGCCCTTCAGCCAGTCAGTCAAGCAGTCAGTCATTTAGTCTCAGTCAGTCAGTCATTCAGTCAGTCAGTCAGTCAGGCAGTCAGTCAGTCAGTCAGTCGGTCAGTCCTGTGCAGTCAGTTAGTCACTAAAGCAGTCAGTCAGTCTCAGTCAGTCAGTCAGTCAGTCCAGTCCAGTCTCAGTCAGTCAGTCAGTCAGTCTCGGTCAGTCAGTCAGTCAGTCATTCAGTCAGTCAGTCAGTCAGGCAGTCAGTCAGTCGGTCAGCCTTATTCAGTCAGTCTGTCAGTCAGTCAGTCAGTCAGCCTTATTCAGTCAGTCTGTCAGTCATCCTTATTCAGTCAGTCTGTCAGTCATCCTTATTCAGTCAGTCTGTCAGTCAGTCAGTCGGTCAGTCCTGTCCAGTCAGTTAGTCAAGCAGTCAGTCAGTCAGTGTCAGTCAGTCATTTAGTCATTCAGTCAGTCAGTGAAATAGCCAGTCAGAGAGTCAAGCAGTCAGTCAGTCAGTGTCAGTCAGTCATTTAGTCATTCAGTCAGTCAGTGAAATAGCCAGTCAGAGAGTCAAGCAGTCAGTCAGTCAGTCTCAGTCAGTCAGTTAGTCAGTCAGTCAGTCAGTCAGTCAGTCAGTCCAGTCTCAGTCAGTCAGGCAGTTAGTCAGTCAGTCTCGATCAGTCAGTGAGTCAGTCAGTCAGTATCAGTCAGTCAGTGAGTCAGTCAGTCAGTCAGGCAGTATCAGTCAGGCAGTAAGACTCCGCTCGACAGAACTCCGATAGCCTAATGGCTAGACCGCTGGTCTTCCAAGCGAGCGGCCTGGGTTCGAGTCCCAGCCGGAGCGAATATCTTCAATGTATATATTTCTTTTCTAATTTGAAAATTCTTTTTTTTTTTTCAATTTCTTTCCTTTGCAATTATTGATTATTTATGTAGGGAAGAAAATTCTGAGTCAGTTTAATTTTTCGACACGAAGATTTCAAAGTGTTTAAATAAACAATTACCAAGGTGCATTTTTTGTTTTTATTATATTTAAAACTCCCATCGACAGAGCTCCCATAGACTAATGGCTAGAGTGTTAGGCTTCCAAGCGAGTGGCCATGGGTTCGAGTCCCAGCCTGAACGAAAATCTTCAATGTATACTTTTAGTTTCTAATTTGAAATTTCTTCTTCTTTTTTTTTTAATTTTTCTCTTTTGCGAATATTGATTATTTATGTGGGGAGAAAAATTCTGAGTCAGTTTAATTGTTCGACCTGTAAATTTCAAAGTGTTTGAATCAATAATTACCAAGGTGCATTTTTTGTTTTTATTATAATTAAGACTTCCATCGACAGAGCTCCGATAGCCTAATGGCTAGACCGTTGGGTTCCTAGCGCGTGGTACTGGGTTCGAGTCCCGGCCGGAAAGGAAATCTTAAATGCAAATATTTTTTTCTAATTTTATAATTCTTTTTTTTTTATTTTTCCCTTTTGCGAAGTCAGTCAGTCAGTCTGACAGTCAATCAGTCAAGCACTCAGTCATTCAGTCTCAGTCAGTCAGTCCAGTCAGTCAGTCACTCAGTCAGTCAGTTAGTCCTTCAGCCAGTCAGTCAAGCAGTCAGTCATTTAGTCTCAGTCAGTCAGTCATTCAGTCAGTCAGTCAGTCAGGCAGTCAGTCAGTCAGTCAGTCGGTCAGTCCTGTGCAGTCAGTTAGTCACTAAAGCAGTCAGTCAGTCTCAGTCAGTCAGTCAGTCAGTCAGTCCAGTCCAGTCTCAGTCAGTCAGTCAGTCAGTCTCGGTCAGTCATTCAGTCAGTCATTCAGTCAGTCAGTCAGTCAGGCAGTCAGTCAGTCGGTCAGCCTTATTCAGTCAGTCTCTCAGTCAGTCATCAGCCTTATTCAGTCAGTCTGTCAGTCATCCTTATTCAGTCAGTCTGTCAGTCAGTCAGTCGGTCAGTCCTGTCCAGTCAGTAAGTCAGTCAAGCAGTCAGTCAGTCAGGTAGTCAAGCAGTCAGTCAGTCAGTGTCAGTCAGTCATTTAGTCATTCAGTCAGTCAGTGAAATAGCCAGTCAGAGAGTCAAGCAGTCAGTCAGTCAGTCAGTCTCAGTCAGTCAGTTAGTCAGTCAGTCAGTCAGTCAGTCAGTCAGTCCAGTCTCAGTCAGTCCAGTCTCAGTCAGTCAGGCAGTTAGTCAGTCAGTCTCGGTCAGTCAGTGAGTCAGTCAGTCAGTATCAGTCAGTCAGTGAGTCAGTCTGTCAGTCAGGCAGTATCAGTCAGGCAGTAAGACTCCGCTCGACAGAACTCCGATAGCCTAATGGCTAGACCGCTGGTCTCCCAAGCGAGTGGCCTGGGTTCGAGTCCCAGCCGGAGCGAATATCTTCAATGTATATATTTCTTTTCTAATTTGAAAATTCTTTTTTTTTTTCAATTTCTTTCCTTTGCAATTATTGATTATTTATGTAGGGAAGAAAATTCTGAGTCAGTTTAATTTTTCGACACGAAGATTTCAAAGTGTTTAAATAAACAATTACCAAGGTGCATTTTTTGTTTTTATTATATTTAAAACTCCCACCGACAGAGCTCCCATAGACTAAAGGCTAGAGTGTTAGGCTTCCCAAGCGAGTGGCCCTGGGTTCGAGTCCCAGCCTGAACGAAAATCTTCAATGTATACTTTTAGTTTCTAATTTGAAATTTCTTCTTCTTTTTTTTTTTAATTTTTCTCTTTTGCGAATATTGATTATTTATGTAGGGAGAAAAATTCTGAGTCAGTTTAATTATTCGACCTGAAAATTTCAAAGTGTTTGAATCAATAATTACCAAGGTGCATTTTTTGTTTTTATTATATTTAAGACTTCCATCGACAGAGCTCCGATAGCCTAATGGCTAGACCGTTGGGTTCCTAGCGCGTGGTACTGGGTTCGAGTCCCGGCCGGAAAGGAAATCTTAAATGCAAATATTTTTTTCTAATATTATAATTCTTTTTTTTTATTTTTCCCTTTTGCGAAGTCAGTCAGTCAGTCCATCGACACCTCGTGGCCTGGGTTCGAGTCCCAGCCGGAGCGAATATCTTCAATGTATATATTTCTTTTCTAATTTGAAAATTCTTTTTTTTTTCAATTTCTTTCCTTTGCAATTATTGATTATTTATGTAGGGAAGAAAATTCTGAGTCAGTTTAATTTTTCGACACGAAGATTTCAAAGTGTTTAAATAAACAATTACCAAGGTGCATTTTTTGTTTTTATTATATTTAAAACTCCCACCGACAGAGCTCCCATAGACTAATGGCTAGAGTGTTAGGCCTCCAAGCGAGTGGCCCTGGGTTCGAGTCCCAGCCTGAACGAAAATCTTTAATGTATACTTTTAGTTTCTAATTTGAAATTTCTTCTTCTTTTTTTTTTAATTTTTCTCTTTTGCGAATATTGATTATTTATGTAGGGAGAAAAATTCTGAGTCAGTTTAATTGTTCGACCTGTAAATTTCAAAGTGTTTGAATCAATAATTACCAAGGTGCATTTTTTGTTTTTATTATAATTAAGACTTCCATCGACAGAGCTCCGATAGCCTAATGGCTAGACCGTTGGGTTCCTAGCGCGTGGTACTGGGTTCGAGTCCCGGCCGGAAAGGAAATCTTAAATGCAAATATTTTTTTCTAATTTTATAATTCTTTTTTTTTATTTTTCCCTTTTGCGAAGTCAGTCAGTCTGACAGTCAATCAGTCAAGCACTCAGTCATTCAGTCTCAGTCAGTCAGTCCAGTCAGTCAGTCACTCAGTCAGTCAGTTAGTCCTTCAGCCAGTCAGTCAAGCAGTCAGTCATTTAGTCTCAGTCAGTCAGTCATTCAGTCAGTCAGTCAGTCAGGCAGTCAGTCAGTCAGTCAGTCGGTCAGTCCTGTGCAGTCAGTTAGTCACTAAAGCAGTCAGTCAGTCTCAGTCAGTCAGTCAGTCAGTCAGTCCAGTCCAGTCTCAGTCAGTCAGTCAGTCAGTCTCGGTCAGTCAGTCAGTCAGTCATTCAGTCAGTCAGTCAGTCAGTCGGTCAGCCTTATTCAGTCAGTCTCTCAGTCAGTCAGTCAGTCAGCCTTATTCAGTCAGTCTGTCAGTCATCCTTATTCAGTCAGTCTGTCAGTCAGTCAGTCGGTCAGTCCTGTCCAGTCAGTTAGTCAGTCAAGCAGTCAGTCAGGTAGTCAAGCAGTCAGTCAGTCAGTGTCAGTCAGTCATTTAGTCATTCAGTCAGTCAGTGAAATAGCCAGTCAGAGAGTCAAGCAGTCAGTCAGTCAGTCTCAGTCAGTCAGTTAGTCAGTCAGTCAGTCAGTCAGTCAGTCAGTCAGTCCAGTCTCAGTCAGTCCAGTCTCAGTCAGTCAGGCAGTTAGTCAGTCAGTCTCGGTCAGTCAGTGAGTCAGTCAGTCAGTATCAGTCAGTCAGTGAGTCAGTCTGTCAGTCAGGCAGTATCAGTCAGGCAGTAAGACTCCGCTCGACAGAACTCCGATAGCCTAATGGCTAGACCGCTGTCTTCCAAGCGAGTGGCCTGGGTTCGAGTCCCAGCCGGAGCGAATATCTTCAATGTATATATTTCTTTTCTAATTTGAAAATTCTTTTTTTTTTCAATTTCTTTCCTTTGCAATTATTGATTATTTATGTAGGGAAGAAAATTCTGAGCCAGTTTAATTTTTCGACACGAAGATTTCAAAGTGTTTAAATAAACAATTACCAAGGTGCATTTTTTGTTTTTATTATATTTAAAACTCCCACCGACAGAGCTCCCATAGACTAATGGCTAGAGTGTTAGGCTTCCAAGCGAGTGGCCCTGGGTTCGAGTCCCAGCCTGAACGAAAATCTTCAATGTATACTTTTAGTTTCTAATTTGAAATTTCTTCTTCTTTTTTTTTTAATTTTTCTCTTTTGCGAATATTGATTATTTATGTAGGGAGAAAAATTCTGAGTCAGTTTAATTATTCGACCTGTAAATTTCAAAGTGTTTGAATCAATAATTACCAAGGTGCATTTTTTGTTTTTATTATATTTAAGACTTCCATCGACAGAGCTCCGATAGCCTAATGGCTAGACCGTTGGGTTCCTAGCGCGTGGTACTGGGTTCGAGTCCCGGCCGGAAAGGAAATCTTAAATGCAAATATTTTTTTCTAATATTATAATTCTTTTTTTTTTATTTTTCCCTTTTGCGAAGTCAGTCAGTCAGTCTGACAGTCAATCAGTCAAGCACTCAGTCATTCAGTCTCAGTCAGTCAGTCCAGTCAGTCAGTCACTCAGTCAGTCAGTTAGTCCTTCAGCCAGTCAGTCAAGCAGTCAGTCATTTAGTCTCAATCAGTCAGTCATTCAGTCAGTCAGTCATTCAGGCAGTCAGTCAGTCAGTCAGTCAGTCAGTCCAGTCCAGTCTCAGTCAGTCAGTCAGTCAGTCTCGGTCAGTCAGTCAGTCAGTCAGTCATTCAGTCTGTCAGTCAGTCAGTCAGTCAGCCTTATTCAGTCAGTCTGTCAGTCATCCTTATTCAGTCAGTCTGTCAGTCAGTCAGTCGGTCAGTCCTGTCCAGTCAGTTGGTCAGTCAAGCAGTCAGTCAGGTAGTCAAGCAGTCAGTCAGTCAGTGTCAGTCAGTCATTTAGTCATTCAGTCAGTCAGTGAAATATCCAGTCAGAGAGTCAAGCAGTCAGTCAGTCAGTCTCAGTCAGTCAGTTAGTCAGTCAGTCAGTCAGTCAGTCAGTCCAGTCTCAGTCAGTCACTCAGTCAGTCAGTCACTCAGTCAGTCACTCAGTCAGTCAGTTAGTCCTTCAGCCAGTCAGTCAAGCAGTCAGTCATTTAGTCTCAGTCAGTCAGTCATTCAGTCAGTCAGTCAGTCAGGCAGTCAGTCAGTCAGTCAGTCGGTCAGTCCTGTGCAGTCAGTTAGTCACTAAAGCAGTCAGTCAGTCTCAGTCAGTCAGTCAGTCAGTCAGTCAGTCCAGTCCAGTCTCAGTCAGTCAGTCAGTCATTCAGTCAGTCAGTCAGTCAGGCAGTCAGTCAGTCGGTCAGCCTTATTCAGTCAGTCTGTCAGTCAGTCAGTCAGTCAGCCTTATTCAGTCAGTCTGTCAGTCATCCTTATTCAGTCAGTCTGTCAGTCAGTCAGTCGGTCAGTCCTGTCCAGTCAGTCGGTCAGTCCTGTCCAGTCAGTTAGTCAGTCAAGCAGTCAGTCAGGTAGTCAAGCAGTCAGTCAGTCAGTGTCAGTCAGTCATTTAGTCATTCAGTCAGTCAGTGAAATAGCCAGTCAGAGAGTCAAGCAGTCAGTCAGTCAGTCTCAGTCAGTCAGTTAGTCAGTCAGTCAGTATCAGTCAGTCAGTGAGTCAGTCTGTCAGTCAGGCAGTATCAGTCAGGCAGTAAGACTCCGCTCGACAGAACTCCGATAGCCTAATGGCTAGACCGCTGGTCTTCCAAGCGAGTGGCCTGGGTTCGAGTCCCAGCCGGAGCGAATATCTTCAATGTATATATTTCTTTTCTAATTTGAAAATTCTTTTTTTTTTTCAATTTCTTTCCTTTGCAATTATTGATTATTTATGTAGGGAAGAAAATTCTGAGTCAGTTTAATTTTTCGACACGAAGATTTCAAAGTGTTTAAATAAACAATTACCAAGGTGCATTTTTTGTTTTTATTATATTTAAAACTCCCACCGACAGAGCTCCCATAGACTAATGGCTAGAGTGTTAGGCTTCCAAGCGAGTGGCCCTGGGTTCGAGTCCCAGCCTGAACGAAAATCTTCAATGTATACTTTTAGTTTCTAATTTGAAATTTCTTCTTCTTTTTTTTTTAATTTTTCTCTTTTGCGAATATTGATTATTTATGTAGGGAGAAAAATTCTGAGTCAGTTTAATTATTCGACCTGTAAATTTCAAAGTGTTTGAATCAATAATTACCAAGGTGCATTTTTTGTTTTTATTATATTTAAGACTTCCATCGACAGAGCTCCGATAGCCTAATGGCTAGACCGTTGGGTTCCTAGCGCGTGGTACTGGGTTCGAGTCCCGGCCGGAAAGGAAATCTTAAATGCAAATATTTTTTTCTAATTTTATAATTCTTTTTTTTTATTTTTCCCTTTTGCGAAGTCAGTCAGTCAGTCTGACAGTCAATCAGTCAAGCACTCAGTCATTCAGTCTCAGTCAGTCAGTCCAGTCAGTCAGTCACTCAGTCAGTCAGTTAGTCCTTCAGCCAGTCAGTCAAGCAGTCAGTCATTTAGTCTCAGTCAGTCAGTCATTCAGTCAGTCAGTCAGGCAGTCAGTCAGTCAGTCAGTCGGTCAGACCTGTGCAGTCAGTTAGTCACTAAAGCAGTCAGTCAGTCTCAGTCAGTCAGTCAGTCAGTCAGTCCAGTCCAGTCTCAGTCAGTCAGTCAGTCAGTCTCGGTCAGTCAGTCATTCAGTCAGTCAGTCAGTCAGGCAGTCAGTCAGTCGGTCAGCCTTATTCAGTCAGTCTGTCAGTCAGTCAGTCAGTCAGCCTTATTCAGTCAGTCTGTCAGTCAGTCAGTCGGTCAGTCCTGTCCAGTCAGTTAGTCATTCAAGCAGTCAGTCAGGTAGTCAAGCAGTCAGTCAGTCAGTGTCAGTCAGTCATTTATTCATTCAGTCAGTCAGTGAAATAGCCAGTCAGAGAGTCAAGCAGTCAGTCAGTCAGTCTCAGTCAGTCAGTTAGTCAGTCAGTCAGTCAGTCAGACAGTCAGTCCAGTCTCAGTCAGTCAGGCAGTTAGTCAGTCAGTCTCGGTCAGTCAGTGAGTCAGTCAGTCAGTATCAGTCAGTCAGTGAGTCAGTCTGTCAGTCAGGCAGTATCAGTCAGGCAGTAAGACTCCGCTCGACAGAACTCCGATAGCCTAATGGCTAGACCGCTGGTCTTCCAAGCGAGTGGCCTGGGTTCGAGTCCCAGCCGGAGCGAATATCTTCAATGTATATATTTCTTTTCTAATTTGAAAATTCTTTTTTTTTCAATTTCTTTCCTTTGCAATTATTGATTATTTATGTAGGGAAGAAAATTCTGAGTCAGTTTAATTTTTCGACACGAAGATTTCAAAGTGTTTAAATAAACAATTACCAAGGTGCATTTTTTGTTTTTATTATATTTAAAACTCCCACCGACAGAGCTCCCATAGACTAATGGCTAGAGTGTTAGGCTTCCAAGCGTGTGGCCCTGGGTTCGAGTTCCAGCCTGAACGAAAATCTTCAATGTATACTTTTAGTTTCTAATTTGAAATTTCTTCTTCTTTTTTTTTTAATTTTTCTCTTTTGCGAATATTGATTATTTATGTAGGGAGAAAAATTCTGAGTCAGTTTAATTATTCGTACTGTAAATTTCAAAGTGTTTGAATCAATAATTACCAAGGTGCATTTTTTGTTTTTATTATATTTAAGACTTCCATCGACAGAGCTCCGATAGCCTAATGGCTAGACCGTTGGGTTCCTAGCGCGTGGTACTGGGTTCGAGTCCCGGCCGGAAAGGAAATCTTAAATGCAAATGTTTTTTTCTAATTTTATAATTCTTTTTTTTTTTATTTTTCCCTTTTGCGAAGTCAGTCAGTCAGTCTGACAGTCAATCAGTCAAGCACTCAGTCATTCAGTCTCAGTCAGTCAGTCCAGTCAGTCAGTCACTCAGTCAGTCAGTTAGTCCTTCAGCCAGTCAGTCGAGCAGTCAGTCATTTAGTCTCAGTCAGTCAGTCATTCAGTCAGTCAGTCAGTCAGGCAGTCAGTCAGTCAGTCAGTCGGTCAGTCCTGTGCAGTCAGTTAGTCACTAAAGCAGTCAGTCAGTCTCAGTCAGTCAGTCAGTCAGTCAGTCCAGTCCAGTCTCAGTCAGTCAGTCAGTCAGTCTCGGTCAGTCAGTCAGTCAGTCAGGCAGTCAGTCAGTCAGTCAGCCTTATTCAGTCAGTCTGTCAGTCAGTCAGTCAGTCAGCCTTATTCAGTCAGTCTGTCAGTCATCCTTATTCAGTCAGTCTGTCAGTCAGTCAGTCAGTCAGTCAGTCAGTCATTCAGTCAGTCAGTCAGTCAGGCAGTCAGTCAGTCGGTCAGCCTTATTCAGTCAGTCAGTCAGTCAGTCAGCCTTATTCAGTCAGTCTGTCAGTCATCCTTATTCAGTCAGTCTGTCAGTCAGTCAGTCGGTCAGTCCTGTCCAGTCAGTTAGTCAGTCAAGCAGTCAGTCAGGTAGTCAAGCAGTCAGTCAGTCAGTGTCAGTCAGTCATTTAGTCATTCAGTCAGTCAGTGAAATAGCCAGTCAGAGAGTCAAGCAGTCAGTCAGTCTCAGTCAGTCAGTCTCAGTCAGTCAGTTAGTCAGTCAGTCAGTCAGTCAGTCCAGTCTCAGTCAGTCAGGCAGTTAGTCAGTCAGTCTCGGTCAGTCAGTGAGTCAGTCAGTCAATATCAGTCAGTCAGTGAGTCAGTCTGTCAGTCAGGCAGTATCAGTCAGGCAGTAAGACTCCGCTCGACAGAACTCCGATAGCCTAATGGCTAGACCGCTGGTCTTCCAAGCGAGTGGCCTGGGTTCGAGTCCCAGCCGGAGCGAATATCTTCAATGTATATATTTCTTTTCTAATTTGAAAATTCTTTTTTTTTTCAATTTCTTTCCTTTGCAATTATTGATTATTTATGTAGGGAAGAAAATTCTGAGTCAGTTTAATTTTTCGACACGAAGATTTCAAAGTGTTTAAATAAACAATTACCAAGGTGCATTTTTTGTTTTTATTATATTTAAAACTCCCACCGACAGAGCTCCCATAGTCTAATGGCTAGAGTGTTAGGCTTCCAAGCGAGTGGCCCTGGGTTCGAGTCCCAGCCTGAACGAAAATCTTCAATGTATACTTTTAGTTTCTAATTTGAAATTTCTTCTTCTTTTTTTTTAAATTTTTCTCTTTTGCGAATATTGATTATTTATGTAGGGAGAAAAATTCTGAGTCAGTTTAATTATTCGACCTGTAAATTTCAAAGTGTTTGAATCAATAATTATCAAGGTGCATTTTTTGTTTTTATTATATTTAAGACTTCCATCGACAGAGCTCCGATAGCCTAATGGCTAGACCGTTGGGTTCCTAGCGCGTGGTACTGGGTTCGAGTCCCGGCCGGAAAGGAAATCTTAAATGCAAATATTTTTTTCTAATTTTATAATTCTTTTTTTTTATTTTTCCCTTTTGCGAAGTCAGTCAGTCAGTCTGACAGTCAATCAGTCAAGCACTCAGTCATTCAGTCTCAGTCAGTCAGTCACTCAGTCAGTCAGTTAGTCCTTCAGCCAGTCAGTCAAGCAGTCAGTCATTTAGTCTCAGTCAGTCAGTCATTCAGTCAGTCAGTCAGTCAGGCAGTCAGTCAGTCAGTCAGTCGGTCAGACCTGTGCAGTCAGTTAGTCACTAAAGCAGTCAGTCAGTCTCAGTCAGTCAGTCAGTCAGTCAGTCCAGTCCAGTCTCAGTCAGTCAGTCAGTCAGTCTCGGTCAGTCAGTCATTCAGTCAGTCAGTCAGTCAGGCAGTCAGTCAGTCGGTCAGCCTTATTCAGTCAGTCTGTCAGTCAGTCAGTCAGTCAGCCTTATTCAGTCAGTCTGTCAGTCATCCTTATTCAGTCAGTCTGTCAGTCAGTCAGTCGGTCAGTCCTGTCCAGTCAGTTAGTCAGTCAAGCAGTCAGTCAGGTAGTCAAGCAGTCAGTCAGTCAGTGTCAGTCAGTCATTTATTCATTCAGTCAGTCAGTGAAATAGCCAGTCAGAGAGTCAAGCAGTCAGTCAGTCAGTCTCAGTCAGTCAGTTAGTCAGTCAGTCAGTCAGTCAGACAGTCAGTCCAGTCTCAGTCAGTCAGGCAGTTAGTCAGTCAGTCTCGGTCAGTCAGTGAGTCAGTCAGTCAGTATCAGTCAGTCAGTGAGTCAGTCTGTCAGTCAGGCAGTATCAGTCAGGCAGTAAGACTCCGCTCGACAGAACTCCGATAGCCTAATGGCTAGACCGCTGGTCTTCCAAGCGAGTGGCCTGGGTTCGAGTCCCAGCCGGAGCGAATATCTTCAATGTATATATTTCTTTTCTAATTTGAAAATTCTTTTTTTTTTCAATTTCTTTCCTTTGCAATTATTGATTATTTATGTAGGGAAGAAAATTCTGAGTCAGTTTAATTTTTCGACACGAAGATTTCAAAGTGTTTAAATAAACAATTACCAAGGTGCATTTTTTGTTTTTATTATATTTAAAACTCCCACCGACAGAGCTCCCATAGACTAATGGCTAGAGTGTTAGGCTTCCAAGCGTGTGGCCCTGGGTTCGAGTCCCAGCCTGAACGAAAATCTTCAATGTATACTTTTAGTTTCTAATTTGAAATTTCTTCTTCTTTTTTTTTTTTAATTTTTCTCTTTTGCGAATATTGATTATTTATGTAGGGAGAAAAATTCTGAGTCAGTTTAATTATTCGTACTGTAAATTTCAAAGTGTTTGAATCAATAATTACCAAGGTGCATTTTTTGTTTTTATTATATTTAAGACTTCCATCGACAGAGCTCCGATAGCCTAATGGCTAGACCGTTGGGTTCCTAGCGCGTGGTACTGGGTTCGAGTCCCGGCCGGAAAGGAAATCTTAAATGCAAATATTTTTTTCTAATTTTATAATTCTTTTTTTTTTATTTTTCCCTTTTGCGAAGTCAGTCAGTCAGTCTGACAGTCAATCAGTCAAGCACTCAGTCATTCAGTCTCAGTCAGTCAGTCCAGTCAGTCAGTCACTCAGTCAGTCAGTTAGTCCTTCAGCCAGTCAGTCAAGCAGTCAGCCATTTAGTCTCAGTCAGTCAGTCATTCAGTCAGTCAGTCAGTCAGTCAGTCAGTCAGTCAGTCAGTCAGTCGGTCAGTCCTGTGCAGTCAGTTAGTCACTAAAGCAGTCAGTCAGTCTCAGTCAGTCAGTCAGTCAGTCAGTCCAGTCCAGTCTCAGTCAGTCAGTCAGTCAGTCTCGGTCAGTCAGTCAGTCAGGCAGTCAGTCAGTCGGTCAGCCTTATTCAGTCAGTCTGTCAGTCAGTCAGTCAGTCAGCCTTATTCAGTCAGTCTGTCAGTCATCCTTATTCAGTCAGTCTGTCAGTCACTCAGTCGGTCAGTCCTGTCCAGTCAGTTAGTCAGTCAAGCAGTCAGTCAGGTAGTCAAGCAGTCAGTCAGTCAGTGTCAGTCAGTCATTTAGTCATTCAGTCAGTCAGTGAAATAGCCAGTCAGAGAGTCAAGCAGTCAGTCAGTCAGTCTCAGTCAGTCAGTTAGTCAGTCAGTCAGTCAGTCAGTCCAGTCTCAGTCAGTCAGGCAGTTAGTCAGTCAGTCTCGGTCAGTCAGTGAGTCAGTCAGTCAATATCAGTCAGTCAGTGAGTCAGTCTGTCAGTCAGGCAGTATCAGTCAGGCAGTAAGACTCCGCTCGACAGAACTCCGATAGCCTAATGGCTAGACCGCTGGTCTTCCAAGCGAGTGGCCTGGGTTCGAGTCCCAGCCGGAGCGAATATCTTCAATGTATATATTTCTTTTCTAATTTGAAAATTCTTTTTTTTTTCAATTTCTTTCCTTTGCAATTATTGATTATTTATGTAGGGAAGAAAATTCTGAGTCAGTTTAATTTTTCGACACGAAGATTTCAAAGTGTTTAAATAAACAATTACCAAGGTGCATTTTTTGTTTTTATTATATTTAAAACTCCCACCGACAGAGCTCCCATAGACTAATGGCTAGAGTGTTAGGCTTCCAAGCGAGTGGCCCTGGGTTCGAGTCCCAGCCTGAACGAAAATCTTCAATGTATACTTTTAGTTTCTAATTTGAAATTTCTTCTTCTTTTTTTTTAAATTTTTCTCTTTTGCGAATATTGATTATTTATGTAGGGAGAAAAATTCTGAGTCAGTTTAATTATTCGACCTGTAAATTTCAAAGTGTTTGAATCAATAATTATCAAGGTGCATTTTTTGTTTTTATTATATTTAAGACTTCCATCGACAGAGCTCCGATAGCCTAATGGCTAGACCGTTGGGTTCCTAGCGCGTGGTACTGGGTTCGAGTCCCGGCCGGAAAGGAAATCTTAAATGCAAATATTTTTTTCTAATTTTATAATTCTTTTTTTTTATTTTTCCCTTTTGCGAAGTCAGTCAGTCAGTCTGACAGTCAATCAGTCAAGCACTCAGTCATTCAGTCTCAGTCAGTCAGTCCAGTCAGTCAGTCACTCAGTCAGTTAGTCCTTCAGCCAGTCAGTCAAGCAGTCAGTCATTTAGTCTCAGTCAGTCAGTCATTCAGTCAGTCAGTCAGTCAGGCAGTCAGTCAGTCAGTCAGTCGGTCAGACCTGTGCAGTCAGTTAGTCACTAAAGCAGTCAGTCAGTCTCAGTCAGTCAGTCAGTCAGTCAGTCCAGTCCAGTCTCAGTCAGTCAGTCAGTCAGTCGCGGTCAGTCAGTCATTCAGTCAGTCAGTCAGTCAGTCAGGCAGTCAGTCAGTCGGTCAGCCTTATTCAGTCAGTCTGTCAGTCAGTCAGTCAGTCAGCCTTATTCAGTCAGTCTGTCAGTCATCCTTATTCAGTCAGTCTGTCAGTCGGTCAGTCCTGTCCAGTCAGTTAGTCAGTCAAGCAGTCAGTCAGGTAGTCAAGCAGTCAGTCAGTCAGTGTCAGTCAGTCATTTAGTCATTCAGTCAGTCAGTGAAATAGCCAGTCAGAGAGTCAAGCAGTCAGAGAGTCAAGCAGTCAGTCAGTCAGTCTCAGTCAGTCAGTTAGTCAGTCAGTCAGTCAGTCAGTCAGTCAGTCAGTCAGTCAGTCCAGTCTCAGTCAGTCAGGCAGTTAGTCAGTCAGTCTCGGTCAGTCAGTGAGTCAGTCAGTCAGTATCAGTCAGTCAGTGAGTCAGTCTGTCAGTCAGGCAGTATCAGTCAGGCAGTAAGACTCCGCTCGACAGAACTCCGATAGCCTAATGGCTAGACCGCTGGTCTTCCAAGCGAGTGGCCTGGGTTCGAGTCCCAGCCGGAGCGAATATCTTCAATGTATATATTTCTTTTCTAATTTGAAAATTCTTTTTTTTTCAATTTCTTTCCTTTGCAATTATTGATTATTTATGTAGGGAAGAAAATTCTGAGTCAGTTTAATTTTTCGACACGAAGATTTCAAAGTGTTTGAATAAACAATTACCAAGGTGCATTTTTTGTTTTTATTATATTTAAAACTCCCACCGACAGAGCTCCCATAGACTAATGGCTAGAGTGTTAGGCTTCCAAGCGAGTGGCCCTGGGTTCGAGTCCCAGCCTGAACGAAAATCTTCAATGTATACTTTTAGTTTCTAATTTGAAATTTCTTCTTCTTTTTTTTTAAATTTTTCTCTTTTGCGAATATTGATTATTTATGTAGGGAGAAAAATTCTGAGTCAGTTTAATTATTCGACCTGTAAATTTCAAAGTGTTTGAATCAATAATTACCAAGGTGCATTTTTTGTTTTTATTATATTTAAGACTTCCATCGACAGAGCTCCGATAGCCTAATGGCTAGACCGTTGGGTTCCTAGCGCGTGGTACTGGGTTCGAGTCCCGGCCGGAAAGGAAATCTTAAATGCAAATGTTTTTTTCTAATTTTATAATACTTTTTTTTTATTTTTCCCTTTTGCAAAGTCAGTCAGTCAGTCTGACAGTCAATCAGTCAAGCACTCAGTCATTCAGTCTCAGTCAGTCAGTCCAGTCAGTCAGTCACTCAGTCAGTCAGTTAGTCCTTCAGCCAGTCAGTCGAGCAGTCAGTCATTTAGTCTCAGTCAGTCAGTCATTCAGTCAGTCAGTCAGTCAGGCAGTCAGTCAGTCAGTCAGTCGGTCAGTCCTGTGCAGTCAGTTAGTCACTAAAGCAGTCAGTCAGTCTCAGTCAGTCAGTCAGTCAGTCCAGTCCAGTCTCAGTCAGTCAGTCAGTCAGTCTCGGTCAGTCAGTCAGTCAGTCATTCAGTCAGTCAGTCAGTCAGGCAGTCAGTCAGTCGGTCAGCCTTATTCAGTCAGTCTGTCAGTCAGTCAGTCAGTCAGCCTTATTCAGTCAGTCTGTCAGTCATCCTTATTCAGTCAGTCTGTCAGTCAGTCAGTCGGTCAGTCCTGTCCAGTCAGTTAGTCAGTCAAGCAGTCAGTCAGTCAGTGTCAGTCAGTTATTTAGTCATTCAGTCAGTCAGTGAAATAGCCAGTCAGAGAGTCAAGCAGTCAGTCAGTCAGTCTCAGTCAGTCAGTTAGTCAGTCAGTCAGTCAGTCAGTCAGTCAGTCCAGTCTCAGTCAGTCAGGCAGTTAGTCAGTCAGTCTCGGTCAGTCAGTGAGTCAGTCAGTCAATATCAGTCAGTCAGTGAGTCAGTCTGTCAGTCAGGCAGTATCAGTCAGGCAGTAAGACTCCGCTCGACAGAACTCCGATAGCCTAATGGCTAGACCGCTGGTCTTCCAAGCGAGTGGCCTGGGTTCGAGTCCCAGCCGGAGCGAATATCTTCAATGTATATATTTCTTTTCTAATTTGAAAATTCTTTTTTTTTCAATTTCTTTCCTTTGCAATTATTGATTATTTATGTAGGGAAGAAAATTCTGAGTCAGTTTAATTTTTCGACACGAAGATTTCAAAGTGTTTAAATAAACAATTACCAAGGTGCATTTTTTGTTTTTATTATATTTAAAACTCCCACCGACAGAGCTCCCATAGACTAATGGCTAGAGTGTTAGGCTTCCAAGCGAGTGGCCCTGGGTTCGAGTCCCAGCCTGAACGAAAATCTTCGATGTATACTTTTAGTTTCTAATTTGAAATTTCTTCTTCTTTTTTTTTTAATTTTTCTCTTTTGCGAATATTGATTATTTATGTAGGGAGAAAAATTCTGAGTCAGTTTAATTATTCGACCTGTAAATTTCAAAGTGTTTGAATCAATAATTACCAAGGTGCATTTTTTGTTTTTATTATATTTAAGACTTCCATCGACAGAGCTCCGATAGCCTAATGGCCTGACCGTTGGGTTCCTAGCGCGTGGTACTGGGTTCGAGTCCCGGCCGGAAAGGAAATCTTAAATGCAAATGTTTTTTTCTAATTTTATAATTCTTTTTTTTTATTTTTCCCTTTTGCGAAGTCAGTCAGTCAGTCTGACAGTCAATCAGTCAAGCACTCAGTCATTCAGTCTCAGTTAGTCAGTCCAGTCAGTCAGTCAGTCAGTTAGTCCTTCAGCCAGTCAGTCGAGCAGTCAGTCATTTAGTCTCAGCCAGTCAGTCATTCATTCAGTCAGTCAGTCAGTCAGTCAGTCAGTCAGTCAGTCGGTCAGTCCTGTGCAGTCAGTTAGTCACTAAAGCAGTCAGTCAGTCTCAGTCAGTCAGTCAGTCAGTCAGTCCAGTCCAAACTCAGTCAGTCAGTCAGTCAGTCTCGGTCAGTCAGTCAGTCAGTCATTCAGTCAGTCAGTCGGTCAGCCTTATTCAGTCAGTCTGTCAGTCAGTCAGTCAGTCAGCCTTATTCAGTCAGTCTGTCAGTCATCCTTATTCAGTCAGTCTGTCAGTCAGTCAGTCGGTCAGTCCTGTCCAGTCAGTCAGTCAGTCAAGCAGTCAGTCAGGTAGTCAAGCAGTCAGTCAGTCAGTGTCAGTCAGTCATTTAGTCATTCAGTCAGTCAGTGAAATAGCCAGTCAGAGAGTCAAGCAGTCAGTCAGTCAGTCTCAGTCAGTCAGTTAGTCAGTCAGTCAGTCAGTCAGTCAGTCAGTCCAGTCTCAGTCAGTCAGGCAGTTAGTCAGTCAGTCTCGGTCAGTCAGTGAGTCAGTCAGTCAGTATCGGTCAGTCAGTTAGTCAGTCAGTCAGTCAGTATCAGTCAGTCAGTGAGTCAGTCTGTCAGTCAGGCAGTATCAGTCAGGCAGTAAGACTCCGCTCGACAGAACTCCGATAGCCTAATGGCTAGACCGCTGGTCTTCCAAGCGAGTGGCCTGGGTTCGAGTCCCAGCCGGAGCGAATATCTTCAATGTATATATTTCTTTTCTAATTTGAAAATTCTTTTTTTTTTCAATTTCTTTCCTTTGCAATTATTGATTATTTATGTAGGGAAGAAAATTCTGAGTCAGTTTAATTTTTCGACACGAAGATTTCAAAGTGTTTAAATAAACAATTACCAAGGTGCATTTTTTGTTTTTATTATATTTAAAACTCCCACCGACAGAGCTCCCATAGACTAATGGCTAGAGTGTTAGGCTTCCAAGCGAGTGGCCCTGGGTTCGAGTCCCAGCCTGAACGAAAATCTTCAATGTATACTTTTAGTTTCTAATTTGAAATTTCTTCTTCTTTTTTTTTTTTAATTTTTCTCTTTTGCGAATATTGATTATTTATGTAGGGAGAAAAATTCTGAGTCAGTTTAATTATTCGACCTGTAAATTTCAAAGTGTTTGAATCAATAATTACCAAGGTGCATTTTTTGTTTTTATTATATTTAAGACTTCCATCGACAGAGCTCCGATAGCCTAATGGCTAGACCGTTGGGTTCCTAGCGCGTGGTACTGGGTTCGAGTCCCGGCCGGAAAGGAAATCTTAAATGCAAATATTTTTTTTCTAATTTTATAATTCTTTTTTTTTTATTTTTCCCTTTTGCGAAGTCAGTCAGTCAGTCTGACAGTCAATCAGTCAAGCACTCAGTCATTCAGTCTCAGTCAGTCAGTCCAGTCAGTCAGTCACTCAGTCAGTCAGTTAGTCCTTCAGCCAGTCAGTCAAGCAGTCAGTCATTTAGTCTCAGTCAGTCAGTCATTCAGTCAGTCAGTCAGTCAGTCAGTCAGTCAGTCAGTCAGTCAGTCGGTCAGTCCTGTGCAGTCAGTTAGTCACTAAAGCAGTCAGTCAGTCTCAGTCAGTCAGTCAGTCAGTCAGTCCGTCCAGTCTCAGTCAGTCAGTCAGTCAGTCTCGGTCAGTCAGTCAGTCAGGCAGGCAGTCAGTCAGTCGGTCAGCCTTATTCAGTCAGTCTGTCAGTCAGTCAGTCAGTCAGCCTTATTCAGTCAGTCTGTCAGTCATCCTTATTCAGTCAGTCTGTCAGTCAGTCAGTCGGTCAGTCCTGTCCAGTCAGTTAGTCAGTCAAGCAGTCAGTCAGGTAGTCAAGCAGTCAGTCAGTCAGTGTCAGTCAGTCATATAGTCATTCAGTCAGTCAGTGAAATAGCCAGTCAGAGAGTCAAGCAGTCAGTCAGTCAGTCTCAGTCAGTCAGTTAGTCAGTCAGTCAGTCAGTCAGTCAGTCAGTCCAGTCTCAGTCAGTCAGGCAGTTAGTCAGTCAGTCTCGGTCAGTCAGTGAGTCAGTCAGTCAGTATCAGTCAGTCAGTGAGTCAGTCTGTCAGTCAGGCAGTATCAGTCAGGCAGTAAGACTCCGCTCGACAGAACTCCGATAGCCTAATGGCTAGACCGCTGGTCTTCCAAGCGAGTGGCCTGGGTTCGAGTCCCAGCCGGAGCGAGTATCTTCAATGTATATATTTCTTTTCTAATTTGAAAATTCTTTTTTTTTCAATTTCTTTCCTTTGCAATTATTGATTATTTATGTAGGGAAGAAAATTCTGAGTCAGTTTAATTTTTCGACACGAAGATTTCAAAGTGTTTAAATAAACAATTACCAAGGTGCATTTTTTGTTTTTATTATATTTAAAACTCCCACCGACAGAGCTCCCATAGACTAATGGCTAGAGTGTTAGGCTTCCAAGCGAGTGGCCCTGGGTTCGAGTCCCAGCCTGAACGAAAATCTTCAATGTATACTTTTAGTTTCTAATTTGAAATTTCTTCTTCTTTTTTTTTTAATTTTTCTCTTTTGCGAATATTGATTATTTATGTAGGGAGAAAAATTCTGAGTCAGTTTAATTATTCGACCTGTAAATTTCAAAGTGTTTGAATCAATAATTACCAAGGTGCATTTTTTGTTTTTATTATATTTAAGACTTCCATCGACAGAGCTCCGATAGCCTAATGGCTAGACCGTTGGGTTCCTAGCGCGTGGTACTGGGTTCGAGTCCCGGCCGGAAAGGAAATCTTAAATGCAAATATTTTTTTCTAATTTTATAATTCTTTTTTTTTATTTTTCCCTTTTGCGAAGTCAGTCAGTCAGTCTGACAGTCAATCAGTCAAGCACTCAGTCATTCAGTCTCAGTCAGTCAGTCCAGTCAGTCAGTCACTCAGTCAGTCAGTTAGTCCTTCAGCCAGTCAGTCAAGCAGTCAGTCATTTAGTCTCAGTCAGTCAGTCATTCAGTCAGTCAGTCAGTCAGGCAGTCAGTCAGTCAGTCAGTCGGTCAGTCCTGTGCAGTCAGTTAGTCACTAAAGCAGTCAGTCAGTCTCAGTCAGTCAGTCAGTCCAGTCCAGTCTCAGTCAGTCAGTCAGTCAGTCTCGGTCAGTCAGTCAGTCAGTCATTCAGTCAGTCAGTCAGTCAGGCAGTCAGTCAGTCGGTCAGCCTTATTCAGTCAGTCTGTCAGTCAGTCAGTCAGTCAGCCTTATTCAGTCAGTCTGTCAGTCATCCTTATTCAGTCAGTCTGTCAGTCAGTCAGTCGGTCAGTCCTGTCCAGTCAGTCAAGCAGTCAGTCAGGTAGTCAAGCAGTCAGTCAGTCAGTGTCAGTCAGTCATTTAGTCATTCAGTCAGTCAGTGAAATAGCCAGTCAGAGAGTCAAGCAGTCAGTCAGTCAGTCTCAGTCAGTCAGTTAGTCAGTCAGTCAGTCAGTCAGTCAGTCAGTCCAGTCTCAGTCAGTCAGGCAGTTAGTCAGTCAGTCTCGGTCAGTCAGTGAGTCAGTCAGTCAGTATCGGTCAGTCAGTGAGTCAGTCTGTCAGTCAGGCAGTATCAGTCAGGCAGTAAGACTCCGCTCGACAGAACTCCGATAGCCTGATGGCTAGACCGCTGGTCTTCCAAGCGAGTGGCCTGGGTTCGAGTCCCAGCCGGAGCGAATAACTTCAATGTATATATTTCTTTTCTAATTTGAAAATTCTTTTTTTTTTCAATTTCTTTCATTTGCAATTATTGATTATTTATGTAGGGAAGAAAATTCTGAGTCAGTTTAATTTTTCGACACAAAGATTTCAAAGTGTTTAAATAAACAATTACCAAGGTGCATTTTTTGTTTTTATTATATTTAAAACTCCCACCGACAGAGCTCCCATAGACTAATGGCTAGAGTGTTAGGCTTCCAAGCGAGTGGCCCTGGGTTCGAGTCCCAGCCTGAACGAAAATCTTCAATGTATACTTTTAGTTTCTAATTTGAAATTTCTTCTTCTTTTTTTTTTAATTTTTCCCTTTTGCAAATATTGATTATTTATGTAGGAAGAAAAATTCTGAGTCAGTTTAATTATTCGACCTGTAAATTTCAAAGTGTTTGAATCAATAATTACCAAGGTGCATTTTTTGTTTTTATTATATTTAAGACTTCCATCGACAGAGCTCCGATAGCCTAATGGCTAGACCGTTGGGTTCCTAGCGCGTGGTACTGGTTTCGAATCCCGGCCGGAAAGGAAATCTTAAATGCAAATATTTTTTTCTAATTTTATAATTCTTTTTTTTTATTTTTCCCTTTTGCGAAGTCAGTCAGTCAGTCTGACAGTCAATCAGTCAAGCACTCAGTCATTCAGTCTCAGTCAGTCAGTCCAGTCAGTCAGTCACACAGTCAGTCAGTTAGTCCTTCAGCCAGTCAGTCAAGCAGTCAGTCATTTAGTCTCAGTCAGTCAGTCATTCAGTCAGTCAGTCAGTCAGGCAGTCAGTCACTCAGTCAGTCGGTCAGTCCTGTGCAGTCAGTTAGTCACTAAAGCAGTCAGTCAGTCTCTGTCAGTCAGTCAGTCCAGTCCAGTCTCAGTCAGTCAGTCAGTCCAGTCCAGTCTCAGTCAGTCAGTCAGTCAGTCTCGGTCAGTCAGTCAGTCAGTCATTCAGTCAGTCAGTCAGTCAGGCAGTCAGTCAGTCGGTCAGCCTTATTCAGTCAGTCTGTCAGTCAGTCAGTCAGTCAGCCTTATTCAGTCAGTCTGTCAGTCATCCTTATTCAGTCAGTCTGTCAGTCAGTCAGTCGGTCAGTCCTGTCCAGTCAGTTAGTCAGTCAAGCAGTCAGTCAGGTAGTCAAGCAGTCAGTCAGTCAGTGTCAGTCAGTCATTTAGTCATTCAGTCAGTCAGTGAAATAGCCAGTCAGAGAGTCAAGCAGTCAGTCAGTCAGTCTCAGTCAGTCAGTTAGTCAGTCAGTCAGTCAGTCAGTCAGTCCTGTCTCAGTCAGTCAGGTAGTTAGTCAGTCAGTCTCGGTCAGTCAGTGAGTCAGTCAGTCAGTATCAGTCAGTCAGTGAGTCAGTCTGTCAGTCAGGCAGTATCAGTCAGGCAGTAAGACTCCGCTCGACAGAACTCCGATAGCCTAATGGCTAGACCGCTGGTCTTCCAAGCGAGTGGCCTGGGTTCGAGTCCCAGCCGGAGGCTCGATAGCGAATATCTTCAATGTATATATTTCTTTTCTAATTTGAAAATTCTTTTTTTTTTCAATTTCTTTCCTTTGCAATTATTGATTATTTATGTAGGGAAGAAAATTCTGAGTCAGTTTAATTTTTCGACACGAAGATTTCAAAGTGTTTAAATAAACAATTACCAAGGTGCATTTTTTGTTTTTATTATATTTAAAACTCCCACCGACAGAGCTCCCATAGACTAATGGCTAGAGTGTTAGGCTTCCAAGCGAGTGGCCCTGGGTTCGAGTCCCAGCCTGAACGAAAATCTTCAATGTATACTTTTAGTTTCTAATTTGAAATTTCTTCTTCTTTTTTTTTTAATTTTTCTCTTTTGCGAATATTGATTATTTATGTAGGGAGAAAAATTCTGAGTCAGTTTATTTATTCGACCTGTAAATTTCAAAGTGTTTGAATCAATAATTACCAAGGTTCATTTTTTGTTTTTATTATATTTAAGACTTCCATCGACAGAGCTCCGATAGCCTAATGGCTAGACCGTTGGGTTCCTAGCGCGTGGTACTGGGTTCGAGTCCCGGCCGGAAAGGAAATCTTAAATGCAAATATTTTTTTCTAATTTTATAATTCTTTTTTTTTTATTTTTCCCTTTTGCGAAGTCAGTCAGTCAGTCTGACAGTCAATCAGTCAAGCACTCAGTCATTCAGTCTCAGTCAGTCAGTCACTCAGTCAGTCAGTTAGTCCTTCAGCCAGTCAGTCAAGCAGTCAGTCATTTAGTCTCAGTCAGTCAGTCATTCAGTCAGTCAGTCAGTCAGGCAGTCAGTCAGTCAGTCAGTCGGTCAGTCCTGTGCAGTCAGTTAGTCACTAAAGCAGTCAGTCAGTCTCAGTCAGTCAGTCAGTCAGTCAGTCCGTCCAGTCTCAGTCAGTCAGTCAGTCAGTCTCGGTCAGTCAGTCAGTCAGTCAGGCAGTCAGTCAGTCGGTCAGCCTTATTCAGTCAGTCTGTCAGTCAGTCAGTCAGTCAGCCTTATTCAGTCAGTCTGTCAGTCATCCTTATTCAGTCAGTCTGTCAGTCAGTCAGTCGGTCAGTCCTGTCCAGTCAGTTAGTCAGTCAAGCAGTCAAACAGGTAGTCAAGCAGTCAGTCAGTCAGTGTCAGTCAGTCATATAGTCATTCAGTCAGTCAGTGAAATAGCCAGTCAGAGAGTCAAGCAGTCAGTCAGTCAGTCTCAGTCAGTCAGTTAGTCAGTCAGTCAGTCAGTCAGTCAGTCAGTCCAGTCTCAGTCAGTCAGGCAGTTAGTCAGTCAGTCTCGGTCAGTCAGTGAGTCAGTCAGTCAGTATCAGTCAGTCAGTGAGTCAGTCTGTCAGTCAGGCAGTATCAGTCAGGCAGTAAGACTCCGCTCGACAGAACTCCGATAGCCTAATGGCTAGACCGCTGGTCTTCCAAGCGAGTGGCCTGGGTTCGAGTCCCAGCCGGAGCGAGTATCTTCAATGTATATATTTCTTTTCTAATTTGAAAATTCTTTTTTTTTTTCAATTTCTTTCCTTTGCAATTATTGATTATTTATGTAGGGAAGAAAATTCTGAGTCAGTTTAATTTTTCGACACGAAGATTTCAAAGTGTTTAAATAAACAATTACCAAGGTGCATTTTTTGTTTTTATTATATTTAAAACTCCCACCGACAGAGCTCCCATAGACTAATGGCTAGAGTGTTAGGCTTCCAAGCGAGTGGCCCTGGGTTCGAGTCCCAGCCTGAACGAAAATCTTCAATGTATACTTTTAGTTTCTAATTTGAAATTTCTTCTTCTTTTTTTTTTAATTTTTCTCTTTTGCGAATATTGATTATTTATGTAGGGAGAAAAATTCTGAGTCAGTTTAATTATTCGACCTGTAAATTTCAAAGTGTTTGAATCAATAATTACCAAGGTGCATTTTTTGTTTTTATTATATTTAAGACTTCCATCAACAGAGCTCCGATAGCCTAATGGCTAGACCGTTGGGTTCCAAGCGCGTGGTACTGGGTTCGAATCCCGGCCGGAACGAAAATCTTCCATGTATATATTTCTCTTCTAATTTGAAGATTCTTTTTTTTTTCAATTTCTTTCTTTTGCAAATATGGATTATTTATGTACGGAAGAAAATTCTGAGTGAGTTTAATCATTCGACCTTTAGATTTCAAAGATTTTAGATCAATAATTACTAAGGTGCATTTTTTGTTTTTATTATAATTAAGACACCGATCAACAGAGATCCGATAGTATATTGGCGAGAGCGTTGGGCTTCCATGAGTGTCGCCCTGGGTTCAAATCCCAGCCGGAAAGGAAATCTTAAATGCAAATATTTTTTTCTAATTTTATAATTCTTTTTTTTTATTTTTCCCTTTTGCGAAGTCAGTCAGTCAGTCTGACAGTCAATCAGTCAAGCACTCAGTCATTCAGTCTCAGTCAGTCAGTCCAGTCAGTCAGTCACTCAGTCAGTCAGTTAGTCCTTCAGCCAGTCAGTCAAGCAGTCAGTCATTTAGTCTCACTCAGTCAGTCATTCAGTCAGTCAGTCAGTCAGGCAGTCAGTCAGTCAGTCGGTCAGTCCTGTGCAGTCAGTTAGTCACTAAAGCAGTCAGTCAGTCTCAGTCAGTCAGTCAGTCCAGTCCAGTCTCAGTCAGTCAGTCAGTCAGTCTCGGTCAGTCAGTCAGTCAGTCATTCAGTCAGTCAGTCAGTCAGGCAGTCAGTCAGTCGGTCAGCCTTATTCAGTCAGTCTGTCAGTCAGTCAGTCAGTCAGCCTTATTCAGTCAGTCTGTCAGTCATCCTTATTCAGTCAGTCTGTCAGTCAGTCAGTCGGTCAGTCCTGTCCAGTCAGTTAGTCAGTCAAGCAGTCAGTCAGGTAGTCAAGCAGTCAGTCAGTCAGTGTCAGTCAGTCATTTAGTCATTCAGTCAGTCAGTGAAATAGCCAGTCAGAGAGTCAAGCAGTCAGTCAGTCAGTCTCAGTCAGTCAGTTAGTCAGTCAGTTAGTCAGTCAGTCAGTCAGTCCAGTCTCAGTCAGTCAGGCAGTTAGTCAGTCAGTCTCGGTCAGTCAGTCAGTCAGTCATTCAGTCAGTCAGTCAGTCAGGCAGTCAGTCGGTCAGCCTTATTCAGTCAGTCTGTCAGTCAGTCAGTCAGTCAGCCTTATTCAGTCAGTCTGTCAGTCATCCTTATTCAGTCAGTCTGTCAGTCAGTCAGTCAGTCAGCCTTATTCAGTCAGTCTGTCAGTCATCCTTATTCAGTCAGTCTGTCAGTCAGTCAGTCGGTCAGTCCTGTCCAGTCAGTAAGTCAGTCAAGTAGTCAGTCAGGTAGTCAAGCAGTCAGTCTGTCAGTGTCAGTCAGTCATTTAGTCATTCAGTCAGTCAGTGAAATAGCCAGTCAGAGAGTCAAGCAGTCAGTCAGTCAGTCTCAGTCAGTCAGTTAGTCAGTCAGTCAGTCAGTCAGTCAGTCAGTCCAGTCTCAGTCAGTCAGGCAGTTAGTCAGTCAGTCTCGGTCAGTCAGTGAGTCAGTCAGTCAGTATCAGTCAGTCAGTGAGTCAGTCTGTCAGTCAGGCAGTATCAGTCAGGCAGTAAGACTCCGCTCGACAGAACTCCGATAGCCTAATGGCTAGACCGCTGGTCTTCCAAGCGAGTGGCCTGGGTTCGAGTCCCAGCCGGAGCGAATATCTTCAATGTATATATTTCTTTTCTAATTTGAAAATTCTTTTTTTTTTCAATTTCTTTCCTTTGCAATTATTGATTATTTATGTAGGAAAGAAAATTCTGAGTCAGTTTAATTTTTCGACACGAAGATTTCAAAGTGTTTAAATAAACAATTACCAAGGTGCATTTTTTGTTTTTATTATATTTAAAACTCCCACCGACAGAGCTCCCATAGACTAATGGCTAGAGTGTTAGGCTTCCAAGCGAGTGGCCCTGGGTTCGAGTCCCAGCCTGAACGAAAATCTTCAATGTATACTTTTAGTTTCTAATTTGAAAATTTTTCTTCTTTTTTTTTAATTTTTCTCTTTTGCGAATATTGATTATTTATGTAGGGAGAAAAATTCTGAGTCAGTTTAATTATTCGACCTGTAGATTTCAAAGTGTTTGAATCAATATTTACCAAGGTGCATTTTTTGTTTTTATTATATTTAAGACTTCCATCGACAGAGCTCCGATAGCCTAATGGCTAGACCGTTGGGTTCCTAGCGCGTGGTACTGGGTTCGAGTCCCGGCCGGAAAGGAAATCTTAAATGCAAATATTTTTTTCTAATTTTATAATTCTTTTTTTTATTTTTCCCTTTTGCGAAGTCAGTCAGTCAGTCTGACAGTCAATCAGTCAAGCACTCAGTCATTCAGTCTCAGTCAGTCAGTCCAGTCAGTCAGTCAGTCAGTCAGTCAGTTAGTCCTTCAGCCAGTCAGTCAAGCAGTCAGTCATTTAGTCTCAGTCAGTCAGTCATTCAGTCAGTCAGTCAGTCAGGCAGTCAGTCAGTCAGTCAGTCGGTCAGTCCTGTGCAGTCAGTTAGTCACTAAAGCAGTCAGTCAGTCTCAGTCAGTCAGTCAGTCAGTTAGGTCTTCAGCCAGTCAGTCAAGCAGTCAGTCATTTAGTCTCAGTCAGTCAGTCATTCAGTCAGTCAGTCAGTCAGGCAGTCAGTCAGTCGGTCAGTCCTGTGCAGTCAGTTAGTCACTAAAGCAGTCAGTCAGTCTCAGTCAGTCAGTCAGTCAGTCTCGGTCAGTCAGTCAGTCAGTCATTCAGTCAGTCAGTCAGTCAGGCAGTCAGTCAGCCTTATTCAGTCAGTCTGTCAGTCATCCTTATTCAGTCAGTCTGTCAGTCAGTCAGTCGGTCAGTCCTGTCCAGTCAGTTAGTCAGTCAAGCAGTCAGTCAGGTAGTCAAGCAGTCAGTCAGTCAGTGTCAGTCAGTCATTTAGTCATTCAGTCAGTCCGTGAAATAGCCAGTCAGAGAGTCAAGCAGTCAGTCAGTCAGTCTCAGTCAGTCAGTTAGTCAGTCAGTCAGTCAGTCCAGTCTCAGTCAGTCAGGCAGTTAGTCAGTCAGTCTCGGTCAGTCAGTGAGTCAGTCAGTCAGTATCAGTCAGTCAGTGAGTCAGTCTGTCAGTCAGGCAGTATCAGTCAGGCAGTAAGACTCCGCTCGATAGAAATCCGATAGCCTAATGGCTAGACCGCTGGTCTTCCAAGCGAGTGGCCTGGGTTCGAGTCCCAGCCGGAGGCTCGATAGCGAATATCTTCAATGTATATATTTCTTTTCTAATTTGAAAATTCTTTTTTTTTTTCAATTTCTTTCCTTTGCAATTATTGATTATTTATGTAGGGAAGAAAATTCTGAGTCAGTTTAATTTTTCGACACGAAGATTTCAAAGTTTTTAAATAAACAATTACCAAGGTGCATTTTTTGTTTTTATTATATTTAAAACTCCCGCCGACAGAGCTCCCATAGGCTAATGGCTAGAGTGTTAGGCTTCCAAGCGAGTGGCCCTGGGTTTGAGTCCCAGCCTGAACGAAAATCTTCAATGTATACTTTTAGTTTCTAATTTGAAATTTCTTCTTCTTTTTTTTTAATTTTTCTTATTTGCGAATATTGATTATTTATTTAGGGAGAAAAATTCTGAGTCAGTTTAATTATTCGACCTGTAAATTTCAAAGTGTTTGAAACAATAATTACCAAGGTGCATTTTTTGTTTTTATTATATTTAAGACTTCCATCGACAGAGCTCCGATAGCCTAATGGCTAGACCGTTGGGTTCCTAGCGCGTGGTACTGGGTTCGAATCCCGGCCGGAAAGGAAAACTTAAATGCAAATATTTTTTTCTAATTTTATAATTCTTTTTTTTTTATTTTTCCCTTTTGCGAAGTCAGTCAGTCAGTCTGACAGTCAATCAGTCAAGCACTCAGTCATTCAGTCTCAGTCAGTCAGTCCAGTCAGTCAGACACTCAGTCAGTCAGTTAGGTCTTCAGCCAGTCAGTCAAGCAGTCAGTCATTTAGTCTCAGTCAGTCAGTCATTCAGTCAGTCAGTCAGTCAGGCAGTCAGTCAGTCAGTCAGTCGGACAGTCCTGTGCAGTCAGTTAGTCACTAAAGCAGTCAGTCAGTCTCAGTCAGTCAGTCAGTCAGTCAGTCCAGTCCAGTCTCAGTCAGTCAGTCTTGGTCAGTCAGTCAGTCAGTCATTCAGTCAGTCAGTCAGTCAGGCAGTCAGTCAGTCGGTCAGCCTTATTCAGTCAGTCTGTCAGTCAGTCAGTCAGTCAGCCTTATTCAGTCAGTCTGTCAGTCATCCTTATTCAGTCAGTCTGTCAGTCAGTCAGTCGGTCAGTCCTGTCCAGTCAGTTAGTCAGTCAAGCAGTCAGTCAGGTAGTCAAGCAGTCAGTCAGTCAGTGTCAGTCAGTCATTTAGTCATTCAGTCAGTCAGTGAAATAGCCAGTCAGAGAGTCAAGCAGTCAGTCAGTCAGTCTCAGTCAGTCAGTTAGTCAGTCAGTCAGTCAGTCAGTCAGTCAGTCCAGTCTCAGTCAGTCAGGCAGTTAGTCAGTCAGTCTCGGTCAGTCAGTGAGTCAGTCAGTCAGTATCAGTCAGTCAGTGAGTCAGTCTGTCAGTCAGGCAGTATCAGTCAGGCAGTAAGACTCCGCTCGACAGAACTCCGATAGCCTAATGGCTACACCGCTGGTCTTCCAAGCGAGTGGCCTGGGTTCGAGTCCCAGCCGGAGCGAATATCTTCAATGTATATATTTCTTTTCTAATTTGAAAATTCTTTTTTTTTCAATTTCTTTCCTTTGCAATTATTGATTATTTATGTAGGGAAGAAAATTCTGAGTCAGTTTAATTTTTCGACACGAAGATTTCAAAGTGTTTAAATAAACAATTACCAAGGTGCATTTTTTGTTTTTATTATATTTAAAACTCCCACCGACAGAGCTCCCATAGACTAATGGCTAGAGTGTTAGGCTTCCAAGCGAGTGGCCCTGGGTTCGAGTCCCAGCCTGAACGAAAATCTTCAATGTATACTTTTAGTTTCTAATTTGAAATTTCTTCTTCTTTTTTTTTAATTTTTCTCTTTTGCGAATATTGATTATTTATGTAGGGAGAAAAATTCTGAGTCAGTGTAATTATTCGACCTGTAAATTTCAAAGTGTTTGAATCAATAATTACCAAGGTGCATTTTTTGTTTTTATTATATTTAAGACTTCCATCGACAGAGCTCCGATAGCCTAATGGCTAGACCGTTGGGTTCCAAGCGCGTGGTACTGGGTTCGAGTCCCGGCCGGAACGAAAATCTTCCATGTATATATTTCTCTTCTAATTTGAAGATTATTTTTTTTTTCAATTTCTTTCTTTTGCAAATATGGATTATTTATGTACGGAAGAAAATTCTGAGTCAGTTTAATCATTCGACCTTTAGATTTCAAAGATTTTAGATCAATAATTACTAAGGTGCATTTTTTGTTTTTATTATAATTAAGACACCGATCAACAGAGATCCGATAGTATATTGGCGAGAGCGTTGGGCTTCCATGAGTGTCGCCCTGGGTTCAAATCCCAGCCGGAAAGGAAATCTTAAATGCAAATATTTTTTTCTAATTTTATAATTCTTTTTTTTTATTTTTCCCTTTTGCGAAATCAGTCAGTCAGTCTGACAGTCAATCAGTCAAGCACTCAGTCATTCAGTCTCAGTCAGTCAGTCCAGTCAGTCAGTCACTCAGTCAGTCAGTTAGTCCTTCAGCCAGTCAGTCAAGCAGTCAGTCATTTAGTCTCAGTCAGTCAGTCATTCAGTCAGTCAGTCAGGCAGTCAGTCAGTCAGTCAGTCGGTCAGTCCTGTGCAGTCAGTTAGTCACTAAAGCAGTCAGTCAGTCAGTCAGTCAGTCCAGTCCAGTCTCAGTCAGTCAGTCAGTCAGTCTCGGTCAGTCAGTCAGTCAGTCATTCAGTCAGTCAGTCAGTCAGTCAGGCAGTCAGTCAGTCAGTCAGCCTTATTCAGTCAGTCTGTCAGTCATCCTTATTCAGTCAGTCTGTCAGTCAGTCAGTCGGTCAGTCCTGTCCAGTCAGTTAGTCAGTCAAGCAGTCAGTCAGGTAGTCAAGCAGTCAGTCAGTCAGTGTCAGTCAGTCATTTAGTCATTCAGTCAGTCAGTGAAATAGCCAGTCAGAGAGTCAAGCAGTCAGTCTCAGTCAGTCAGTTAGTCAGTCAGTCAGTCAGTCAGTCAGTCAGTCAGTCCAGTCTCAGTCAGTCAGGCAGTTAGTCAGTCCGTCTCGGTCAGTCAGTGAGTCAGTCAGTCAGTATCAGTCAGTCAGTGAGTCAGTCTGTCAGTCAGGCAGTATCAGTCAGGCAGTAAGACTCCGCTCGACAGAACTCCGACAGCCTAATGGATAGACCGTTGGGTTCCAAGCGAGTGGCCTGGGTTCGAGTCCCGGCCGGAACGAAAATTTTCCATGTATATATTTCTCTTCTAATTTGAAGATTCTTTTTTTTTTTCAATTTCTTTCTTTTGCAAATATGGATTATTTATGTACGGAAGAAAATTCTGAGTCAGTTTAATCATTCGACCTTTAGATTTCAAAGATTTTAGATCAATAATTACTAAGGTGCATTTTTTGTTTTTATTATAATTAAGACACCGGTCAACAGAGATCCGATAGTATATTGGCGAGAGCGTTGGGCTTCCATGAGTGTCGCCCTGGGTTCAAATCCCAGCCGGAAAGGAAATCTTAAATGCAAATATTTTTTTCTAATTTTATAATTCTTTTTTTTTTATTTTTCCCTTTTGCGAAGTCAGTCAGTCAGTCTGACAGTCAATCAGTCAAGCACTCAGTCATTCAGTCTCAGTCAGTCAGTCCAGTCAGTCAGTCACTCAGTCAGTCAGTTAGTCCTTCAGCCAGTCAGTCAAGCAGTCAGTCATTTAGTCTCAGTCAGTCAGTCATTCAGTCAGTCAGTCAGGCAGTCAGTCAGTCAGTCAGTCGGTCAGTCCTGTGCAGTCAGTTAGTCACTAAAGCAGTCAGTCAGTCTCAGTCAGTCAGTCAGTCAGTCAGTCCAGTCCAGTCTCAGTCAGTCAGTCAGTCAGTCAGTCCAGTCCAGTCTCAGTCAGTCAGTCAGTCAGTCTCGGTCAGTCAGTCAGTCAGTCATTCAGTCAGTCAGTCAGTCAGGCAGTCAGTCAGTCGGTCAGCCTTATTCAGTCAGTCTGTCAGTCAGTCAGTCAGTCAGCCTTATTCAGTCAGTCTGTCAGTCATCCTTATTCAGTCAGTCTGTCAGTCAGTCAGTCGGTCAGTCCTGTCCAGTCAGTTAGTCAGTCAAGCAGTCAGTCAGGTAGTCAAGCAGTCAGTCAGTCAGTGTCAGTCAGTCATTTAGTCATCCAGTCAGTCAGTGAAATAGCCAGTCAGAGAGTCAAGCAGTCAGTCAGTCAGTCTCAGTCAGTCAGTTAGTCAGTCAGTCAGTCAGTCAGTCCAGACTCAGTCAGTCAGGCAGTTAGTCAGTCAGTCTCGGTCAGTCAGTGAGTCAGTCAGTCAGTATCAGTCAGTCAGTGAGTCAGTCTGTCAGTCAGGCAGTATCAGTCAGGCAGTAAGACTCCGCTCGACAGAACTCCGATAGCCTAATGGCTAGACCGCTGGTCTTCCAAGCGAGTGGCCTGGGTTCGAGTCCCAGCCGGAGCGAATATCTTCAATGTATATATTTCTTTTCTAATTTGAAAATTCTTTTTTTTTTCAATTTCTTTCCTTTGCAATTATTGATTATTTATGTAGGGAAGAAAATTCTGAGTCAGTTTAATTTTTCGACACGAAGATTTCAAAGTGTTTAAATAAACAATTACCAAGGTGCATTTTTTGTTTTTATTATATTTAAAACTCCCACCGACAGAGCTCCCATAGACTAATGGCTAGAGTGTTTGGCTTCCAAGCGAGTGGCCCTGGGTTCGAGTCCCAGCCTGAACGAAAATCTTCAATGTATACTTTTAGTTTCTAATTTGAAATTTCTTCTTCTTTTTTTTTTTTTAATTTTTCTCTTTTGCGAATATTGATTATTTATGTAGGGAGAAAAATTCTGAGTCAGTTTAATTATTCGACCTGTAAATTTCAAAGTGTTTGAATCAATAATTACCAAGGTGCATTTTTTGTTTTTATTATATTTAAGACTTCCATCGACAGAGCTCCGATAGCCTAATGGCTAGACCGTTGGGTTCCTAGCGCGTGGTACTGGGTTCGAGTCCCGGCCGGAAAGGAAATCTTAAATGCAAATACTTTTTTCTAATTTTATAATTCTTTTTTTTTATTTTTCCCTTTTGCGAAGTCAGTCAGTCAGTCTGACAGTCAATCAGTCAAGCACTCAGTCATTCAGTCTCAGTCAGTCAGTCTCAGTCAGTCAGTCATTCAGTCAGTCAGTCAGTCAGGCAGTCAGTCAGTCAGTCAGTCGGTCAGTCCTGTGCAGTCAGTTAGTCACTAAAGCAGTCAGTCAGTCTCAGTCAGTCAGTCAGTCAGTCAGTCCAGTCCAGTCTCAGTCAGTCAGTCAGTCAGTCTCGGTCAGTCAGTCATTCAGTCAGTCAGTCAGTCAGGCAGTCAGTCAGTCAGTCGGTCAGCCTTATTCAGTCAGTCTGTCAGTCAGTCAGTCAGTCAGCCTTATTCAGTCAGTCTGTCAGTCATCCTTATTCAGTCAGTCGTCAGTCAGTCAGTCGGTCAGTCCTGTCCAGTCAGTTAGTCAGTCAAACAGTCAGTCAGGTAGTCAAGCAGTCAGTCAGTCAGTGTCAGTCAGTCATTTAGTCATTCAGTCAGTCAGTGAAGTAGCCAGTCAGAGAGTCAAGCAGTCAGTCAGTCAGTCTCAGTCAGTCAGTTAGTCAGTCAGTCAGTCAGCCAGTCAGTCAGTCAGTCCAGTCTCAGTCAGTCACGCAGTTAGTCAGTCAGTCTCGGTCAGTCAGTTAGTCAGTCAGTCAGTATCAGTCAGTCAGTGAGTCAGTCTGTCAGTCAGGCAGTATCAGTAGGGCAGTAAGACTCCGCTCGACAGAACTCCGATAGCCTAATGGCAAGACCGCTGGTCTTCCAAGCGAGTGGCCTGGGTTCGAGTCCCAGCCGGAGCGAATATCTTCAATGTATATATTTCTTTTCTAATTTGAAAATTCTTTTTTTTTTCAATTTCTTTCCTTTGCAATTATTGATTATTTATGTAGGGAAGAAAATTCTGAGTCAGTTTAATTTTTCGACACGAAGATTTCAAAGTGTTTAAATAAACAATTACCAAGGTGCATTTTTTGTTTTTATTATATTTAAAACTCCCACCGACAGAGCTCCCATAGACTAATGGCTAGAGTGTTAGGCTTCCAAGCGAGTGGCCCTGGGTTCGAGTCCCAGCCTGAACGAAAATCTTCAATGTATACTTTTAGTTTCTAATTTGAAATTTCTTCTTCTTTTTTTTTAAATTTTTCTCTTTTGCGAATATTGATTATTTATGTAGGGAGAAAAATTCTGAGTCAGTGTAATTATTCGACCTGTAAATTTCAAAGTGTTTGAATCAATAATTACCAAGGTGCATTTTTTGTTTTTATTATATTTAAGACTTCCATCGACAGAGCTCCGATAGCCTAATGGCTAGACCGTTGGGTTCCAAGCGCGTGGTACTGGGTTCGAGTCCCGGCCGGAACGAAAATCTTCCATGTATATATTTCTCTTCTAATTTGAAGATTCTTTTTTTTTCAATTTCTTTCTTTTGCAAATATGGATTATTTATGTACGGAAGAAAATTCTGAGTCAGTTTAATCATTCGACCTTTAGATTTCAAAGATTTTAGATCAATAATTACTAAGGTGCATTTTTGTTTTTATTATAATTAAGACACCGATCAACAGAGATCCGATAGTATATTGGCGAGAGCGTTGGGCTTCCATGAGTGTCGCCCTGGGTTCAAATCCCAGCCGGAAAGAAAATCTTAAATGCAAATATTTTTTTCTAATTTTATAATTCTTTTTTTTTATTTTTCCCTTTTGCGAAGTCAGTCAGTCAGTCTGACAGTCAATCTGTCAAGCACTCAGTCATTCAGTCTCAGTCAGTCAGTCCAGTCAGTCAGTCACTCAGTCAGTCAGTTAGTCCTTCAGCCAGTCAGTCAAGCAGTCAGTCATTTAGTCTCAGTCAGTCAGTCATTCAGTCAGTCAGTCAGTCAGGCAGTCAGTCAGTCAGTCAGTCGGTCAGTCCTGTGCAGTCAGTTAGTCACTAAAGCAGTCAGTCAGTCTCAGTCAGTCAGTCAGTCAGTCCAGTCCAGTCTCAGTCAGTCAGTCAGTCAGTCTCGGTCAGTCAGTCAGTCAGTCAGTCAGTCAGTCAGGCAGTCAGTCAGTCAGTCAGTCGGTCAGTCCTGTGCAGTCAGTTAGTCACTAAAGCAGTCAGTCAGTCTCAGTCAGTCAGTCAGTCAGTCAGTCCAGTCCAGTCTCAGTCAGTCAGTCAGTCAGTCTCGGTCAGTCAGTCAGTCAGTCAGTCAGTCATTCAGTCAGTCAGGCAGTCAGTCAGTCGGTCAGCCTTATTCAGTCAGTCTGTCAGTCAGTCAGTCAGTCAGCCTTATTCAGTCAGTCTGTCAGTCATCCTTATTCAGTCAGTCTGTCAGTCAGTCAGTCGGTCAGTCCTGTCCAGTCAGTTAGTCAGTCAAGCAGTCAGTCAGGTAGTCAAGCAGTCAGTCAGTCAGTGTCAGTCAGTCATTTAGTCATTCAGTCAGTCAGTGAAATAGCCAGTCAGAGAGTCAAGCAGTCAGAGAGTCAAGCAGTCAGTCAGTCAGTCTCAGTCAGTCAGTTAGTCAGTCACTCAGTCAGTCAGTCAGTCAGTCCAGTCTCAGTCAGTCAGGCAGTTAGTCAGTCCGTCTCGGTCAGTCAGTGAGTCAGTCAGTCAGTATCAGTCAGTCAGTGAGTCAGTCTGTCAGTCAGGCAGTATCAGTCAGGCAGTAAGACTCCGCTCGACAGAACTCCGATAGCCTAATGGCTAGACCGCTGGTCTTCCAAGCGAGTGGCCCTGGGTTCGAGTCCCAGCCTGAACGAAAATCTTCAATGTATACTTTTAGTTTCTAATTTGAAATTTCTTCTTCTTTTTTTTTAAATTTCAGTCAGGCAGTCAGTCAGTCAGTCAGTCGGTCAGTCCTGTGCAGTCAGTTAGTCACTAAAGCAGTCAGTCAGTCTCAGTCAGTCAGTCAGTCAGTCAGTCCAGTCCAGTCTCAGTCAGTCAGTCAGTCAGTCTCGGTCAGTCAGTCAGTCAGTCAGTCAGTCATTCAGTCAGTCAGGCAGTCAGTCAGTCGGTCAGCCTTATTCAGTCAGTCTGTCAGTCAGTCAGTCAGTCAGCCTTATTCAGTCAGTCTGTCAGTCATCCTTATTCAGTCAGTCTGTCAGTCAGTCAGTCGGTCAGTCCTGTCCAGTCAGTTAGTCAGTCAAGCAGTCAGTCAGTCAGTGTCAGTCAGTCATTTAGTCATTCAGTCAGTCAGTGAAATAGCCAGTCAGAGAGTCAAGCAGTCAGAGAGTCAAGCAGTCAGTCAGTCAGTCTCAGTCAGTCAGTTAGTCAGTCACTCAGTCAGTCAGTCAGTCAGTCCAGTCTCAGTCAGTCAGGCAGTTAGTCAGTCCGTCTCGGTCAGTCAGTGAGTCAGTCAGTCAGTATCAGTCAGTCAGTGAGTCAGTCTGTCAGTCAGGCAGTATCAGTCAGGCAGTAAGACTCCGCTCGACAGAACTCCGATAGCCTAATGGCTAGACCGCTGGTCTTCCAAGCGAGTGGCCCTGGGTTCGAGTCCCAGCCTGAACGAAAATCTTCAATGTATACTTTTAGTTTCTAATTTGAAATTTCTTCTTCTTTTTTTTTAAATTTTTCTCTTTTGCGAATATTGATTATTTATGTAGGGAGAAAAATTCTGAGTCAGTGTAATTATTCGACCTGTAAATTTCAAAGTGTTTGAATCAATGATTACCAAGGTGCATTTTTTGTTTTTATTATATTTAAGACTTCCATCGACAGAGCTCCGATAGCCTAATGGCTAGACCGTTGGGTTCCAAGCGCGTGGTACTGGGTTCGAGTCCCGGCCGGAACGAAAATCTTCCATGTATATATTTCTCTTCTAATTTGAAGATTCTTTTTTTTTTTCAATTTCTTTCTTTTGCAAATATGGATTATTTATGTACGGAAGAAAATTCTGAGTCAGTTTAATCATTCGACCTTTAGATTTCAAAGATTTTAGATCAATAATTACTAAGGTGCATTTTTGTTTTTATTATAATTAAGACACCGATCAACAGAGATCCGATAGTATATCGGCGAGAGCGTTGGGCTTCCATGAGTGTCGCCCTGGGTTCAAATCCCAGCCGGAAAGGAAATCTTAAATGCAAATATTTTTTTCTAATTTTATAATTCTTTTTTTTTATTTTTCCCTTTTGCGAAGTCAGTCAGTCAGTCTGACAGTCAATCAGTCAAGCACTCAGTCATTCAGTCTCAGTCAGTCAGTCCAGTCAGTCAGTCACTCAGTCAGTCAGTTAGTCCTTCAGCCAGTCAGTCAAGCAGTCAGTCATTTAGTCTCAGTCAGTCAGTCATTCAGTCAGTCAGTCAGTCAGGCAGTCAGTCAGTCAGTCAGTCGGTCAGTCCTGTGCAGTCAGTTAGTCACTAAAGCAGTCACTCAGTCTCAGTCAGTCAGTCAGTCAGTCAGTCCAGTCCAGTCTCAGTCAGTCAGTCAGTCAGTCTCGGTCAGTCAGTCAGTCAGTCATTCAGTCAGTCAGTCAGTCAGGCAGTCAGTCAGTCGGTCAGCCTTATTCAGTCAGTCTGTCAGTCAGTCAGTCAGTCAGCCTTATTCAGTCAGTCTGTCAGTCATCCTTATTCAGTCAGTCTGTCAGTCAGTCAGTCGGTCAGTCCTGTCCAGTCAGTTAGTCAGTCAAGCAGTCAGTCAGGTAGTCAAGCAGTCAGTCAGTCAGTGTCAGTCAGTCATTTAGTCATTCAGTCAGTCAGTGAAATAGCCAGTCAGAGAGTCAAGCAGTCAGTCAGTCAGTCTCAGTCAGTCAGTTAGTCAGTCAGTCAGTCCAGACTCAGTCAGTCAGGCAGTTAGTCAGTCAGTCTCGGTCAGTCAGTGAGTCAGTCAGTCAGTATCAGTCAGTCAGTGAGTCAGTCTGTCAGTCAGGCAGTATCAGTCAGGCAGTAAGACTCCGCTCGACAGAACTCCGATAGCCTAATGGCTAGACCGCTGGTCTTCCAAGCGAGTGGCCTGGGTTCGAGTCCCAGCCGGAGCGAATATCTTCAATGTATATATTTCTTTTCTAATTTGAAAATTCTTTTTTTTTTCAATTTCTTTCCTTTGCAATTATTGATTATTTATGTAGGGAAGAAAATTCTGAGTCAGTTTAATTTTTCGACACGAAGATTTCAAAGTGTTTAAATAAACAATTACCAAGGTGCATTTTTTGTTTTTATTATATTTAAAACTCCCACCGACAGAGCTCCCATAGACTAATGGCTAGAGTGTTTGGCTTCCAAGCGAGTGGCCCTGGGTTCGAGTTCCAGCCTGAACGAAAATCTTCAATGTATACTTTTAGTTTCTAATTTGAAATTTCTTCTTCTTTTTTTTTTAATTTTTCTCTTTTGCGAATATTGATTATTTATGTAGGGAGAAAAATTCTGAGTCAGTTTAATTATTCGACCTGTAAATTTCAAAGTGTTTGAATCAATAATTACCAAGGTGCATTTTTTGTTTTTATTATATTTAAGACTTCCATCGACAGAGCTCCGATAGCCTAATGGCTAGACCGTTGGGTTCCTAGCGCGTGGTACTGGGTTCGAGTCCCGGCCGGAAAGGAAATCTTAAATGCAAATACTTTTTTCTAATTTTATAATTCTTTTTTTTTTATTTTTCCCTTTTGCGAAGTCAGTCAGTCAGTCTGACAGTCAATCAGTCAAGCACTCAGTCATTCAGTCTCAGTCAGTCAGTCCAGTCAGTCAGTCACTCAGTCAGTCAGTTAGTCCTTTAGCCAGTCAGTCAAGCAGTCAGTCATTTAGTCTCAGTCAGTCAGTCATTCAGTCAGTCAGGCAGTCAGTCAGTCAGTCAGTCAGTCGGTCAGTCCTGTGCAGTCAGTTAGTCACTAAAGCAGTCAGTCAGTCTCAGTCAGTCAGTCAGTCAGTCAGTCCAGTCCAGTCTCAGTCAGTCAGTCAGTCAGTCAGTCTCGGTCAGTCAGTCAGTCAGTCATTCAGTCAGTCAGTCAGTCAGGCAGTCAGTCAGTCGGTCAGCCTTATTCAGTCAGTCTGTCAGTCAGTCAGTCAGTCAGCCTTATTCAGTCAGTCTGTCAGTCATCCTTATTCAGTCAGTCTGTCAGTCAGTCAGTCGGTCAGTCCTGTCCAGTCAGTTAGTCAGTCAAGCAGTCAGTCAGGTAGTCAAGCAGTCAGTCAGTCAGTGTCAGTCAGTCATTTAGTCATTCAGTCAGTCAGTGAAATAGCCAGTCAGAGAGTCAAGCATTCAGTCAGTCAGTCTCAGTCAGTCAGTTAGTCAGTCAGTCAGTCAGTCAGTCAGTCAGTCAGTCCAGTCTCAGTCAGTCACGCAGTTAGTCAGTCAGTCTCGGTCAGTCAGTTAGTCAGTCAGTCAGTATCAGTCAGTCAGTGAGTCAGTCTGTCAGTCTGGCAGTATCAGTAGGGCAGTAAGACTCCGCTCGACAGAACTCCGATAGCCTAATGGCAAGACCGCTGGTCTTCCAAGCGAGTGGCCTGGGTTCGAGTCCCAGCCGGAGCGAATATCTTCAATGTATATATTTCTTTTCTAATTTGAAAATTCTTTTTTTTTTCAATTTCTTTCCTTTGCAATTATTGATTATTTATGTAGGGAAGAAAATTCTGAGTCAGTTTAATTTTTCGACACGAAGATTTCAAAGTGTTTAAATAAACAATTACCAAGGTGCATTTTTTGTTTTTATTATATTTAAAACTCCCACCGACAGAGCTCCCATAGACTAATGGCTAGAGTGTTAGGCTTCCAAGCGAGTGGCCCTGGGTTCGAGTCCCAGCCTGAACGAAAATCTTCAATGTATACTTGTAGTTTCTAATTTGAAATTTCTTCTTCTTTTTTTTTTAATTTTTCTCTTTTGCGAATATTGATTATTTATGTAGGGAGAAAAATTCTGAGTCAGTTTAATTATTCGACCTGTAAATTTCAAAGTGTTTGAATCAATAATTACCAAGGTGCATTTTTTGTTTTTATTATATTTAAGACTTCCATCGACAGAACTCCGATAGCCTAATGGCTAGACCGTTGGGTTCCTAGCGCGTGGTACTGGGTTCGAGTCCCGGCCGGAAAGGAAATCTTAAATGCAAATATTTTTTTCTAATTTTATAATTCTTTTTTTTTATTTTTCCCTTTTGCGAAGTCAGTCAGTCAGTCTGACAGTCAATCAGTCAAGCACGCAGTCATTCAGTCTCAGTCAGTCAGTCCAGTCAGTCAGTCACTCAGTCAGTCAGTTAGTCCTTCAGCCAGTCAATCAAGCAGTCAGTCATTTAGTCTCAGTCAGTCAGTCATTCAGTCAGTCAGTCAGTCAGGCAGTCAGTCAGTCAGTCAGTCGGTCAGTCCTGTGCAGTCAGTTAGTCACTAAAGCAGTCAGTCAGTCTCAGTCAGTCAGTCAGTCAGTCAGTCCAGTCCAGTCTCAGTCAGTCAGTCAGTCAGTCTCGGTCAGTCAGTCAGTCAGTCAGTCAGTCAGGCAGTCAGTCAGTCGGTCAGCCTTATTCAGTCAGTCTGTCAGTCAGTCAGTCAGTCAGCCTTATTCAGTCAGTCTGTCAGTCATCCTTATTCAGTCAGTCTGTCAGTCATCCTTATTCAGTCAGTCTGTCAGTCAGTCAGTCGGTCAGTCCTGTCCAGTCAGTTAGTCAGTCAAGCAGTCAGTCAGGTAGTCAAGCAGTCAGTCAGTCAGTGTCAGTCAGTCATTTAGTCATTCAGTCAGTCAGTGAAATAGCCAGTCAGAGAGTCAAGCAGTCAGTCAGTCAGTCTCAGTCAGTCAGTTAGTCAGTCAGTCAGTCAGTCAGTCAGTCAGTCCAGTCTCAGTTAGTCAGGCAGTTAGTCAGTCAGTCTCGGTCAGTCACTGAGTCAGTCAGTCAGTATCAGTCAGTCAGTGAGTCAGTCTGTCAGTCAGGCAGTATCAGTCAGGCAGTAAGACTCCGCTCGACAGAACTCCGATAGCCTAATGGCTAGACCGCTGGTCTTCCAAGCGAGTGGCCTGGGTTCGAGTCCCAGCCGGAGCGAATATCTTCAATGTATATATTTCTTTTCTAATTTGAAAATTCTTTTTTTTTTCAATTTCTTTCCTTTGCAATTATTGATTATTTATGTAGGGAAGAAAAGTCTGAGTCAGTTTAATTTTTCGACACGAAGATTTCAAAGTGTTTAAATAAACAATTACCAAGGTGCATTTTTTGTTTTTATTATATTTAAAACTCCCACCGACAGAGCTCCCATAGACTAATGGCTAGAGTGTTAGGCTTCCAAGCGAGTGGCCCTGGGTTCGAGTCCCAGCCTGAACGAAAATCTTCAATGTATACTTTTAGTTTCTAATTTGAAATTTCTTCTTCTTTTTTTTTAAATTTTTCTCTTTTGCGAATATTGATTATTTATGTAGGGAGAAAAATTCTGAGTCAGTTTAATTATTCGACCTGTAAATTTCAAAGTGTTTGAATCAATAATTACCAAGGTGCATTTTTTGTTTTTATTATATTTAAGACTTCCATCGACAGAGCTCCGATAGCCTAATGGCTAGACCGTTGGGTTCCTAGCGCGTGGTACTGGGTTCGAGTCCCGGCCGGAAAGGAAATCTTAAATGCAAATACTTTTTTCTAATTTTATAATTCTTTTTTTTTTATTTTTCCCTTTTGCGAAGTCAGTCAGTCAGTCTGACAGTCAATCAGTCAAGCACTCAGTCATTCAGTCTCAGTCAGTCAGTCCAGTCAGTCAGTCACTCAGTCAGTCAGTTAGTCCTTTAGCCAGTCAGTCAAGCAGTCAGTCATTTAGTCTCAGTCAGTCAGTCATTCAGTCAGTCAGGCAGTCAGTCAGTCAGTCAGTCAGTCGGTCAGTCCTGTGCAGTCAGTTAGTCACTAAAGCAGTCAGTCAGTCTCAGTCAGTCAGTCAGTCAGTCAGTCCAGTCCAGTCTCAGTCAGTCAGTCAGTCAGTCAGTCTCGGTCAGTCAGTCAGTCAGTCATTCAGTCAGTCAGTCAGTCAGGCAGTCAGTCAGTCGGTCAGCCTTATTCAGTCAGTCTGTCAGTCAGTCAGTCAGTCAGCCTTATTCAGTCAGTCTGTCAGTCATCCTTATTCAGTCAGTCTGTCAGTCAGTCAGTCGGTCAGTCCTGTCCAGTCAGTTAGTCAGTCAAGCAGTCAGTCAGGTAGTCAAGCAGTCAGTCAGTCAGTGTCAGTCAGTCATTTAGTCATTCAGTCAGTCAGTGAAATAGCCAGTCAGAGAGTCAAGCATTCAGTCAGTCAGTCTCAGTCAGTCAGTTAGTCAGTCAGTCAGTCAGTCAGTCAGTCAGTCAGTCCAGTCTCAGTCAGTCACGCAGTTAGTCAGTCAGTCTCGGTCAGTCAGTTAGTCAGTCAGTCAGTATCAGTCAGTCAGTGAGTCAGTCTGTCAGTCTGGCAGTATCAGTAGGGCAGTAAGACTCCGCTCGACAGAACTCCGATAGCCTAATGGCAAGACCGCTGGTCTTCCAAGCGAGTGGCCTGGGTTCGAGTCCCAGCCGGAGCGAATATCTTCAATGTATATATTTCTTTTCTAATTTGAAAATTCTTTTTTTTTTCAATTTCTTTCCTTTGCAATTATTGATTATTTATGTAGGGAAGAAAATTCTGAGTCAGTTTAATTTTTCGACACGAAGATTTCAAAGTGTTTAAATAAACAATTACCAAGGTGCATTTTTTGTTTTTATTATATTTAAAACTCCCACCGACAGAGCTCCCATAGACTAATGGCTAGAGTGTTAGGCTTCCAAGCGAGTGGCCCTGGGTTCGAGTCCCAGAATGAACGAAAATCTTCAATGTATACTTGTAGTTTCTAATTTGAAATTTCTTCTTCTTTTTTTTTAAATTTTTCTCTTTTGCGAATATTGATTATTTATGTAGGGAGAAAAATTCTGAGTCAGTGTAATTATTCGACCTGTAAATTTCAAAGTGTTTGAATCAATAATTACCAAGGTGCATTTTTTGTTTTTATTATATTTAAGACTTCCATCGACAGAGCTCCGATAGCCTAATGGCTAGGCCGTTGGGTTCCAAGCGCGTGGTACTGGGTTCGAGTCCCGGCCGGAACGAAAATCTTCCATGTATATATTTCTCTTCTAATTTGAAGATTCTTTTTTTTTTCAATTTCTTTCTTTTGCAAATATGGATTATTTATGTACGGAAGAAAATTCTGAGTCAGTTTAATCATTCGACCTTTAGATTTCAAAGATTTTAGATCAATAATTACTAAGGTGCATTTTTGTTTTTATTATAATTAAGACACCGATCAACAGAGATCCGATAGTATATTGGCGAGAGCGTTGGGCTTCCATGAGTGTCGCCCTGGGTTCAAATCCCAGCCGGAAAGGAAATCTTAAATGCAAATATTTTTTTCTAATTTTATAATTCTTTTTTTTTATTTTTCCCTTTTGCGAAGTCAGTCAGTCAGTCTGACAGTCAATCAGTCAAGCACTCAGTCATTCAGTCTCAGTCAGTCAGTCCAGTCAGTCAGTCACTCAGTCAGTCAGTTAGTCCTTCAGCCAGTCAGTCAAGCAGTCAGTCATTTAGTCTCAGTCAGTCAGTCATTCAGTCAGTCAGTCAGTCAGGCAGTCAGTCAGTCAGTCAGTCGGTCAGTCCTGTGCAGTCAGTTAGTCACTAAAGCAGTCAGTCAGTCTCAGTCAGTCAGTCAGTCAGTCAGTCCAGTCCAGTCTCAGTCAGTCAGTCAGTCAGTCTCGGTCAGTCAGTCAGTCAGTCATTCAGTCAGTCAGTCAGTCAGTCAGTCAGTCAGTCGGTCAGCCTTATTCAGTCAGTCTGTCAGTCAGTCAGTCAGTCAGCCTTATTCAGTCAGTCTGTCAGTCATCCTTATTCAGTCAGTCTGTCAGTCAGTCAGTCGGTCAGTCCTGTCCAGTCAGTTAGTCAGTCAAGCAGTCAGTCAGGTAGTCAAGCAGTCAGTCAGTCAGTGTCAGTCAGTCATTTAGTCATTCAGTCAGTCAGTGAAATAGCCAGTCAGAGAGTCAAGCAGTCAGAGAGTCAAGCAGTCAGTCAGTCAGTCTCAGTCAGTCAGTTAGTCAGTCAGTCAGTCAGTCAGTCAGTCAGTCCAGTCTCAGTCAGTCAGGCAGTTAGTCAGTCCGTCTCGGTCAGTCAGTGAGTCAGTCAGTCAGTATCAGTCAGTCAGTGAGTCAGTCTGTCAGTCAGGCAGTATCAGTCAGGCAGTAAGACTCCGCTCGACAGAACTCCGATAGCCTAATGGCTAGACCGCTGGTCTTCCAAGCGAGTGGCCTGGGTTCGAGTCCCAGCCGGAGCGAATATCTTCAATGTATATATTTCTTTTCTAATTTGAAAATTCTTTTTTTTTCAATTTCTTTCCTTTGCAATTATTGATTATTTATGTAGGGAAGAAAATTCTGAGTCAGTTTAATTTTTCGACACGAAGATTTCAAAGTGTTTAAATAAACAATTACCAAGGTGCATTTTTTGTTTTTATTATATTTAAAACTCCCACCGACAGAGCGCCCATAGACTAATGGCTAGAGTGTTAGGCTTCCAAGCGAGTGGCCCTGGGTTCGAGTCCCAGCCTGAACGAAAATCTTCAATGTATACTTTTAGTTTCTAATTTGAAATTTCTTCTTCTTTTTTTTTTAATTTTTCTCTTTTGCGAATATTGATTATTTATGTAGGGAGAAAAATTCTGAGTCAGTTTAATTATTCGACCTATACATTTCAAAGTGTTTGAATCAATAATTACCAAGGTGCATTTTTTGTTTTTATTATATTTAAGACGTCCATCGACAAAGCTCCGATAGCCTAATGGCTAGACCGTTGGGTTCCTAGCGCGTGGTACTGGGTTCGAGTCCCGGCCGGAAAGGAAATCTTAAATGCAAATATTTTTTTCTAATTTTATAATTCTTTTTTTTTTATTTTTCCCTTTTGCGAAGTCAGTCAGTCAGTCTGACAGTCAATCAGTCAAGCACTCAGTCATTCAGTCTCAGTCAGTCAGTCACTCAGTCAGTCAGTTAGTCCTTCAGCCAGTCAGTCAAGCAGTCAGTCATTTAGTCTCAGTCAGTCAGTCATTCAGTCAGTCAGTCAGTCAGGCAGTCAGTCAGTCAGTCAGTCGGTCAGTCCTGTGCAGTCAGTTAGTCACTAAAGCAGTCAGTCAGTCTCAGTCAGTCAGTCAGTCAGTCAGTCCAGTCCAGTCTCAGTCAGTCAGTCAGTCAGTCATTCAGTCAGTCAGTCAGTCAGGCAGTCAGTCAGTCGGTCAGCCTTATTCAGTCAGTCAGTCAGTCAGTCAGCCTTATTCAGTCAGTCTGTCAGTCATCCTTATTCAGTCAGTCTGTCAGTCAGTCAGTCGGTCAGTCCTGTCCAGTCAGTTAGTCAGTCAAGCAGTCAGTCAGGTAGTCAAGCAGTCAGTCAGTCAGTGTCAGTCAGTCATTTAGTCATTCAGTCAGTCAGTGAAATAGCCAGTCAGAGAGTCAAGCAGTCAGTCAGTCAGTCTCAGTCAGTCAGTTAGTCAGTCAGTCAGTCAGTCAGTCAGTCAGTCCAGTCTCAGTCAGTCAGGCAGTTAGTCAGTCAGTCTCGGTCAGTCAGTGAGTCAGTCAGTCAGTATCAGTCAGTCAGTGAGTCAGTCTGTCAGTCAGGCAGTATCAGTCAGGCAGTAAGACTCCGCTCGACAGAACTCCGATAGCCTAATGGCTAGACCGCTGGTCTTCCAAGCGAGTGGCCCTGGGTTCGAGTCCCAGCCTGAACGAAAATCTTCAATGTATACTTTTAGTTTCTAATTTGAAATTTCTTCTTCTTTTTTTTTAAATTTTTCTCTTTTGCGAATATTGATTATTTATGTAGGGAGAAAAATTCTGAGTCAGTGTAATTATTCGACCTGTAAATTTCAAAGTGTTTGAATCAATGATTACCAAGGTGCATTTTTTGTTTTTATTATATTTAAGACTTCCATCGACAGAGCTCCGATAGCCTAATGGCTAGACCGTTGGGTTCCAAGCGCGTGGTACTGGGTTCGAGTCCCGGCCGGAACGAAAATCTTCCATGTATATATTTCTCTTCTAATTTGAAGATTCTTTTTTTTTTCAATTTCTTTCTTTTGCAAATATGGATTATTTATGTACGGAAGAAAATTCTGAGTCAGTTTAATCATTCGACCTTTAGATTTCAAAGATTTTAGATCAATAATTACTAAGGTGCATTTTTGTTTTTATTATAATTAAGACACCGATCAACAGAGATCCGATAGTATATCGGCGAGAGCGTTGGGCTTCCATGAGTGTCGCCCTGGGTTCAAATCCCAGCCGGAAAGGAAATCTTAAATGCAAATATTTTTTTCTAATTTTATAATTCTTTTTTTTTATTTTTCCCTTTTGCGAAGTCAGTCAGTCAGTCTGACAGTCAATCAGTCAAGCACTCAGTCATTCAGTCTCAGTCAGTCAGTCCAGTCAGTCAGTCACTCAGTCAGTCAGTTAGTCCTTCAGCCAGTCAGTCAAGCAGTCAGTCATTTAGTCTCAGTCAGTCAGTCATTCAGTCAGTCAGTCAGTCAGGCAGTCAGTCAGTCAGTCAGTCGGTCAGTCCTGTGCAGTCAGTTAGTCACTAAAGCAGTCACTCAGTCTCAGTCAGTCAGTCAGTCAGTCAGTCCAGTCCAGTCTCAGTCAGTCAGTCAGTCAGTCTCGGTCAGTCAGTCAGTCAGTCATTCAGTCAGTCAGTCAGTCAGGCAGTCAGTCAGTCGGTCAGCCTTATTCAGTCAGTCTGTCAGTCAGTCAGTCAGTCAGCCTTATTCAGTCAGTCTGTCAGTCATCCTTATTCAGTCAGTCTGTCAGTCAGTCAGTCGGTCAGTCCTGTCCAGTCAGTTAGTCAGTCAAGCAGTCAGTCAGGTAGTCAAGCAGTCAGTCAGTCAGTGTCAGTCAGTCATTTAGTCATTCAGTCAGTCAGTGAAATAGCCAGTCAGAAAGTCAAGCAGTCAGTCAGTCAGTCTCAGTCAGTCAGTTAGTCAGTCAGTCAGTCCAGACTCAGTCAGTCAGGCAGTTAGTCAGTCAGTCTCGGTCAGTCAGTGAGTCAGTCAGTCAGTATCAGTCAGTCAGTGAGTCAGTCTGTCAGTCAGGCAGTATCAGTCAGGCAGTAAGACTCCGCTCGACAGAACTCCGATAGCCTAATGGCTAGACCGCTGGTCTTCCAAGCGAGTGGCCTGGGTTCGAGTCCCAGCCGGAGCGAATATCTTCAATGTATATATTTCTTTTCTAATTTGAAAATTCTTTTTTTTTTCAATTTCTTTCCTTTGCAATTATTGATTATTTATGTAGGGAAGAAAATTCTGAGTCAGTTTAATTTTTCGACACGAAGATTTCAAAGTGTTTAAATAAACAATTACCAAGGTGCATTTTTTGTTTTTATTATATTTAAAACTCCCACCGACAGAGCTCCCATAGACTAATGGCTAGAGTGTTTGGCTTCCAAGCGAGTGGCCCTGGGTTCGAGTTCCAGCCTGAACGAAAATCTTCAATGTATACTTTTAGTTTCTAATTTGAAATTTCTTCTTCTTTTTTTTTTAATTTTTCTCTTTTGCGAATATTGATTATTTATGTAGGGAGAAAAATTCTGAGTCAGTTTAATTATTCGACCTGTAAATTTCAAAGTGTTTGAATCAATAATTACCAAGGTGCATTTTTTGTTTTTATTATATTTAAGACTTCCATCGACAGAGCTCCGATAGCCTAATGGCTAGACCGTTGGGTTCCTAGCGCGTGGTACTGGGTTCGAGTCCCGGCCGGAAAGGAAATCTTAAATGCAAATACTTTTTTCTAATTTTATAATTCTTTTTTTTTATTTTTCCCTTTTGCGAAGTCAGTCAGTCAGTCTGACAGTCAATCAGTCAAGCACTCAGTCATTCAGTCTCAGTCAGTCAGTCCAGTCAGTCAGTCACTCAGTCAGTCAGTTAGTCCTTTAGCCAGTCAGTCAAGCAGTCAGTCATTTAGTCTCAGTCAGTCAGTCATTCAGTCAGTCAGGCAGTCAGTCAGTCAGTCAGTCAGTCGGTCAGTCCTGTGCAGTCAGTTAGTCACTAAAGCAGTCAGTCAGTCTCAGTCAGTCAGTCAGTCAGTCAGTCCAGTCCAGTCTCAGTCAGTCAGTCAGTCAGTCAGTCTCGGTCAGTCAGTCAGTCAGTCATTCAGTCAGTCAGTCAGTCAGGCAGTCAGTCAGTCGGTCAGCCTTATTCAGTCAGTCTGTCAGTCAGTCAGTCAGTCAGCCTTATTCAGTCAGTCTGTCAGTCATCCTTATTCAGTCAGTCTGTCAGTCAGTCAGTCGGTCAGTCCTGTCCAGTCAGTTAGTCAGTCAAGCAGTCAGTCAGGTAGTCAAGCAGTCAGTCAGTCAGTGTCAGTCAGTCATTTAGTCATTCAGTCAGTCAGTGAAATAGCCAGTCAGAGAGTCAAGCATTCAGTCAGTCAGTCTCAGTCAGTCAGTTAGTCAGTCAGTCAGTCAGTCAGTCAGTCAGTCAGTCCAGTCTCAGTCAGTCACGCAGTTAGTCAGTCAGTCTCGGTCAGTCAGTTAGTCAGTCAGTCAGTATCAGTCAGTCAGTGAGTCAGTCTGTCAGTCTGGCAGTATCAGTAGGGCAGTAAGACTCCGCTCGACAGAACTCCGATAGCCTAATGGCAAGACCGCTGGTCTTCCAAGCGAGTGGCCTGGGTTCGAGTCCCAGCCGGAGCGAATATCTTCAATGTATATATTTCTTTTCTAATTTGAAAATTCTTTTTTTTTTCAATTTCTTTCCTTTGCAATTATTGATTATTTATGTAGGGAAGAAAATTCTGAGTCAGTTTAATTTTTCGACACGAAGATTTCAAAGTGTTTAAATAAACAATTACCAAGGTGCATTTTTTGTTTTTATTATATTTAAAACTCCCACCGACAGAGCTCCCATAGACTAATGGCTAGAGTGTTAGGCTTCCAAGCGAGTGGCCCTGGGTTCGAGTCCCAGAATGAACGAAAATCTTCAATGTATACTTGTAGTTTCTAATTTGAAATTTCTTCTTCTTTTTTTTTAAATTTTTCTCTTTTGCGAATATTGATTATTTATGTAGGGAGAAAAATTCTGAGTCAGTGTAATTATTCGACCTGTAAATTTCAAAGTGTTTGAATCAATAATTACCAAGGTGCATTTTTTGTTTTTATTATATTTAAGACTTCCATCGACAGAGCTCCGATAGCCTAATGGCTAGGCCGTTGGGTTCCAAGCGCGTGGTACTGGGTTCGAGTCCCGGCCGGAACGAAAATCTTCCATGTATATATTTCTCTTCTAATTTGAAGATTCTTTTTTTTTTCAATTTCTTTCTTTTGCAAATATGGATTATTTATGTACGGAAGAAAATTCTGAGTCAGTTTAATCATTCGACCTTTAGATTTCAAAGATTTTAGATCAATAATTACTAAGGTGCATTTTTGTTTTTATTATAATTAAGACACCGATCAACAGAGATCCGATAGTATATTGGCGAGAGCGTTGGGCTTCCATGAGTGTCGCCCTGGGTTCAAATCCCAGCCGGAAAGGAAATCTTAAATGCAAATATTTTTTTCTAATTTTATAATTCTTTTTTTTTATTTTTCCCTTTTGCGAAGTCAGTCAGTCAGTCTGACAGTCAATCAGTCAAGCACTCAGTCATTCAGTCTCAGTCAGTCAGTCCAGTCAGTCAGTCACTCAGTCAGTCAGTTAGTCCTTCAGCCAGTCAGTCAAGCAGTCAGTCATTTAGTCTCAGTCAGTCAGTCATTCAGTCAGTCAGTCAGTCAGGCAGTCAGTCAGTCAGTCAGTCGGTCAGTCCTGTGCAGTCAGTTAGTCACTAAAGCAGTCAGTCAGTCTCAGTCAGTCAGTCAGTCAGTCAGTCCAGTCCAGTCTCAGTCAGTCAGTCAGTCAGTCTCGGTCAGTCAGTCAGTCAGTCATTCAGTCAGTCAGTCAGTCAGTCAGTCAGTCAGTCGGTCAGCCTTATTCAGTCAGTCTGTCAGTCAGTCAGTCAGTCAGCCTTATTCAGTCAGTCTGTCAGTCATCCTTATTCAGTCAGTCTGTCAGTCAGTCAGTCGGTCAGTCCTGTCCAGTCAGTTAGTCAGTCAAGCAGTCAGTCAGGTAGTCAAGCAGTCAGTCAGTCAGTGTCAGTCAGTCATTTAGTCATTCAGTCAGTCAGTGAAATAGCCAGTCAGAGAGTCAAGCAGTCAGAGAGTCAAGCAGTCAGTCAGTCAGTCTCAGTCAGTCAGTTAGTCAGTCAGTCAGTCAGTCAGTCAGTCAGTCCAGTCTCAGTCAGTCAGGCAGTTAGTCAGTCCGTCTCGGTCAGTCAGTGAGTCAGTCAGTCAGTATCAGTCAGTCAGTGAGTCAGTCTGTCAGTCAGGCAGTATCAGTCAGGCAGTAAGACTCCGCTCGACAGAACTCCGATAGCCTAATGGCTAGACCGCTGGTCTTCCAAGCGAGTGGCCTGGGTTCGAGTCCCAGCCGGAGCGAATATCTTCAATGTATATATTTCTTTTCTAATTTGAAAATTCTTTTTTTTTTCAATTTCTTTCCTTTGCAATTATTGATTATTTATGTAGGGAAGAAAATTCTGAGTCAGTTTAATTTTTCGACACGAAGATTTCAAAGTGTTTAAATAAACAATTACCAAGGTGCATTTTTTGTTTTTATTATATTTAAAACTCCCACCGACAGAGCGCCCATAGACTAATGGCTAGAGTGTTAGGCTTCCAAGCGAGTGGCCCTGGGTTCGAGTCCCAGCCTGAACGAAAATCTTCAATGTATACTTTTAGTTTCTAATTTGAAATTTCTTCTTCTTTTTTTTTTAATTTTTCTCTTTTGCGAATATTGATTATTTATGTAGGGAGAAAAATTCTGAGTCAGTTTAATTATTCGACCTGTACATTTCAAAGTGTTTGAATCAATAATTACCAAGGTGCATTTTTTGTTTTTATTATATTTAAGACGTCCATCGACAGAGCTCCGATAGCCTAATGGCTAGACCGTTGGGTTCCTAGCGCGTGGTACTGGGTTCGAGTCCCGGCCGGAAAGGAAATCTTAAATGCAAATATTTTTTTCTAATTTTATAATTCTTTTTTTTTTATTTTTCCCTTTTGCGAAGTCAGTCAGTCAGTCTGACAGTCAATCAGTCAAGCACTCAGTCATTCAGTCTCAGTCAGTCAGTCACTCAGTCAGTCAGTTAGTCCTTCAGCCAGTCAGTCAAGCAGTCAGTCATTTAGTCTCAGTCAGTCAGTCATTCAGTCAGTCAGTCAGTCAGGCAGTCAGTCAGTCAGTCAGTCGGTCAGTCCTGTGCAGTCAGTTAGTCACTAAAGCAGTCAGTCAGTCTCAGTCAGTCAGTCAGTCAGTCAGTCCAGTCCAGTCTCAGTCAGTCAGTCAGTCAGTCATTCAGTCAGTCAGTCAGTCAGGCAGTCAGTCAGTCGGTCAGCCTTATTCAGTCAGTCAGTCAGTCAGTCAGCCTTATTCAGTCAGTCTGTCAGTCATCCTTATTCAGTCAGTCTGTCAGTCAGTCAGTCGGTCAGTCCTGTCCAGTCAGTTAGTCAGTCAAGCAGTCAGTCAGGTAGTCAAGCAGTCAGTCAGTCAGTGTCAGTCAGTCATTTAGTCATTCAGTCAGTCAGTGAAATAGCCAGTCAGAGAGTCAAGCAGTCAGTCAGTCAGTCTCAGTCAGTCAGTTAGTCAGTCAGTCAGTCAGTCAGTCAGTCAGTCCAGTCTCAGTCAGTCAGGCAGTTAGTCAGTCAGTCTCGGTCAGTCAGTGAGTCAGTCAGTCAGTATCAGTCAGTCAGTGAGTCAGTCTGTCAGTCAGGCAGTATCAGTCAGGCAGTAAGACTCCGCTCGACAGAACTCCGATAGCCTAATGGCTAGACCGCTGGTCTTCCAAGCGAGTGGCCTGGGTTCGAGTCCCAGCCGGAGCAAATATCTTCAATGTATATATTTCTTTTCTAATTTGAAAATTCTTTTTTTTTTTCAATTTCTTTCCTTTGCAATTATTGATTATTTATGTAGGGAAGAAAATTCTGAGTCAGTTTAATTATTCGACCTGTAAATTTCAAAGTGTTTGAATCAATAATTACCAAGGTGCATTTTTTGTTTTTATTATATTTAAGACTTCCATCGACAGAGCTCCGATAGCCTAATGGCTAGACCGTTGGGTTCCAAGCGCGTGGTACTGGGTTCGAGTCCCGGCCGGAACGAAAATCTTCCATGTATATATTTCTCTTCTAATTTGAAGATTCATTTTTTTTTCAATTTCTTTCTTTTGCAAATATGGATTATTTATGTACGGAAGAAAATTCTGAGTCAGTTTAATCATTCGACCTTTATATTTCAAAGATTTTAGATCAATAATTACTAAGGTGCATTTTTTGTTTTTATTATAATTAAGACACCGATCAACAGAGATCCGATAGTATATTGGCGAGAGCGTTGGGCTTCCATGAGTGTCGCCCTTGGTTCAAATCCCAGCCGGAAAGGAAATCTTAAATGCAAATATTTTTTTCTAATTTTATAATTCTTTTTTTTTATTTTTCCCTTTTGCGAAGTCAGTCAGTCAGTCTGACAGTCAATCAGTCAAGCACTCAGTCATTCAATCTCAGTCAGTCATTCCATTCAGTCAGTCACTCAGTCAGTCAGTTAGTCCTTCAGCCAGTCAGTCAAGCAGTCAGTCATTTAGTCTCAGTCAGTCAGTCATTCAGTCAGTCAGTCAGTCAGGCAGTCAGGCAGTCAGTCAGTCGGTCAGTCCTGTGCAGTCAGTTAGTCACTAAAGCAGTCAGTCAGTCTCAGTCAGTCAGTCAGTCCAGTCCAGTCTCAGTCAGTCAGTCAGTCAGTCTCGGTCAGTCAGTCAGTCAGTCATTCAGTCAGTCAGGCAGTCAGTCAGTCGGTCAGCCTTATTCAGTCAGTCTGTCAGTCAGTCAGTCAGTCAGCCTTATTCAGTCAGTCTGTCAGTCATCCTTATTCAGTCAGTCTGTCAGTCAGTCAGTCGGTCAGTCCTGTCCAGTCAGTTAGTCAGTCAAGCAGTCAGTCAGGTAGTCAAGCAGTCAGTCAGTCAGTGTCAGTCAGTCATTTAGTCATTCAGTCAGTCAGTGAAATAGCCAGTCAGAGAGTCAAGCAGTCAGTCAGTCAGTCTCAGTCAGTCAGTTAGTCAGTCAGTCCAGTCTCAGTCAGTCAGGCAGTTAGTCAGTCAGTCTCGGTCAGTCAGTGAGTCAGTAAGTCAGTATCAGTCAGTCAGTGAGTCAGTCTGTCAGTCAGGCAGTATCAGTCAGGCAGTAAGACTCCGCTCGACAGAACTCCGATAGCCTAATGGCTAGACCGCTGGTCTTCCAAGCGAGTGGCCTGGGTTCGAGTCCCAGCCGGAGCGAATATCTTCAATGTATATATTTCTTTTCTAATTTGAAAATTCTTTTTTTTTTCAATTTCTTTCCTTTGCAATTATTGATTATTTATGTAGGGAAGAAAATTCTGAGTCAGTTTAATTTTTCGACACGAAGATTTCAAAGTGTTTAAATAAACAATTACCAAGGTGCATTTTTTGTTTTTATTATATTTAAAACTCCCACCGACAGAGCTCCCATAGACTAATGGCTAGAGTGTTAGGCTTCCAAGCGAGTGGCCCTGGGTTCGAGTCCCAGCCTGAACGAAAATCTTCAATGTATACTTTTAGTTTCTAATTTGAAATTTCTTCTTCTTTTTTTTTAATTTTTCTCTTTTGCAAATATTGATTATTTATGTAGGAAGAAAAATTCTGAGTCAGTTTAATTATTCGACCTGTAAATTTCAAAGTGTTTGAATCAATAATTACCAAGGTGCATTTTTTGTTTTTATTATATTTAAGACTTCCATCGACAGAACTCCGATAGCCTAATGGCTAGACCGTTGGGTTCCTAGCGCGTGGTACTGGGTTCGAGTCCCGGCCGGAAAGGAAATCTTAAATGCAAATATTTTTTTCTAATTTTATAATTCTTTTTTTTTATTTTTCCCTTTTGCGAAGTCAGTCAGTCAGTCTGACAGTCAATCAGTCAAGCACGCAGTCATTCAGTCTCAGTCAGTCAGTCCAGTCAGTCAGTCACTCAGTCAGTCAGTTAGTCCTTCAGCCAGTCAATCAAGCAGTCAGTCATTTAGTCTCAGTCAGTCAGTCATTCAGTCAGTCAGTCAGTCAGGCAGTCAGTCAGTCAGTCAGTCGGTCAGTCCTGTGCAGTCAGTTAGTCACTAAAGCAGTCAGTCAGTCTCAGTCAGTCAGTCAGTCAGTCAGTCCAGTCCAGTCTCAGTCAGTCAGTCAGTCAGTCTCGGTCAGTCAGTCAGTCAGTCAGTCAGTCAGGCAGTCAGTCAGTCGGTCAGCCTTATTCAGTCAGTCTGTCAGTCAGTCAGTCAGTCAGCCTTATTCAGTCAGTCTGTCAGTCATCCTTATTCAGTCAGTCTGTCAGTCATCCTTATTCAGTCAGTCTGTCAGTCAGTCAGTCGGTCAGTCCTGTCCAGTCAGTTAGTCAGTCAAGCAGTCAGTCAGGTAGTCAAGCAGTCAGTCAGTCAGTGTCAGTCAGTCATTTAGTCATTCAGTCAGTCAGTGAAATAGCCAGTCAGAGAGTCAAGCAGTCAGTCAGTCAGTCTCAGTCAGTCAGTTAGTCAGTCAGTCAGTCAGTCAGTCAGTCAGTCCAGTCTCAGTTAGTCAGGCAGTTAGTCAGTCAGTCTCGGTCAGTCACTGAGTCAGTCAGTCAGTATCAGTCAGTCAGTGAGTCAGTCTGTCAGTCAGGCAGTATCAGTCAGGCAGTAAGACTCCGCTCGACAGAACTCCGATAGCCTAATGGCTAGACCGCTGGTCTTCCAAGCGAGTGGCCTGGGTTCGAGTCCCAGCCGGAGCGAATATCTTCAATGTATATATTTCTTTTCTAATTTGAAAATTCTTTTTTTTTTTCAATTTCTTTCCTTTGCAATTATTGATTATTTATGTAGGGAAGAAAAGTCTGAGTCAGTTTAATTTTTCGACACGAAGATTTCAAAGTGTTTAAATAAACAATTACCAAGGTGCATTTTTTGTTTTTATTATATTTAAAACTCCCACCGACAGAGCTCCCATAGACTAATGGCTAGAGTGTTAGGCTTCCAAGCGAGTGGCCCTGGGTTCGAGTCCCAGCCTGAACGAAAATCTTCAATGTATACTTTTAGTTTCTAATTTGAAATTTCTTCTTCTTTTTTTTTAAATTTTTCTCTTTTGCGAATATTGATTATTTATGTAGGGAGAAAAATTCTGAGTCAGTTTAATTATTCGACCTGTAAATTTCAAAGTGTTTGAATCAATAATTACCAAGGTGCATTTTTTGTTTTTATTATATTTAAGACTTCCATCGACAGAGCTCCGATAGCTTAATGGCTAGACCGTTGGGTTCCAAGCGCGTGGTACTGGGTTCGAGTCCCGGCCGGAACGAAAATCTTCCATGTATATATTTCTCTTCTAATTTGAAGATTCTTTTTTTTTTCAATTTCTTTCTTTTGCAAATATGGATTATTTATGTACGGAAGAAAATTCTGAGTCAGTTTAATCATTCGACCTTTAGATTTCAAAGATTTTAGATCAATAATTACTAAGGTGCATTTTTTGTTTTTATTATAATTAAGACACCGATCAACAGCGATCCGATAGTATATTGGCGAGAGCGTTGGGCTTCCATGAGTGTCGCCCTGGGTTCAAATCCCAGCCGGAAAGGAAATCTTAAATGCAAATATTTTTTTCTAATTTTATAATTCTTTTTTTTTATTTTTCCCTTTTGCGAAGTCAGTCAGTCAGTCTGACAGTCAATCAGTCAAGCACTCAGTCATTCAGTCTCAGTCAGTCAGTCCAGTCAGTCAGTCACTCAGTCAGTCAGTTAGTCCTTCAGCCAGTCAGTCAAGCAGTCAGTCATTTAGTCTCAGTCAGTCAGTCATTCAGTCAGTCAGGCAGTCAGTCAGTCAGTCAGTCGGTCAGTCCTGTGCAGTCAGTTAGTCACTAAAGCAGTCAGTCAGTCTCAGTCAGTCAGTCAGTCCAGTCCAGTCTCAGTCAGTCAGTCAGTCAGTCTCGGTCAGTCAGTCAGTCAGTCATTCAGTCAGTCAGTCAGTCAGGCAGTCAGTCGGTCAGCCTTATTCAGTCAGTCTGTCAGTCAGTCAGTCAGTCAGCCTTATTCAGTCAGTCTTTCAGTCATCCTTATTCAGTCAGTCTGTCAGTCAGTCAGTCAGTCAGCCTTATTCAGTCAGTCTGTCAGTCATCCTTATTCAGTCAGTCTGTCAGTCAGTCAGTCGGTCAGTCCTGTCCAGTCAGTTAGTCAGTCAAGCAGTCAGTCAGGTAGTCAAGCAGTCAGTCAGTCAGTGTCAGTCAGTCATTTAGTCATTCAGTCAGTCAGTGAAATAGCCAGTCAGAGATTCAAGTAGTCAGTCAGTCAGTCTCAGTCAGTCAGTTAGTCAGTCAGTCAGTCAGTCAGTCAGTCAGTCCAGTCTCAGTCAGTCAGGCAGTTAGTCAGTCAGTCTCGGTCAGTCAGTGAGTCAGTCAGTCAGTATCAGTCAGTCAGTGAGTCAGTCTGTCAGTCAGGCAGTATCAGTCAGGCAGTAAGACTCCGCTAGACAGAACTCCGATAGCCTAATGGCTAGACCGCTGGTCTTCCAAGCGAGTCGCCTGGGTTCGAGTCCCAGCCGGAGCGAATATCGTCAATGTATATATTTCTTTTCTAATTTGAAAATTCTTTTTTTTTCAATTTCTTTCCTTTGCAATTATTGATTATTTATGTAGGGAAGAAAATTCTGAGTCAGTTTAATTTTTCGACACGAAGATTTCAAAGTGTTTAAATAAACAATTACCAAGGTGCATTTTTTGTTTTTATTATATTTAAAACTCCCACCGACAGAGCTCTTATAGACTAATGGCTAGAGTGTCAGGCTTCCAAGCGAGTGGCCCTGGGTTCGAGTCCCAGCCTGAACGAAAATCTTCAATGTATACTTTTAGTTTCTAATTTGAAATTTCTTCTTCTTTTTTTTTTTTTTCTCTTTTGCGAATATTGATTATTTATGTAGGGAGAAAAATTCTGAGTCAGTTTAATTATTCGACCTGTAAATTTCAAAGTGTTTGAATCAATAATTACCAAGGTGCATTTTTTGTTTTTAATATATTTAAGACTTCCATCGACAGAGCTCCGATAGCCTAATGGCTAGACCGTTGGGTTCCTAGCGCGTGGTACTGGGTTCGAGTCCCGGCCGGAAAGGAAATCTTAAATGCAAATATTTTTTTCTAATTTTATAATTCTTTTTTTTTTATTTTTCCCTTTTGCGAAGTCAGTCAGTCAGTCTGACAGTCAATCAGTCAAGCACTCAGTCATTCAGTCTCAGTCAGTCAGTCCAGTCAGTCAGTCACTCAGTCAGTCAGTTAGTCCTTCAGCCAGTCAGTCAAGCAGTCAGTCATTTAGTCTCAGTCAGTCAGTCATTCAGTCAGTCAGTCAGTCAGGCAGTCAGTCAGTCAGTCAGTCGGTCAGTCCTGTGCAGTCAGTTAGTCACTAAAGCAGTCAGTCAGTCTCAGTCAGTCAGTCAGTCAGTCAGTCCAGTCCATTCTCAGTCAGTCAGTCAGTCAGTCTCGGTCAGTCAGTCAGTCAGTCAGGCAGTCAGTCAGTCAGGCAGTCAGTCAGTCGGTCAGCCTTATTCAGTCAGTCTGTCAGTCAGTCAGTCAGTCAGCCTTATTCAGTCAGTCTGTCAGTCATCCTTATTCAGTCAGTCTGTCAGTCAGTCAGTCGGTCAGTCCTGTCCAGTCAGTTAGTCAGTCAAGCAGTCAGTCAGGTAGTCAAGCAGTCAGTCAGTCAGTGTCAGTCAGTCATTTACTCATTCAGTCAGTCAGTGAAATAGCCAGTCAGAGAGTCAAGCAGTCAGTCAGTCAGTCTCAGTCAGTCAGTTAGTCAGTCAGTCAGTCAGTCAGTCAGTCAGTCCAGTCTCAGTCAGTCAGGCAGTTAGTCAGTCAGTCTCGGTCAGTCAGTGAGTCAGTCAGTCAGTATCAGTCAGTCAGTGAGCCAGTCTGTCAGTCAGGCAGTATCAGTCAGGCAGTAAGACTCCGCTCGACAGAGCTCCAATAGCCTAATGGCTAGACCGCTGGTCTTCCAAGCGAGTGGCCTGGGTTCGAGTCCCAGCCGGAGCGAATATCTTCAATGTATATATTTCTTTTCTAATTTGAAAATTCTTTTTTTTTTTCAATTTCTTTCCTTTGCAATTATTGATTATTTATGTAGGGAAGAAAATTCTGAGTCAGTTTAATTTTTCGACACGAAGATTTCAAAGTGTTTAAATAAACAATTACCAAGGTGCATTTTTTGTTTTTATTATATTTAAAACTCCCACCGACAGAGCTCCCATAAACTAATGGCTAGAGTGTTAGGCTTCCAAGCGAGTGGCCCTGGGTTCGAGTCCCAGCCTGAACGAAAATCTTCAATGTATACTTTTAGTTTCTAATTTGAAATTTCTTCTTCTTTTTTTTTAATTTTTCACTTTTGCGAATATTGATTATTTATGTAGGGAGAAAAATTCTGAGTCAGTTTAATTATTCGACCTGTAAATTTCAAAGTGTTTGAATCAATAATTACCAAGGTGCATTTTTTGTTTTTATTATATTTAAGACTTCCATCGACAGAGCTCCGATAGCCTAATGGCTAGACCGTTGGGTTCCTAGCGCGTGGTACTGGGTTCGAGTCCCGGCCGGAAAGGAAATCTCAAATGCAAATATTTTTTTCTAATTTTATAATTTTTTTTTTATTTTTCCCTTTTGCGAAGTCAGTCAGTCAGTCTGACAGTCAATCAGTCAAGCACTCAGTCATTCAGTCTCAGTCAGTCAGTCCAGTCAGTCAGTCACTCAGTCAGTCAGTTAGTCCTTCAGCCAGTCAGTCAAGCAGTCAGTCATTTAGTCTCAGTCAGTCAGTCATTCAGTCAGTCAGTCAGTCAGGCAGTCAGTCAGTCAGTCAGTCGGTCAGTCCTGTGCAGTCAGTTAGTCACTAAAGCAGTCAGTCAGTCTCAGTCAGTCAGTCAGTCTCAGTCAGTCAGTCAGTCAGTCAGTCCAGTCTCAGTCAGTCAGTCAGTCAGTCTCGGTCAGTCAGTCAGTCAGTCATTCAGTCAGTCAGTCAGTCAGGCAGTCAGTCAGTCGGTCAGCCTTATTCAGTCAGTCTGTCAGTCAGTCTGTCAGTCATCCTTATTCAGTCAGTCTGTCAGTCAGTCAGTCGGTCAGTCCTGTCCAGTCAGTTAGTCAGTCAAGCAGTCAGTCAGGTAGTCATACAGTCAGTCAGTCAGTGTCAGTCAGTCATTTAGTCATTCAGTCAGTCAGTGAAATAGCCAGTCAGAGAGTCAAGCAGTGAGTCAGTCAGTCTCAGTCAGTCAGTTAGTCAGTCAGTCAGTCAGTCAGTCAGTGCAGTCTCAGTCAGTCAGGCAGTTAGTCAGTCAGTCTCGGTCAGTCAGTGAGTCAGTCAGTCAGTATCAGTCAGTCAGTGAGTCAGTCTGTCAGTCAGGCAGTATCAGTCAGGCAGTAAGACTCCGCTCGACAGAACTCCGATAGCCTAATGGCTAGACCGCTGGTCTTCCAAGCGAGTGGCCTGGGTTCGAGTCCCAGCCGGAGCGAATATCTTCAATGTATATATTTCTTTTCTAATTTGAAAATTCTTTTTTTTTTCAATTTCTTTCCTTTGCAATTATTGATTATTTATGTAGGGAAGAAAATTCTGAGTCAGTTTAATTTTTCGACACGAAGATTTCAAAGTGTTTAAATAAACAATTACCAAGGTGCATTTTTTGCTTTTATTATATTTAAAACTCCCACCGATTTTTTTCTAATTTTATAATTCTTTTTTTTTTTATTTTTCCCTTTTGCGAAGTCAGTCAGTCAGTCTGACTCTCAATCAGTCAAGCACTCAGTCATTCAGTCTCAGTCAGTCAGTCCAGTCAGTCAGTCACTCAGTCAGTCAGTTAGTCCTTCAGCCAGTCAGTCAAGCAGTCAGTCATTTAGTCTCAGTCAGTCAGTCATTCAGTCAGTCAGTCAGTCAGTCAGTCGGTCAGTCCTGTGCAGTCAGTTAGTCACTAAAGCAGTCAGTCAGTCTCAGTCAGTCAGTCAGTCAGTCAGTCCAGTCCAGTCTCAGTCAGTCAGTCAGTCAGTCTCGGTCAGTCAGTCAGTCAGTCATTCAGTCAGTCAGTCAGTCAGGCAGTCAGTCAGTCGGTCATCCTTATTCAGTCAGTCTGTCAGTCAGTCAGTCAGTCAGCCTTATTCAGTCAGTCTGTCAGTCATCCTTATTCAGTCAGTCTGTCAGTCAGTCAGTCAGTCAGCCTTATTCAGTCAGTCTGTCAGTCATCCTTATTCAGTCAGTCTGTCAGTCAGTCAGTCGGTCAGTCCTGTCCAGTCAGTTAGTCAGTCAAGCAGTCAGTCAGTCAGTGTCAGTCAGTCATTTAGTCATTCAGTCAGTCAGTGAAATAGCCAGTCAGAGAGTCAAGCAGTCAGTCAGTCAGTCTCAGTCAGTCAGTTAGTCAGTCAGTCAGTCAGTCAGTCCAGTCTCAGTCAGTCAGGCAGTTAGTCAGTCAGTCTCGGTCAGTCAGTCAGTATCAGTCAGTCAGTGAGTCAGTCTGTCAGTCAGCAGTATCAGTCAGGCAGTAAGACTCCGCTCGACAGAACTCCGATAGCTTAATGGCTAGACCGCTGGTCTTCCAAGCGAGTGGCCTGGGTTCGAGTCCCAGCCGGAGCGAATATCTTCAATGTATATATTTCTTTTCTAATTTGAAAATTCTTTTTTTTTTCAATTTCTTTCCTTTGCAATTATTGATTATTTATGTAGGGAAGAAAATTCTGAGTCAGTTTAATTTTTCGACACGAAGATTTCAAAGTGTTTAAATAAACAATTACCAAGGTGCATTTTTTGTTTTTATTATATTTAAAACTCCCACCGACAGATCTCCCATAGACTAATGGCTAGAGTGTTAGGCTTCCAAGCGAGTGGCCCTGGGTTCGAGTCCAAGCCTGAACGAAAATCTTCAATGTATACTTTTAGTTTCTAATTTGAAATTTCTTCTTCTTTTTTTTTTAATTTTTCTCTTTTGCGAATATTGATTATTTATGTAGGGAGAAAAATTCTGAGTCAGTTTAATTATTCGACCTGTAAATTTCAAAGTGTTTGAATCAATAATTACCAAGGTACATTTTTTGTTTTTATTATATTTAAGACTTCCATCGACAGAGCTCCGATAGCCTAATGGCTAGACCGTTGGGTTCCAAGCGCGTGGTACTGGGTTCGAGTCCCGGCCGGAACGAAAATCTTCCATGTATATATTTCTCTTCTAATTTGAAGATTCTTTTTTTTTTCAATTTCTTTCTTTTGCAAATATGGATTATTTATGTACGGAAGAAAATTCTGAGTCAGTTTAATCATTCGACCTTTAGATTTCAAAGATTTTAGATCAATAATTACTAAGGTGCATTTTTTGTTTTTATTATAATTAAGACACCGATCAACAGAGATCCGATAGTATATTGGCGAGAGCGTTGGGCTTCCATGAGTGTCGCCCTGGGTTCAAATCCCAGCCGGAAAGGAAATCTTAAATGCAAATATTTTTTTCTAATTTTATAATTCTTTTTTTTTTATTTTTCCCTTTTGCGAAGTCAGTCAGTCAGTCTGACAGTCAATCAGTCAAGCACTCAGTCATTCAGTCTCAGTCAGTCAGTCCAGTCACTCAGTCAGTCAGTTAGTCCTTCAGCCAGTCAGTCAAGCAGTCAGTCATTTAGTCTCAGTCAGTCAGTCATTCAGTCAGTCAGTCAGTCAGGCAGTCAGTCAGTCAGTCAGTCGGTCAGTCCTGTGCAGTCAGTTAGTCACTAAAGCAGTCAGTCAGTCAGTCAGTCAGTCCAGTCCAGTCTCAGTCAGTCAGTCAGTCAGTCTCGGTCAGTCAGTCAGTCAGTCAGTCATTCAGTCAGTCAGTCAGTCAGGCAGTCAGTCGGTCAGCCTTATTCAGTCAGTCTGTCAGTCAGTCAGTCAGTCAGCCTTATTCAGTCAGTCTGTCAGTCATCCTTATTCAGTCAGTCTGTCAGTCAGTCAGTCAGTCAGCCTTATTCAGTCAGTCTGTCAGTCATCCTTATTCAGTCAGTCTGTCAGTCAGTCAGTCGGTCAGTCCTGTCCAGTCAGTTAGTCAGTCAAGCAGTCAGTCAGGTAGTCAAGCAGTCAGTCAGTCATTTAGTCATTCAGTCAGTCAGTGAAATAGCCAGTCAGAGAGTCAAGCAGTCAGTCAGTCAGTCTCCGTCAGTCAGTTAGTCAGTCAGTCAGTCAGTCAGTCAGTCAGTCCAGTCTCAGTCAGTCAGGCAGTTAGTCAGTCAGTCTCGGTCAGTCAGTGAGTCAGTCAGTCAGTATCAGTCAGTCAGTGAGTCAGTCTGTCAGTCAGGCAGTATCAGTCAGGCAGTAAGACTCCGCTCGACAGAACTCCGATAGCCTAATGGCTAGACCGCTGGTCTTCCAAGCGAGTGGCCTGGGTTCGAGTCCCAGCCGGAGTGAATATCTTCAATGTATATATTTCTTTTCTAATTTGAAAATTCTTTTTTTTTTCAATTTCTTTCCTTTGCAATTATTGATTATTTATGTAGGGAAGAAAATTCTGAGTCAGTTTAATTTTTCGACACGAAGATTTCAAAGTGTTTAAATAAACAATTACCAAGGTGCATTTTTTGCTTTTATTATATTTAAAACTCCCACCGACAGAGCTCCCATAGACTAATGGCTAGAGTGTTAGGCTTCCAAGCGAGTGGCCCTGGGTTCGAGTCCCAGCCTGAACGAAAATCTTCAATGTATACTTTTAGTTTCTAATTTGAAATTTCTTCTTCTTTTTTTTTTAATTTTTCTCTTTTGCGAATATTGATTATTTATGTATGGAGAAAAATTCTGAGTCAGTTTAATTATTCGACCTGTAAATTTCAAAGTGTTTGAATCAATAATTACCAAGGTGCATTTTTTGTTTTTATTATATTTAAGACTTCCATCGACAGAGCTCCGATAGCCTAATGGCTAGACCGTTGGGTTCCTAGCGCGTGGTACTGGGTTCGAGTCCCGGCCGGAAAGGAAATCTTAAATGCAAATATTTTTTTCTAATTTTATAATTCTTTTTTTTTTATTTTTCCCTTTTGCGAAGTCAGTCAGTCAGTCTGACAGTCAATCAGTCAAGCACTCAGTCATTCAGTCTCAGTCAGTCAGTCCAGTCAGTCAGTCACTCAGTCAGTCAGTTAGTCCTTCAGCCAGTCAGTCAAGCAGTCAGTCATTCAGTCAGTCAGTCAGTCAGGCAGTCAGTCAGTCAGTCAGGCAGTCAGTCAGTCAGTCAGTCGGTCAGTCCTGTGCAGTCAGTTAGTCACTAAAGCAGTCAGTCAGTCTCAGTCAGTCAGTCCAGTCCAGTCTCAGTCAGTCAGTCAGTCAGTCTCGGTCAGTCAGTCAGTCAGTCAGGCAGTCAGTCAGTCGGTCAGCCTTATTCAGTCAGTCTGTCAGTCAGTCAGTCAGTCAGCCTTATTCAGTCAGTCTGTCAGTCATCCTTATTCAGTCAGTCTGTCAGTCAGTCAGTCGGTCAGTCCTGTCCAGTCAGTTAGTCAGTCAAGCAGTCAGTCAGGTAGTCAAGCAGTCAGTCAGTCAGTGTCAGTCAGTCATTTAGTCATTCAGTCAGTCAGTGAAATAGCCAGTCAGAGAGTCAAGCAGTCAGTCAGTCAGTCTCAGTCAGTCAGTTAGTCAGTCAGTCAGTCAGTCAGTCAGTCAGTCCAGTCTCAGTCAGTCAGGCAGTTAGTCAGTCAGTCTCGGTCAGTCAGTGAGTCAGTCAGTCAGTATCAGTCAGTCAGTGAGTCAGTCTGTCAGTCAGGCAGTATCAGTCAGGCAGTAAGACTCCGCTCGACAGAACTCCGATAGCCTAATGGCTAGACCGCTGGTCTTCCAAGCGAGTGGCCTGGGTTCGAGTCCCAGCCGGAGTGAATATCTTCAATGTATATATTTCTTTTCTAATTTGAAAATTCTTTTTTTTTCAATTTCTTTCCTTTGCAATTATTGATTATTTTTGTAGGGAAGAAAATTCTGAGTCAGTTTAATTTTTCGACACGAAGATTTCAAAGTGTTTAAATAAACAATTACCAAGGTGCATTTTTTGTTTTTATTATATTTAAAACTCCCACCGACAGAGCTCCCATAGACTAATGGCTAGAGTGTTAGGCTTCCAAGCGAGTGGCCCTGGGTTCGAGTCCCAGCCTGAACGAAAATCTTCAATGTATACTTTTAGTTTCTAATTTGAAATTTCTTCTTCTTTTTTTTTTAATTTTTCTCTTTTGCGAATATTGATTATTTATGTATGGAGAAAAATTCTGAGTCAGTTTAATTATTCGACCTGTAAATTTCAAAGTGTTTGAATCAATAATTACCAAGGTGCATTTTTTGTTTTTATTATATTTAAGACTTCCATCGACAGAGCTCCGATAGCCTAATGGCTAGACCGTTGGGTTCCTAGCGCGTGGTACTGGGTTCGAGTCCCGGCCGGAAAGGAAATCTTAAATGCAAATATTTTTTTCTAATTTTATAATTCTTTTTTTTTTATTTTTCCCTTTTGCGAAGTCAGTCAGTCAGTCTGACAGTCAATCAGTCAAGCACTCAGTCATTCAGTCTCAGTCAGTCAGTCCAGTCAGTCAGTCACTCAGTCAGTCAGTTAGTCCTTCAGCCAGTCAGTCAAGCAGTCAGTCATTTAGTCTCAGTCAGTCAGTCATTCAGTCAGTCAGTCAGTCAGGCAGTCAGTCAGTCAGTCAGTCGGTCAGTCCTGTGCAGTCAGTTAGTCACTAAAGCAGTCAGTCAGTCTCAGTCAGTCAGTCAGTCAGTCAGTACAGTCCAGTCTTAGTCAGTCAGTCAGTCAGTCTCGGTCAGTCAGTCAGTCAGTCATTCAGTCAGTCAGTCAGTCAGGCAGTCAGTCAGTCGGTCAGCCTTATTCAGTCAGTCTGTCAGTCAGTCAGTCAGTCAGCCTTATTCAGTCAGTCTGTCAGTCATCCTTATTCAGTCAGTCTGTCAGTCAGTCAGTCGGTCAGTCCTGTCCAGTCAGTTAGTCAGTCAAGCAGTCAATCAGGTAGTCAAGCAGTCAGTCAGTCAGTGTCAGTTAGTCATTTAGTCATTCAGTCAGTCAGTGAAATAGCCAGTCAGAGAGTCAAGCAGTCAGTCAGTCAGTCTCAGTCAGTCAGTTAGTCAGTCAAGCAGTCAGTCAGTCAGTCAGTCCAGTTTCAGCCAGTCAGGCAGTTAGTCAGTCAGTCTCGGTCAGTCAGTGAGTCAGTCAGTCAGTATCAGTCAGTCAGTGAGTCAGTCTGTCAGTCAGGCAGTATGAGTCAGGCAGTAAGACTCCGCTCGACAGAACTCCGATAGCCTAATGGCTAGACCGCTGGTCTTCCAAGCGAGTGGCCTGGGATCGAACCCAGCCGGAGCGAATATCTTCAATGTATATATTTCTTTTCTAATTTGAAAATTCTTTTTTTTTTCAATTTCTTTCCTTTGCAATTATTGATTATTTATGTAGGGAAGAAAATTCTGAGTCAGTTTAATTTTTCGACACGAAGTTTTCAAAGCGTTTAAATAAACAATTACCAAGGTGCATTTTTTGTTTTTATTATATTTAAAACTCCCACCGACAGAGCTCCCATAGACTAATGGCTAGAGTGTTAGGCTTCCAAGCGAGTGGCCCTGGGTTCGAGTCCCAGCCTGAACGAAAATCTTCAATGTATACTTTTAGTTTCTAATTTGAAATTTCTTCTTCTTTTTTTTTTTAATTTTTCTCTTTTGCGAATATTGATTATTTATGTAGGGAGAAAAATTCTGAGTCAGTTTAATTATTCGACCTGTAAATTTCAAAGTGTTTGAATCAATAATTACCAAGGTGCATTTTTTGTTTTTATTATATTTAAGACTTCCATCGACAGAGCTCCGATAGCCTAATGGCTAGACCGTTGGGTTCCTAGCGCGTGGTACTGGGTTCGAGTCCCGGCCGGAAAGGAAATCTTAAATGCAAATATTTTTTTCTAATTTTATAATTCTTTTTTTTTTTATTTTTCCCTTTTGCGAAGTCAGTCAGTCAGTCTGACAGTCAATCAGTCAAGCACTCAGTCATTCAGTCTCAGTCAGTCAGTCCAGTCAGTCAGTCACTCAGTCAGTCAGTTAGTCCTTCAGCCAGTCAGTCAAGCAGTCAGTCATTTAGTCTCAGTCAGTCAGTCATTCAGTCAGTCAGTCAGTCGGTCAGTCCTGTGCAGTCAGTTAGTCACTAAAGCAGTCAGTCAGTCTCAGTCAGTCAGTCAGTCAGTCAGTCCAGTCCAGTCTCAGTCAGTCAGTCAGTCAGTCTCGGTCAGTCAGTCAGTCAGTCATTCAGACAGTCAGTCAGTCAGGCAGTCAGTCAGTCGGTCAGCCTTATTCAGTCAGTCTGTCAGTCAGTCAGTCAGTCAGCCTTATTCAGTCAGTCTGTCAGTCATCCTTATTCAGTCAGTCTGTCAGTCAGTCAGTCGGTCAGTCCTGTCCAGTCAGTTAGTCAGTCAAGCAGTCAGTCAGGTAGTCAAGCAGTCAGTCAGTCAGTGTCAGTCAGTCATTTAGTCATTCAGTCAGTCAGTGAAATAGCCAGTCAGAGAGTCAAGCAGTCAGTCAGTCAGTCTCAGTCAGTCAGTTAGTCAGTCAGTCAGTCAGTCCAGTCTCAGTCAGTCAGGCAGTTAGTCAGTCAGTCTCGGTCAGTCAGTGAGTCAGTCAGTCAGTATCAGTCAGTCAGTGAGTCAGTCTGTCAGTCAGGCAGTATCAGTCAGGCAGTAAGACTCCGCTCGACAGAACTCCGATAGCCTAATGGCTAGACCGCTGGTCTTCCAAGCGAGTGGCCTGGGTTCGAGTCCCAGCCGGAGCGAATATCTTCAATGTATATATTTCTTTTCTAATTTGAAAATTCTTTTTTTTTTCAATTTCTTTCCTTTGCAATTATTGATTATTTATGTAGGGAAGAAAATTCTGAGTCAGTTTAATTTTTCGACACGATGATTTCAAAGTGTTTAAATAAACAATTACCAAGGTGCATTTTTTGTTTTTATTATATTTAAAACTCCCACCGACAGAGCTCCCATAGACTAATGGCTAGAGTGTTAGGCTTCCAAGCGAGTGGCCCTGGGTTCGAGTCCCTGGCTGAACGAAAATCTTCAATGTTTACTTTTAGTTTCTAATTTGAAATTTCTTCTTCTTTTTTTAATTTTTCTCTTTTGCGAATATTGATTATTTATGTAGGGAGAAAAATTCTGAGTCAGTTTAATTATTCGACCTGTAAATTTCAAAGTGTTTGAATCAATAATTACCAAGGTGCATTTTTTGTTTTTATTATATTTAAGACTTCCATCGACAGAGCTCCGATAGCCTAATGGCTAGACCGTTGGGTTCCAAGAGCGTGGTACTGGGTTCGAGTCCCGGCCGGAAAGGAAATCGTAAATGCAAATATTTTTTTTCTAATTTTATAATTATTTTTTTTTATTTTTCCCTTTTGCGAAGTCAGTCAGTCAGTCTGACTGTCAATCAGTCAAGCACTCAGTCATTCAGTCTCAGTCAGTCAGTCCAGTCAGTCAGTCACTCAGTCAGTCAGTTAGTCCTTCAGCCAGTCAGTCAAGCAGTCAGTCATTTAGTCTCAGTCAGTCAGTCATTCAGTCAGTCAGTCAGTCAGTCGGTCAGTCCTGTGCAGTCAGTTAGTCACTAAAGCAGTCAGTCAGTCAGTCTCGGTCAGACAGTCAGTCAGTCATTCAGTCAGTCAGTCAGGCAGTCAGTCAGTCGGTCAGCCTTATTCAGTCAGTCTGTCAGTCAGTCAGTCAGTCAGCCTTATTCAGTCAGGGTGTCAGTCATCCTTATTCAGTCAGTCTGTCAGTCAGTCAGTCGGTCAGTCCTGTCCAGTCAGTTAGTCAGTCAAGCAGTCAGTCAGGTAGTCAAGCAGTCAGTCAGTCAGTGTCAGTCAGTCATTTAGTCATTCAGTCAGTCAGTGAAATAGCCAGTCAGAGAGTCAAGCAGTCAGTCAGTCAGTCTCAGTCAGTCAGTTAGTCAGTCAGTCAGTCAGTCAGTCAGTCAGTCCAGTCTCAGTCAGTCAGGCAGTTAGTCAGTCAGTCTCGGTCAGTCAGTGAGTCAGTCAGTCAGTATCAGTCAGTCAGTGAGTCAGTCTGTCAGTCAGGCAGTATCAGTCAGGCAGTAAGACTCCGCTCGATATAACTCCGATAGCCTAATGGCTAGACCGCTGGTCTTCCAAGCGAGTGGCCTGGGTTCGAGTCCCAGCCGGAGCGAATATCTTCAATGTATATATTTCTTTTCTAATTTGAAAATTCTTTTTTTTTTCAATTTCTTTCCTTTGCAATTATTGATTATTTATGTAGGGAAGAAAATTCTGAGTCAGTTTAATTTTTCGACACGAAGTTTTCAAAGTGTTAAAATAAACAATTACCAAGGTGCATTTTTTGTTTTTATTATATTTAAAACTCCCACCGACAGAGCTCCCATAGACTAATGGCTAAAGTGTTAGGCTTCCAAGCGAGTGGCCCTGGGTTCGAGTCCCAGCCTGAACGAAAATCTTCAATGTATACTTTTAGTTTCTAATTTGAAATTTCTTCTTCTTTTTTTTTTTTAATTTTTCTCTTTTGCGAATATTGATTATTTATGTAGGGAGAAAAATTCTGAGTCAGTTTAATTATTCGACCTGTAAATTTCAAAGTGTTTGAATCAATAATTACCAAGGTGCATTTTTTGTTTTTATTATATTTAAGACTTCCATCGACAGAGCTCCGATAGCCTAATGGCTAGACCGTTGGGTTCCTAGCGCGTGGTACTGGGTTCGAGTCCCGGCCGGAAAGGAAATCTTAAATGCAAATATTTTTTTCTAATTTTATAATTCTTTTTTTTTATTTTTCCCTTTTGCGAAGTCAGTCAGTCAGTCTGACAGTCAATCAGTCAAGCACTCAGTCATTCAGTCTCAGTCAGTCAGTCCAGTCAGTCAGTCACTCAGTCAGTCAGTTAGTCCTTCAGCCAGTCAGTCAAGCAGTCAGTCATTTAGTCTCAGTCAGTCAGTCATTCAGTCAGTCAGTCAGTCAGGCAGTCAGTCAGTCAGTCGGTCAGTCCTGTGCAGTCAGTTAGTCACTAAAGCAGTCAGTCAGTCTCAGTCAGTCAGTCAGTCAGTCAGTCCAGTCCAGTCTCAGTCAGTCAGTCAGTCAGTCTCGGTCAGTCAGTCAGTCAGTCATTCAGTCAGTCAGTCAGTCAGGCAGTCAGTCAGTCGGTCAGCCTTATTCAGTCAGTCTGTCAGTCAGTCAGTCAGTCAGCCTTATTCAGTCAGTCTGTCAGTCATCCTTATTCAGTCAGTCTGTCAGTCAGTCAGTCGGTCAGTCCTGTCCAGTCAGTTAGTCAGTCAAGCAGTCAGTCAGTCAGTGTCAGTCAGTCATTTAGTCATTCAGTCAGTCAGTGAAATAGCCAGTCAGAGAGTCAAGCAGTCAGTCAGTCAGTCTCAGTCAGTCATTTAGTCAGTCAGTCAGTCAGTCAGTCAGTCAGTCCAGTCTCAGTCAGTCAGGCAGTTAGGCAGTCAGTCTCGGTCAGTCAGTGAGTCAGTCAGTCAGTATCAGTCAGTCAGTGAGTCAGTCTGTCAGTCAGGCAGTATCAGTCAGGCAGTAAGACTCCGCTCGACAGAACTCCGATAGCCTAATGGCTAGACCGCTGGTCTTCCAAGCGAGTGGCCTGGGTTCGAGTCCAAGCCGGAGCGAATATCTTCAATGTATATATTTCTTTTCTAATTTGAAAATTCTTTTTTTTTTCAATTTCATTTGTTTGCAATTATTGATTATTTATGTAGGGAAGAAAATTCTGAGTCAGTTTAATTTTTCGACACGAAGATTTCAAAGTGTTTAAATAAACAATTACCAAGGTGCATTTTTTGTTTTTATTATATTTAAAACTCCCACCGACAGAGCTCCCATAGACTAATGGCTAGAGTGTTAGGCTTCCAAGCGAGTGGCCCTGGGTTCGAGTCCCAGCCTGAACGAAAATCTTCAATGTATACTTTTAGTTTCTAATTTGAAATTTCTTCTTTTTTTTTAATTTTTCTCTTTTGCGAATATTGATTATTTATGTAGGGAGAAAAATTCTGAGTCAGTTTAATTATTCGACCTGTAAATTTCAAAGTGTTTGAATCAATAATTACCAAGGTGCATTTTTTGTTTTTATTATATTTAAGACTTCCATCGACAGAGCTCCGATAGCCTAATGGCTAGACCGTTGGGTTCCAAGCGCGTGGTACTGGGTTCGAGTCCCGGCCGGAAAGGAAATCTTAAATGCAAATACTTTTTTCTAATTTTATAATTATTTTTTTTTATTTTTCCCTTTTGCGAAGTCAGTCAGTCAGTCTGACAGTCAATCAGTCAAGCACTCAGTCATTCAGTCTCAGTCAGTCAGTCCAGTCAGTCAGTCACTCAGTCAGTCAGTTAGTCCTTCAGCCAGTCAGTCAAGCAGTCAGTCATTTAGTCTCAGTCAGTCAGTCATTCAGTCAGTCAGTCAGTCAGGCAGTCAGTCAGTCAGTCAGTCGGTCAGTCCTGTGCAGTCAGTTAGTCACTAAAGCAGTCAGTCAGTCTCAGTCAGTCAGTCAGTCAGTCCAGTCCAGTCCAGTCTCAGTCAGTCAGTCTCGGTCAGTCAGTCAGTCAGTCATTCAGTCAGTCAGTCACTCAGGCAGTCAGTCAGTCGGTCAGCCTTATTCAGTCAGTCTGTCAGTCAGTCAGTCAGTCAGCCTTATTCAGTCAGTCTGTCAGTCATCCTTATTCAGTCAGTCTGTCAGTCAGTCAGTCGGTCAGTCCTGTCCAGTCAGTTAGTCAGTCAAGCAGTCAGTCAGGTAGTCAAGCAGTCAGTCAGTCAGTGTCAGTCAGTCATTTAGTCATTCAGTCAGTCCGTGAAATAGCCAGTCAGAGAGTCAAGCAGTCAGTCAGTCAGTCTCAGTCAGTCAGTTAGTCAGTCAGTCAGACAGTCAGTCAGTCCAGTCTCAGTCAGTCAGGCAGTTAGTCAGTCAGTCTCGGTCAGTCAGTGAGTCAGTCAGTCAGTATCAGTCAGTCAGTGAGTCAGTCTGTCAGTCAGGCAGTATCAGTCAGGCAGTAAGACTCCGCTCGACAGAACTCCGATAGCCTAATGGCTAGACCGCTGGTCTTCCAAGCAAGTGGCCTGGGTTGAGTCCCAGCCGGAGCGAATATCTTCAATGTATATATTTCTTTTCTAATTTGAAAATTCTTTTTTTTTCAATTTCTTTCCTTTGCAATTATTGATTATTTATGTAGGGAAGAAAATTCTGAGTCAGTTTAATTTTTCGACACGAAGATTTTAAAGTGTTTAAATAAACAATTACCAAGGTGCATTTTTTGTTTTTATTATATTTAAAACTCCCACCGACAGAGCTCCCATAGACTAATGGCTAGAGTGTTAGGCTTCCAAGCGAGTGGCCCTGGGTTCGAGTCCCAGCCTGAACGAAAATCTTCAATGTATACTTTCAGTTTCTAATTTGAAATTTCTTCTTTTTTTTTAATTTTTCTCTTTTGCGAATATTGATTATTTATGTAGGGAGAAAAATTCTGAGTCAGTTTAATTATTCGACCTGTAAATTTCAAAGTGTTTGAATCAATAATTATAAAGGTGCATTTTTTGTTTTTATTATATTTAAGACTTCCATCGACAGAGCTCCGATAGCCTAATGGCTAGACCGTTGGGTTCCTAGCACGTGGTACTGGGTTCGAGTCCCGGCCGGAAAGAAAATCTTAAATGCAAATATTTTTTTCTAATTTTATAATTCTTTTTTTTTATTTTTCCCTTTTGCGAAGTCAGTCAGTCAGTCTGACAGTCAATCAGTCAAGCACTCAGTCATTCAGTCTCAGTCAGTCAGTCCAGTCAGTCAGTCACTCAGTCAGTCAGTTAGTCCTTCAGCCAGTCAGTCAAGCAGTCAGTCATTTAGTCTCAGTCAGTCAGTCATTCAGTCAGTCAGTCAGTCAGGCAGTCAGTCAGTCAGTCAGTCGGTCAGTCCTGTGCAGTCAGTTAGTCACTAAAGCAGTCAGTCAGTCTCAGTCAGTCAGTCAGTCAGTCAGTCCAGTCCAGTCTCAGTCAGTCAGTCAGTCAGTCTCGGTCAGTCAGTCAGTCAGTCATTCAGTCAGTCAGTCAGTCAGGCAGTCAGTCAGTCGGTCAGCCTTATTCAGTCAGTCTGTCAGTCAGTCAGTCAGTCAGCCTTATTCAGTCAGTCTGTCAGTCATCCTTATTCAGTCAGTCTGTCAGTCAGTCAGTCGGTCAGTCCTGTCCAGTCAGTTAGTCAGTCAAGCAGTCAGTCAGGTAGTCAAGCAGTCAGTCAGGTAGTCAAGCAGTCAGTCAGTCAGTGTCAGTCAGTCATTTAGTCATTCAGTCAGTCAGTGAAATAGCCAGTCAGAGAGTCAAGCAGTCAGTCAGTCAGTCTCAGTCAGTCAGTTAGTCAGTCAGTCAGTCAGTCAGTCAGTCAGTCCAGTCTCAGTCAGTTAGGCAGTTAGTCAGTCAGTCTCGGTCAGTCAGTGAGTCAGTCAGTCTCGGTCAGTCAGTGAGTCAGTCAGTCAGTATCAGTCAGTCAGTGAGTCAGTCTGTCAGTCAGGCAGTATCAGTCAGGCAGTAAGACTCCGCTCGACAGAACTCCGATAGCCTAATGGCTAGACCGCTGGTCTTCCAAGCGAGTGGCCTGGGTTCGAGTCCCAGCCGGAGCGAATATCTTCTATGTATATATTTCTTTTCTAATTTGAAAATTCTTTTTTTTTTCAATTTCTTTCCTTTGCAGTTATTGATTATTTATGTAGGGAAGAAAATTCTGAGTCAGTTTAATTTTTCGACACGAAGATTTCAAAGTGTTTAAATAAACAATTACCAAGGTGCATTTTTTGTTTTTATTATATTTAAAACTCCCCCCGACAGAGCTCCCATAGACTAATGGCTAGAGTGTTAGGCTTCCAAGCGAGTGGCCCTGGGTTCGAGTCCCAGCCTGAACGAAAATCTTCAATGTATACTTTTAGTTTCTAATTTGAAATTTATTCTTCTTTTTTTTTAATTTTTCTCTTTTGCAAATATTGATTATTTATGTAGGGAGAAAAATTCTGAGTCAGTTTAATTATTCGACCTGTAAATTTCAAAGTGTTTGAATCAATAATTACCAAGGTGCATTTTTTGTTTTTATTATATTTAAGACTTCCATCGACAGAGCTCCGATAGCCTAATGGCTAGACCGTTGGGTTCCTAGCGCGTGGTACTGGGTTCGAGTCCCGGCCGGAAAGGAAATCTTAAATGCAAATATTTTTTTCTAATTTTATAATTCTTTTTTTTTTATTTTTCCCTTTTGCGAAGTCAGTCAGTCAGTCTGACAGTCAATCAGTCAAGCACTCAGTCATTCAGTCTCAGTCAGTCAGTCCAGTCAGTCAGTCACTCAGTCAGTCAGTTAGTCTTTCAGCCAGTCAGTCAAGCAGTCAGTCATTTAGTCTCAGTCAGTCAGTCATTCAGTCAGTCAGTCAGTCAGGCAGTCAGTCAGTCAGTCAGTCGGTCAGTCCTGTGCAGTCAGTTAGTCACTAAAGCAGTCAGTCAGTCTCAGTCAGTCAGTCAGTCAGTCAGTCCAGTCCAGTCTCAGTCAGTCAGTCAGTCAGTCTCGGTCAGTCAGTCAGTCAGTCATTCAGTCAGTCAGTCAGTCAGGCAGTCAGTCTGTCAGTCATCCTTATTCAGTCAGTCTGTCAGTCAGTCAGTCGGTCAGTCCTGTCCAGTCAGTTAGTCAGTCAAGCAGTCAGTCAGGTAGTCAAGCAGTCAGTCAGTCAGTGTCAGTCAGTCATTTAGTCATTCAGTCAGTCAGTGAAATAGCCAGTCAGAGAGTCAAGCAGTCAGTCAGTCAGTCTCAGTCAGTCAGTTAGTCAGTCAGTCAGTCAGTCAGTCAGTCCAGTCCAGTCTCAGTCAGTCAGTCAGTCAGTCTCGGTCAGTCAGTCAGTCAGTCATTCAGTCAGTCAGTCACTCAGGCAGTCAGTCAGTCGGTCAGCCTTATTCAGTCAGTCTGTCAGTCAGTCAGTCAGTCAGCCTTATTCAGTCAGTCTGTCAGTCATCCTTATTCAGTCAGTCTGTCAGTCAGTCAGTCGGTCAGTCCTGTCCAGTCAGTTAGTCAGTCAAGCAGTCAGTCAGGTAGTCAAGCAGTCAGTCAGTCAGTGTCAGTCAGTCATTTAGTCATTCAGTCAGTCCGTGAAATAGCCAGTCAGAGAGTCAAGCAGTCAGTCAGTCAGTCTCAGTCAGTCAGTCAGTTAGTCAGTCAGTCAGTCAGACAGTCAGTCAGTCCAGTCTCAGTCAGTCAGGCAGTTAGTCAGTCAGTCTCGGTCAGTCAGTGAGTCAGTCAGTCAGTATCAGTCAGTCAGTGAGTCAGTCTGTCAGTCAGGCAGTATCAGTCAGGCAGTAAGACTCCGCTCGACAGAACTCCGATAGCCTAATGGCTAGACCGCTGGTCTTCCAAGCAAGTGGCCTGGGTTCGAGTCCCAGCCGGAGCGAATATCTTCAATGTATATATTTCTTTTCTAATTTGAAAATTCTTTTTTTTTTCAATTTCTTTCCTTTGCAATTATTGATTATTTATGTAGGGAAGAAAATTCTGAGTCAGTTTAATTTTTCGACACGAAGATTTCAAAGTGTTTAAATAAACAATTACCAAGGTGCATTTTTGTTTTTATTATATTTAAAACTCCCACCGACAGAGCTCCCATAGACTAATGGCTAGAGTGTTAGGCTTCCAAGCGAGTGGCCCTGGGTTCGAGTCCCAGCCTGAACGAAAATGTTCAATGTATACTTTCATTTTCTAATTTGAAATTTCTTCTTTTTTTTTAATTTTTCTCTTTTGCGAATATTGATTATTTATGTAGGGAGAAAAATTCTGAGTCAGTTTAATTATTCGACCTGTAAATTTCAAAGTGTTTGAATCAATAATTACCAAGGTGCATTTTTTGTTTTTATTATATTTAAGACTTCCATCGACAGAGCTCCGATAGCCTAATGGCTAGACCGTTGGGCTCCTAGCACGTGGTACTGGGTTCGAGTCCCGGCCGGAAAGAAAATCTTAAATGCAAATTTTTTTTTCTAATTTTATAATTCTTTTTTTTTATTTTTCCCTTTTTCGAAGTCAGTCAGTCAGTCTGACAGTCAATCAGTCAAGCACTCAGTCATTCAGTCTCAGTCAGTCAGTCCAGTCAGTCAGTCACTCAGTCAGTCAGTTAGTCCTTCAGCCAGTCAGTCAAGCAGTCAGTCATTTAGTCTCAGTCAGTCAGTCATTCAGTCAGTCAGTCAGTCAGGCAGTCAGTCAGTCAGTCAGTCGGTCAGTCCTGTGCAGTCAGTTAGTCACTAAAGCAGTCAGTCAGTCTCAGTCAGTCAGTCCAGTCCAGTCTCAGTCAGTCAGTCAGTCAGTCTCGGTCAGTCAGTCAGTCAGTCATTCATTCAGTCAGTCAGTCAGGCAGTCAGTCAGTCGGTCAGCCTTATTCAGTCAGTCTGTCAGTCATCCTTATTCAGTCAGTCTGTCAGTCAGTCAGTCGGTCAGTCCTGTCCAGTCAGTTAGTCAGTCAAGCAGTCAGTCAGGTAGTCAAGCAGTCAGTCAGTCAGTGTCAGTCAGTCATTTAGTCATTCAGTCAGTCAGTGAAATAGCCAGTCAGAGAGTCAAGCAGTCAGTCAGTCAGTCTCAGTCAGTCAGTTAGTCAGTCAGTCAGTCAGTCAGTCAGTCAGTCCAGTCTCAGTCAGTCAGGCAGTTAGTCAGTCAGTCTCGGTCAGTCAGTGAGTCAGTCTGTCAGTCAGGCAGTATCAGTCAGGCAGTAAGACTCCGCTCGACAGAACTCCGATAGCCTAATGGCTAGACCGCTGGTCTTCCAAGCGAGTGGCCTGGGTTCGAGTCCCAGCCGGAGCGAATATCTTCAATGTATATATTTCTTTTCTAATTTGAAAATTCTTTTTTTTTTCAATTTCTTTCCTTTGCAATTATTGATTATTTATGTAGGGAAGAAAATTCTGAGTCAGTTTAATTTTTCGACACGAAGATTTCAAAGTGTTTAAATAAACAATTACCAAGGTGCATTTTTTGTTTTTATTATATTTAAAACTCCCACCGACAGAGCTCCCATAGACTAATGGCTAGAGTGTTAGGCTTCCAAGCGAGTGGCCCTGGGTTCGAGTCCCAGCCTGAACGAAAATCTTCAATGTATACTTTTAGTTTCTAATTTGAAATTTCTTCTTCTTTTTTTTTTTTTTAATTTTTCTCTTTTGCGAATATTGATTATTTATGTAGGGAGAAAAATTCTGAGTCAGTTTAATTATTCGACCTGTAAATTTCAAAGTGTTTGAATCAATAATTACCAAGGTGCATTTTTTGTTTTTATTATATTTAAGACTTCCATCGACAGAGCTCCGATAGCCTAATGGCTAGACCGTTGGGTTCCTAGCGCGTGGTACTGGGTTCGAGTCCCGGCCGGAAAGGAAATCTTAAATGCAAATATTTTTTTCTAATTTTATAATTTTTTTTTTTTATTTTTCCCTTTTGCGAAGTCAGTCTGTCAGTCTGACAGTCAATCAGTCAAGCACTCAGTCATTCAGTCTCAGTCAGTCAGTCCAGTCCGTCAGTCACTCAGTCAGTCAGTTAGTCCTTCAGCCAGTCAGTCAAGCAGTCAGTCATTTAGTCTCAGTCAGTCAGTCATTCAGTCAGTCAGTCAGTCAGGCAGTCAGTCAGTCAGTCAGTCGGTCAGTCCTGTGCAGTCAGTTAGTCATTAAAGCAGTCAGTCAGTCTCAGTCAGTCAGTCAGTCAGTCAGTCCAGTCTCAGTCAGTCAGTCAGTCAGTCTCAGTCAGTCAGTCAGTCAGTCAGTCCAGTCCAGTCTCAGTCAGTCAGTCAGTCAGTCTCGGTCAGTCAGTCAGTCAGTCATTCAGTCAGTCAGTCAGTCAGGCAGTCAGTCATTCAGTCAGTCAGTCAGTCAGTCGGTCAGTCCTGTGCAGTCAGTTAGTCACTAAAGCAGTCAGTCAGTCTCAGTCAGTCAGTCAGTCAGTCCAGTCCAGTCTCAGTCAGTCAGTCAGTCAGTCTCGGTCAGTCAGTCAGTCAGTCATTCAGTCAGTGTCAGTCAGTCATTTAGTCATTCAGTCAGTCAGTGAAATAGCCAGTCAGAGAGTCAAGCAGTCAGTCAGTCAGTCTCAGTCAGTCAGTTAGTCAGTCAGTCAGTCAGTCAGTCAGTCTGTCCAGTCTCAGTCAGTCAGGCAGTTAGTCAGTCAGTCTCGGTCAGTCAGTGAGTCAGTCAGTCAGTATCAGTCAGTCTGTCAGTCAGGCAGTATCAGTCAGGCAGTAAGACTCCGCTCGACAGAACTCCGATAGCCTAATGGCTAGACCGCTGGTCTTCCAAGCGCGTGGCCTGGGTTCGAGTCCCAGCCGGAGCGAATATCTTCAATGTATATATTTCTTTTCTAATTTGAAAATTCTTTTTTTTTTTCAATTTCTTTCCTTTGCAATTATTGATTATTTATGTAGGGAAGAAAATTCTGAGTCAGTTTAATTTTTCGACACAAAGATTTCAAAATGTTTAAATAAACAATTACCAAGGTGCATTTTTTGTTTTTATTATATTTAAAACTCCCACCGACAGAGCTCCCATAGACTAATGGCTAGAGTGTTAGGCTTCCAAGCGAGTGGCCCTGGGTTCGAGTCCCAGCCGGGACGAAAATCTTCAATGTATACTTTTAGTTTCTAATTTGAAATTTCTTCTTCTTTTTTTTTTAATTTTTCTCTTTTGCGAATATTGATTATTTATGTAGGGAGAAAAATTCTGAGTCAGTTTAATTATTCGACCTGTAAATTTCAAAGTGTTTGAATCAATAATTACCAAGGTGCATTTTTTGTTTTTATTATATTTAAGACTTCCATCGACAGAGCTCCGATAGCCTAATGGCTAGACCGTTGGGTTCCTAGCGCGTGGTACTGGGTTCGAGTCCCGGCCGGAAAGGAAATCTTAAATGCAAATATTTTTTTCTAATTTTATAATTCTTTTTTTTTTATTTTTCCCTTTTGCGAAGTCAGTCAGTCAGTCTGACAGTCAATCAGTCAAGCACTCAGTCATTCAGTCTCAGTCAGTCAGTCCAGTCAGTCAGTCACTCAGTCAGTCAGTTAGTCCTTCAGCCAGTCAGTCAAGCAGTCAGTCATTTAGTCTCAGTCAGTCAGTCATTCAGTCAGTCAGTCAGTCAGGCAGTCAGTCAGTCAGTCAGTCGGTCAGTCCTGTGCAGTCAGTTAGTCATTAAAGCAGTCAGTCAGTCTCAGTCAGTCAGTCAGTCAGTCAGTCCAGTCCAGTCCAGTCTCAGTCAGTCAGTCAGTCAGTCTCGGTCAGTCAGTCAGTCAGTCATTCAGTCAGTCAGTCAGTCAGGCAGTCAGTCAGTCGGTCAGCCTTATTCAGTCAGTCTGTCAGTCAGTCAGTCAGTCAGCCTTATTCAGTCAGTCTGTCAGTCATCCTTATTCAGTCAGTCTGTCAGTCAGTCAGTCGGTCAGTCCTGTCCAGTCAGTTAGTCAGTCAAGCAGTCAGTCAGGTAGTCAAGCAGTCAGTCAGTCAGTGTCAGTCAGTCATTTAGTCATTCAGTCAGTCAGTGAAATAGCCAGTCAGAGAGTCAAGCAGTCAGTCAGTCAGTCTCAGTCAGTCAGTTAGTCAGTCAGTCAGTCAGTCAGTCAGTCAGTCCAGTCTCAGTCAGTCAGGCAGTCAGGCAGTCCAGTCTCAGTCAGTCAGGCAGTTAGTCAGTCAGTCTCGGTCAGTCAGTGAGTCAGTCAGTCAGTATCAGTCAGTCAGTGAGTCAGTATGTCAGTCAGGCAGTATCAGTCAGGCAGTAAGACTCCGCTCGACAGAACTCCGATAGCCTAATGGCTAGACCGCTGGTCTTCCAAGCGAGTGGCCTGGGTTCGAGTCCCAGCCGGAGCGAATATCTTCAATGTATATATTTCTTTTCTAATTTGAAAATTCTTTTTTTTTCAATTTCTTTCCTTTGCAATTATTGATTATTTATGTAGGGAAGAAAATTCTGAGTCAGTTTAATTTTTCGACACGAAGATTTCAAAGTGTTTAAATAAACAATTACCAAGGTGCATTTTTTGTTTTTATTATATTTAAAACTCCCACCGACAGAGCTCCCATAGACTAATGGCTAGAGTGTTAGGCTTCCAAGCGAGTGGCCCTGGGGTCGAGTCCCAGCCTGAACGAAAATCTTCAATGTATACTTTTAGTTTCTAATTTGAAATTTCTTCTTCTTTTTTTTTTTAATTTTTCTCTTTTGCGAATATTGATTATTTATGTAGGGAGAAAAATTCTGAGTCAGTTTAATTATTCGACCTGTAAATTTCAAAGTGTTTGAATCAATATTTACCAAGGTGCATTTTTTGTTTTTATTATATTTAAGACTTCCATCGACAGAGCTCCGATAGCCTAATGGCTAGACCGTTGGGTTCCTAGCGCGTGGTACTGGGTTCGAGTCCCGGCCGGAAAGGAAATCTTAAATGCAAAATTTTTTTTCTAATTTTATAATTCTTTTTTTTTTATTTTTCCCTTTTGCGAAGTCAGTCAGTCAGTCTGACAGTCAATCAGTCAAGCACTCAGTCATTCAGTCTCAGTCAGTCAGTCCAGTCAGTCAGTCACTCAGTCAGTCAGTTAGTCCTTCCGCCGGTCAGTCAAGCAGTCAGTCATTTAGTCTCAGTCAGTCAGTCATTCAGTCAGTCAGTCAGTCAGTCAGGCAGTCAGTCAGTCAGTCGGTCAGTCCTGTGCAGTCAGTTAGTCACTAAAGCAGTCAGTCAGTCTCAGTCAGTCAGTCAGTCAGTCAGTCCAGTCCAGTCTCAGTCAGTCAGTCAGTCAGTCTCGGTCAGTCAGTCAGTCAATCATTCAGTCAGTCAGTCAGTCAGGCAGTCAGTCATTCAGTCAGTCAGTCAGTCAGGCAGTCAGTCAGTCGGTCAGCCTTATTCAGTCAGTCTGTCAGTCAGTCAGTCAGTCAGCCTTATTCAGTCAGTCTGTCAGTCATCCTTATTCAGTCAGTCTGTCAGTCAGTCAGTCGGTCAGTCCTGTCCAGTCAGTTAGTCAGTCAAGCAGTCAGTCATTTAGTCATTCAGTCAGTCAGTGAAATAGCCAGTCAGAGAGTCAAGCAGTCAGTCAGTCAGTCTCAGTCAGTCAGTGAGTCAGTCAGTCTGTCAGTCAGGCAGTATCAGTCAGGCAGTAAGATTCCGCTCGACAGAACTCCGATAGCCTAATGGCTAGACCGCTGGTCTTCCAAGCGAGTGGCCTGGGTTCGAGTCCCAGCCGGAGCGAATATCTTCAATGTATATATTTCTTTTCTAATTTGAAAATTCTTTTTTTTTTCAATTTCTTTCCTTTGCAATTATTGATTATTTATGTAGGGAAGAAAATTCTGAGTCAGTTTTATTTTTCGACACGAAGATTTCAAAGTGTTTAAATAAACAATTACCAAGGTGCATTTTTTGTTTTTATTATATTTAAAACTCCCACCGACAGAGCTCCCATAGACTAATGGCTAGAGTGTTAGGCTTCCAAGCGAGTGGCCCTGGGTTCGAGTCCCAGCCTGGACGAAAATCTTCAATGTATACTTTTAGTTTCTAATTTGAAATTTCTTCTTCTTTTTTTTTTAATTTTTCTCTTTTGCGAATATTGATTATTTATGTAGGGAGAAAAATTCTGAGTCAGTTTAATTATTCGACCTGTAAATTTCAAAGTGTTTGAATCAATAATTACCAAGGTGCATTTTTTGTTTTTATTATATTTAAGACTTCCATCGACAGAGCTCCGATAGCCTAATGGCTAGACCGTTGGGTTCCTAGCGCGTGGTACTGGGTTCGAGTCCCGGCCGGAAAGGAAATCTTAAAGGCAAATATTTTTTTCTAATTTTATAATTCTTTTATTTTTATTTTTCCCTTTTGCGAAGTCAGTCAGTCAGTCTGACAGTCAATCAGTCAAGCACTCAGTCATTCAGTCTCAGTCAGTCAGTCCAGTCAGTCAGTCACTCAGTCAGTCAGTTAGTCCTTCAGCCAGTCAGTCAAGCAGTCAGTCATTTAGTCTCAGTCAGTCAGTCATTCAGTCAGTCAGTCAGTCAGGCAGTCAGTCAGTCAGTCAGTCGGTCAGTCCTGTGCAGTCAGTTAGTCATTAAAGCAGTCAGTCAGTCTCAGTCAGTCAGTCAGTCAGTCAGTCCAGTCCAGTCCAGTCTCAGTCAGTCAGTCAGTCAGTCTCGGTCAGTCAGTCAGTCAGTCATTCAGTCAGTCAGTCAGTCAGGCAGTCAGTCAGTCGGTCAGCCTTATTCAGTCAGTCTGTCAGTCAGTCAGTCAGTCAGCCTTATTCAGTCAGTCTGTCAGTCATCCTTATTCAGTCAGTCTGTCAGTCAGTCAGTCGGTCAGTCCTGTCCAGTCAGTTAGTCAGTCAAGCAGTCAGTCAGGTAGTCAAGCAGTCAGTCAGTCAGTGTCAGTCAGTCATTTAGTCATTCAGTCAGTCAGTGAAATAGCCAGTCAGAGAGTCAAGCAGTCAGTCAGTCAGTCTCAGTCAGTCAGTCTCAGTCAGTCAGTCAGTCAGTCAGTCAGTCAGTCCAGTCTCAGTCAGTCAGGCAGTCAGTCAGTCCAGTCTCAGTCAGTCAGGCAGTTAGTCAGTCAGTCTCGGTCAGTCAGTGAGTCAGTCAGTCAGTATCAGTCAGTCAGTGAGTCAGTCTGTCAGTCAGGCAGTATCAGTCAGGCAGTAAGACTCCGCTCGGCAGAACTCCGATAGCCTAATGGCTAGACCGCTGGTCTTCCAAGCGAGTGGCCTGGGTTCGAGTCCCAGCCGGAGCGAATATCTTCAATGTATATATTTCTTTTCTAATTTGAAAATTCTTTTTTTTTCAATTTCTTTCCTTTGCAATTATTGAATATTTATGTAGGGAAGAAAATTCTGAGTCAGTTTAATTTTTCGACACAAAGATTTCAAAGTGTTTAAATAAACAATTACCAAGGTGCATTTTTTGTTTTTATTATATTTAAAACTCCCACCGACAGAGCTCCCATAGACTAATGGCTAGAGTGTTAGGCTTCCAAGCGAGTGGCCCTGGGTTCGAGTCCCAGCCTGAACGAAAATCTTCAATGTATACTTTTAGTTTCTAATTTGAAATTTCTTCTTCTTTTTTTTTTAATTTTTCTCTTTTGCGAATATTGATTATTTATGTAGGGAGAAAAATTCTGAGTCAGTTTATTTATTCGACCTGTAAATTTCAAAGTGTTTGAATCAATAATTACCAAGGTGCATTTTTTGTTTTTATTATATTTAAGACTTCCATCGACAGAGCTCCGATAGCCTAATGGCTAGACCGTTGGGTTCCTAGCGCGTGGTACTGGGTTCGAGTCCCGGCCGGAAAGGAAATCTTAAATGCAAAAATTTTTTTCTAATTTTATAATTCTTTTTTTTTTATTTTTCCCTTTTGCGAAGTCAGTCAGTCAGTCTGACAGTCAATCAGTCAAGCACTCAGTCATTCAGTCTCAGTCAGTCAGTCCAGTCAGTCAGTCACTCAGTCAGTCAGTTAGTCCTTCCGCCAGTCAGTCAAGCAGTCAGTCATTTAGTCTCAGTCAGTCAGTCATTCAGTCAGTCAGTCAGTCAGTCAGGCAGTCAGTCAGTCAGTCGGTCAGTCCTGTGCAGTCAGTTAGTCACTAAAGCAGTCAGTCAGTCTCAGTCAGTCAGTCAGTCAGTCAGTCCAGTCCAGTCTCAGTCAGTCAGTCAGTCAGTCTCGGTCAGTCAGTCAGTCAGTCATTCAGTCAGTCAGTCAGTCAGGCAGTCAGTCATTCAGTCAGTCAGTCAGTCAGGCAGTCAGTCAGTCGGTCAGCCTTATTCAGTCAGTCTGTCAGTCAGTCAGTCAGTCAGCCTTATTCAGTCAGTCTGTCAGTCAGTCAGTCGGTCAGTCCTGTCCAGTCAGTTAGTCAGTCAAGCAGTCAGTCATTTAGTCATTCAGTCAGTCAGTGAAATAGCCAGTCAGAGAGTCAAGCAGTCAGTCAGTCAGTCTCAGTCAGTCAGTGAGTCAGTCAGTCAGTATCAGTCAGTCTGTCAGTCAGGCAGTATCAGTCAGGCAGTAAGATTCCGCTCGACAGAACTCCGATAGCCTAATGGCTAGACCGCTGGTCTTCCAAGCGAGTGGCCTGGGTTCGAGTCCCAGCCGGAGCGAATATCTTCAATGTATATATTTCTTTTCTAATTTGAAAATTCTTTTTTTTTTCAATTTCTTTCCTTTGCAATTATTGATTATTTATGTAGGGAAGAAAATTCTGAGTCAGTTTAATTTTTCGACACGAAGATTTTAAAGTGTTTAAATAAACAATTACCAAGGTGCATTTTTTGTTTTTATTATATTTAAAACTCCCACCGGCAGAGCTCCCATAGACTAATGGCTAGAGTGTTAGGCTTCCAAGCGAGTGGCCCTGGGTTCGAGTCCCAGCCTGAACGAAAATCTTCAATGTATACTTTTAGTTTCTAATTTGAAATTTCTTCTTCTTTTTTTTTAAATTTTTCTCTTTTGCGAATATTGATTATTTATGTAGGGAGAAAAATTCTGAGTCAGTTTAATTATTCGACCTGTAAATTTCAAAGTGTTTGAATCAATAATTACCAAGGTGCATTTTTTGTTTTTATTATATTTAAGACTTCCATCGACAGAGCTCCGATAGCCTAATGGCTAGACCGTTGGGTTCCAAGCGCGTGGTACTGGGTTCGAGTCCCGGCCGGAACGAAAATCTTCCATGTATATATTTCTCTTCTAATTTGAAGATTCTTTTTTTTCAATTTCTTTCTTTTGCAAATATGGATTATTTATGTACGGAAGAAAATTCTGAGTCAGTTTAATCATTCGACCTTTAGATTTCAAAGATTTTAGATCAATAATTACTAATGTGCATTTTTTGTTTTTATTATAATTAAGACACCGATCAACAGAGATCCGATAGTATATTGGCGAGAGCGTTGGGCTTCCATGAGTGTCGCCCTGGGTTCAAATCCCAGCCGGAATGGAAATCTTAAATGCAAATATTTTTTTCTAATTTTATAATTCTTTTTTTTTATTTTTCCCTTTTGCGAAGTCAGTCAGTCAGTCTGACAGTCAATCAGTCAAGCACTCAGTCATTCAGTCTCAGTCAGTCAGTCCAGTCAGTCAGTCACTCAGTCAGTCAGTTAGTCCTTCAGCCAGTCAGTCAAGCAGTCAGTCATTTAGTCTCAGCCAGTCAGTCATTCAGTCAGTCAGTCAGTCAGGCAGTCAGTCAGTCAGTCAGTCGGTCAGTCCTGTGCAGTCAGTTAGTCACTAAAGCAGTCAGTCAGTCTCAGTCAGTCAGTCAGTCAGTCAGTCTCGGTCAGTCAGTCAGTCAGTCATTCAGTCAGTCAGTCAGGCAGTCAGTCAGTCGGTCAGCCTTATTCAGTCAGTCTGTCAGTCAGTCAGTCAGTCAGCCTTATTCAGTCAGTCTGTCAGTCAGTCAGTCGGTCAGTCCTGTCCAGTCAGTTAGTCAGTCAAGCAGTCAGTCAGAGAGTCAAGCAGTCAGTCAGTCCAGTCTCAGTCAGTCAGGCAGTTAGTCAGTCAGTCTCGGTCAGTCAGTGAGTCAGTCAGTCAGTATCAGTCAGTCAGTGAGTCAGTCTGTCAGTCAGGCAGTATCAGTCAGGCAGTAAGACTCCGCTCGACAGAACTCCGATAGCCTAATGGCTAGACCGCTGGTCTTCCAAGCGAGTGGCCTGGGTTCGAGTCCCAGCCGGAGCGAATATCTTCAATGTATATACTTCTTTTCTAATTTGAAAATTCTTTTTTTTTTCAATTTCTTTCCTTTGCAATTATTGATTATTTATGTAGGGAAGAAAATTCTGAGTCAGTTTAATTTTTCGACACGAAGATTTCAAAGTGTTTAAATAAACAATTACCAAGGTGCATTTTTTGTTTTTATTATATTTAAAACTCCCACCGACAGAGCTCCCATAGACTAATGGCTAGAGTGTTAGGCTTCCAAGCGAGTGGCCCTGGGTTCGAGTCCCAGCCTGAACGAAAATCTTCAATGTATACTTTTAGTTTCTAATTTGAAATTTCTTCTTCTTTTTTTTTTTAATTTTTCTCTTTTGCGAATATTGATTATTTATGTAGGGAGAAAAATTCTGAGTCAGTTTAATTATTCGACCTGTAAATTTCAAAGTGTTTGAATCAATAATTACCAAGGTGCATTTTTTGTTTTTATTATATTTAAGACTTCCATCGACAGAGCTCCGATAGCCTAATGGCTAGACCGTTGGGTTCCTAGCGCGTGGTACTGGGTTCGAGTCCCGGCCGGAAAGGAAATCTTAAATGCAAAAATTTTTTTCTAATTTTATAATTCTTTTTTTTTTATTTTTCCCTTTTGCGAAGTCAGTCAGTCAGTCTGACAGTCAATCAGTCAAGCACTCAGTCATTCAGTCTCAGTCAGTCAGTCCAGTCAGTCAGTCACTCAGTCAGTCAGTTAGTCCTTCCGCCAGTCAGTCAAGCAGTCAGTCATTTAGTCTCAGTCAGTCAGTCATTCAGTCAGTCAGTCAGTCAGTCAGGCAGTCAGTCAGTCAGTCGGTCAGTCCTGTGCAGTCAGTTAGTCACTAAAGCAGTCAGTCAGTCTCAGTCAGTCAGTCAGTCAGTCAGTCCAGTCCAGTCTCAGTCAGTCAGTCAGTCAGTCTCGGTCAGTCAGTCAGTCAGTCATTCAGTCAGTCAGTCAGTCAGGCAGTCAGTCATTCAGTCAGTCAGTCAGTCAGGCAGTCAGTCAGTCGGTCAGCCTTATTCAGTCAGTCTGTCAGTCAGTCAGTGAGTCAGCCTTATTCAGTCAGTCTGTCAGTCAGTCAGTCGGTCAGTCCTGTCCAGTCAGTTAGTCAGTCAAGCAGTCAGTCATTTAGTCATTCAGTCAGTCAGTGAAATAGCCAGTCAGAGAGTCAAGCAGTCAGTCAGTCAGTCTCAGTCAGTCAGTCAGTATCAGTCAGTCTGTCAGTCAGGCAGTATCAGTCAGGCAGTAAGATTCCGCTCGACAGAACTCCGATAGCCTAATGGCTAGACCGCTGGTCTTCCAAGCGAGTGGCCTGGGTTCGAGTCCCAGCCGGAGCGAATATCTTCAATGTATATATTTCTTTTCTAATTTGAAAATTCTTTTTTTTTTCAATTTCTTTCCTTTGCAATTATTGATTATTTATGTAGGGAAGAAAATTCTGAGTCAGTTTAATTTTTCGACACGAAGATTTCAAAGTGTTTAAATAAACAATTACCAAGGTGCATTTTTTGTTTTTATTATATTTAAAACTCCCACCGACAGAGCTCCCATAGACTAATGGCTAGAGTGTTAGGCTTCCAAGCGAGTGGCCCTGGGTTCGAGTCCCAGCCTGAACGAAAATCTTCAATGTATACTTTTAGTTTCTAATTTGAAATTTCTTCTTCTTTTTTTTTAAATTTTTCTCTTTTGCGAATATTGATTATTTATGTAGGGAGAAAAATTCTGAGTCAGTTTAATTATTCGACCTGTAAATTTCAAAGTGTTTGAATCAATAATTACCAAGGTGCATTTTTTGTTTTTATTATATTTAAGACTTCCATCGACAGAGCTCCGATAGCCTAATGGCTAGACCGTTGGGTTCCAAGCGCGTGGTACTGGGTTCGAGTCCCGGCCGGAACGAAAATCTTCCATGTATATATTTCTCTTCTAATTTGAAGATTCTTTTTTTTCAATTTCTTTCTTTTGCAAATATGGATTATTTATGTACGGAAGAAAATTCTGAGTCAGTTTAATCATTCGACCTTTAGATTTCAAAGATTTTAGATCAATAATTACTAAGGTGCATTTTTTGATTTTATTATAATTAAGACACCGATCAACAGAGATCCGATAGTATATTGGCGAGAGCGTTGGGCTTCCATGAGTGTCGCCCTGGGTTCAAATCCCAGCCGGAATGGAAATCTTAAATGCAAATATTTTTTTCTAATTTTATAATTCTTTTTTTTTTATTTTTCCCTTTTGCGAAGTCAGTCAGTCAGTCTGACAGTCAATCAGTCAAGCACTCAGTCATTCAGTCTCAGTCAGTCAGTCCAGTCAGTCAGTCACTCAGTCAGTCAGTTAGTCCTTCAGCCAGTCAGTCAAGCAGTCAGTCATTTAGTCTCAGCCAGTCAGTCATTCAGTCAGTCAGTCAGTCAGGCAGTCAGTCAGTCAGTCAGTCGGTCAGTCCTGTGCAGTCAGTTAGTCACTAAAGCAGTCAGTCAGTCTCAGTCAGTCAGTCAGTCAGTCAGTCTCGGTCAGTCAGTCAGTCAGTCATTCAGTCAGTCAGGCAGTCAGTAAGTCGGTCAGCCTTATTCAGTCAGTCTGTCAGTCAGTCAGTCAGTCAGCCTTATTCAGTCAGTCTGTCAGTCAGTCAGTCGGTCAGTCCTGTCCAGTCAGTTAGTCAGTCAAGCAGTCAGTCAGTCCAGTCTCAGTCAGTCAGGCAGTTAGTCAGTCAGTCTCGGTCAGTCAGTGAGTCAGTCAGTCAGTATCAGTCAGTCAGTGAGTCAGTCTGTCAGTCAGGCAGTATCAGTCAGGCAGTAAGACTCCGCTCGACAGAACTCCGATAGCCTAATGGCTAGACCGCTGGTCTTCCAAGCGAGTGGCCTGGGTTCGAGTCCCAGCCGGAGCGAATATCTTCAATGTATATACATCTTTTCTAATTTGAAAATTCTTTTTTTTTTCAATTCCTTTCCTTTGCAATTATTGATTATTTATGTAGGGAAGAAAATTCTGAGTCAGTTTAATTTTTCGACACGAAGATTTCAAAGTGTTTAAATAAACAATTACCAAGGTGCATTTTTTGTTTTTATTATATTTAAAACTCCCACCGACAGAGCTCCCATAGACTAATGGCTAGAGTGTTAGGCTTAAAAGCGAGTGGCCCTGGGTTCGAGTCCCAGCCTGAACGAAAATCTTCAATGTATACTTTTAGTTTCTAATTTGAAATTTCTTCTTCTTTTTTTTTTAATTTTTCTCTTTTGCGAATATTGATTATTTATGTAGGGAGAAAAATTCTGAGTCAGTTTAATTATTCGACCTGTAAATTTCAAAGTGTTTGAATCAATAATTACCAAGGTGCATTTTTTGTTTTTATTATATTTAAGACTTCCATCGACAGAGCTCCGATAGCCTAATGGCTAGACCGTTGGGTTCCTAGCGCGTGGTACTGGGTTCGAGTCCCGGCCGGAAAGGAAATCTTAAATGCAAATATTTTTTTCTAATTTTATAATTCTTTTTTTTTTATTTTTCCCTTTTGCGAATTCAGTCAGTCAGTCTGACAGTCAATCAGTCAAGCACTCAGTCATTCAGTCTCAGTCAGTCAGTCCAGTCAGTCAGTCACTCAGTCAGTCAGTTAGTCCTTCAGCCAGTCAGACAATCAGTCAGTCATTTAGTCTCAGTCAGTCAGTCATTCAGTCAGTCAGTCAGTCAGGCAGTCAGTCAGTCAGTCAGTCGGTCAGTCCTGTGCAGTCAGTTAGTCACTAAAGCAGTCAGTCAGTCTCAGTCAGTCAGTCAGTCAGTCAGTCCAGTCCAGTCTCAGTCAGTCAGTCCAGTCCAGTCTCAGTCAGTCAGTCAGTCAGTCTCGGTCAGTCAGTCAGTCAGTCATTCAGTCAGTCAGTCAGTCAAGCAGTCAGTCAGTCGGTCAGCCTTATTCAGTCAGTCTGTCAGTCAGTCAGTCAGTCAGCCTTATTCAGTCAGTCTGTCAGTCATCCTTATTCAGTCAGTCTGTCAGTCAGTCAGTCGGTCAGTCCTGTCCAGTCAGTTAGTCAGTCAAGCAGTCAGTCAGGTAGTCAAGCAATCAGTCAGTCAGTGTCAGTCAGTCATTTAGTCATTCAGTCAGTCAGTGAAATAGCCAGTCAGAGAGTCAAGCAGTCAGTCAGTCAGTCTCAGTCAGTCAGTTAGTCAGTCAGTCAGTGAGTCAGTCAGTCAGTCCAGTCTCAGTCAGTCAGGCAGTTAGTCAGTCAGTCTCGGTCAGTCAGTGAGTCAGTCAGTCAGTATCAGTCAGTCAATGAGTCAGTCTGTCAGTCAGGCAGTATCAGTCAGGCAGTAAGACTCCGCTCGACAGAACTCCGATAGCCTAATGGCTAGACCGCTGGTCTTCCAAGCGAGTGGCCTGGGTTCGAGTCCGAGCCGGAGCGAATATCTTCAATGTATATATTTCTTTTCTAATTTGAAAATTCTTTTTTTTTTCAATTTCTTTCCTTTGCAATTATTGATTATTTATGTAGGGAAGAAAATTCTGAGTCAGTTTAATTTTTCGACACGAAGATTTCAAAGTGTTTAAATAAACAATTACCAAGGTGCATTTTTTGTTTTTATTATACTTAAAACTCCCACCGACAGAGCTCCCATAGACTAATGGCTAGAGTGTTAGGCTTCCAAGCGAGTGGCCCTGGGTTCGAGTCCCAGCCTGAACGAAAATCTTCAATGTATACTTTTAGTTTCTAATTTGAAATTTCTTCTTCTTTTTTTTTTAATTTTTCTCTTTTGCGAATATTGATTATTTATGTAGGGAGAAAAATTCTGAGTCAGTTTAATTATTCGACCTGTAAATTTCAAAGTGTTTGAATCAATAATTACCAAGGTGCATTTTTTGTTTTTATTATATTTAAGACTTCCATCGACAGAGCTCCGATAGCCTAATGGCTAGACCGTTGGGTTCCAAGCGCGTGGTACTGGGTTCGAGTCCCGGCCGGAACGAAAATCTTCCATGTATATATTTCTCTTCTAATTTGAAGATTTTTTTTTTTTTCAATTTCTTTCTTTTGCAAATATGGATTATTTATGTACGGAAGAAAATTCTGAGTCAGTTTAATAATTCGACCTTTAGATTTCAAAGATTTTAGATCAATAATTACTAAGGTGCATTTTTTGTTTTTATTATAATTAAGACACCGATCAACAGAGATCCGATAGTATATTGGCGAGAGCGTTGGGCTTCCGTGAGTGTCGCCCTGGGTTCAAATCCCAGCCGGAAAGGAAATCTTAAATGCAAATATTTTTTTCTAATTTTATAATTCTTTTTTTTTTTATTTTTCCCTTTTGCGAAGTCAGTCAGTCAGTCTGACAGTCAATCAGTCAAGCACTCAGTCATTCAGTCTCAGTCAGTCAGTCCAGTCAGTCAGTCACTCAGTCAGTCAGTTAGTCCTTCAGCCAGTCAGTCAAGCAGTCAGTCATTTAGTCTCAGTCAGTCAGTCATTCAGTCAGTCAGTCAGTCAGGCAGTCAGTCAGTCAGTCAGTCGGTCAGTCCTGTGCAGTCAGTTAGTCACTAAAGCAGTCAGTCAGTCTCAGTCAGTCAGTCAGTCAGTCAGTCCAGTCCAGTCTCAGTCAGTCAGTCAGTCTCGGTCAGTCAGTCAGTCTGTCATTCAGTCAGTCAGTCAGTCAGGCAGTCAGTCAGTCGGTCAGCCTTATTCAGTCAGTCTGTCAGTCAGTCAGTCAGTCAGCCTTATTCAGTCAGTCTGTCAGTCATCCTTATTCAGTCAGTCTGTCAGTCAGTCAGTCGGTCAGTCCTGTCCAGTCAGTTAGTCAGTCAAGCAGTCAGTCAGGTAGTCATGCAGTCAGTCAGTCAGTGTCAGTCAGTCATTTAGTCATTCAGTCAGTCAGTGAAATAGCCAGTCAGAGAGTCAAGCAGTCAGTCAGTCAGTCTCAGTCAGTCAGTTAGTCAGTCAGTCAGTCAGTCAGTCAGTCAGTCCAGTCTCAGTCAGTCAGGCAGTTAGTCAGTCAGTCTCGGTCAGTCAGTGAGTCAGTCAGTCAGTATCAGTCAGTCAGTGAGTCAGTCTGTCAGTCAGGCAGTATCAGTCAGGCAGTAAGACTCCGCTCGACAGAACTCCGATAGCCTAATGGCTAGACCGCTGGTCTTCCAAGCGAGTGGCCTTTGTTCGAGTCCCAGCCGGAGCGAATATCTTCAATGTATATATTTCTTTTCTAATTTGAAAATTCTTTTTTTTTTCAATTTCTTTCCTTTGCAATTATTGATTATTTATGTAGGGAAGAAAATTCTGAGTCAGTTTAATTTTTCGACACAAAGATTTCAAAGTGTTTAAATAAACAATTACCAAGGTGCATTTTTTGTTTTTATTATATTTAAAACTCCCACCGACAGAGCTCCCATAGACTAATGGCTAGAGTGTTAGGCTTCCAAGCGCGTGGCCCTGGGTTCGAGTCCCAGCCTGAACGAAAATCTTCAATGTATACTTTTAGTTTCTAATTTGAAATTTCTTCTTCTTTTTTTTTTAATTTTTCTCTTTTGCGAATATTGATTATTTATGTAGGGACAAAAATTCTGAGTCAGTTTAATTATTCGACCTGTAAATTTCAAAGTGTTTGAATCAATAATTACCAAGTTGCATTTTTTGTTTTTATTATATTTAAGACTTCCATCGACAGAGCTCCGATAGCCTAATGGCTAGACCGTTGGGTTCCAAGCGCGTGGTACTGGGTTCGAGTCCCGGCCGGAACGAAAATCTTCCATGTATGTATTTCTCTTCTAATTTGAAGATTCTTTTTTTTTTTCAATTTCTTTCTTTTGCAAATATGGATTATTTATGTACGGAAGAAAATTCTGAGTCAGTTTAATCATTCGACCTTTAGATTTCAAAGATTTTAGATCAATAATTACTAAGGTGCATTTTTTGTTTTTATTATAATTAAGACACCGATCAACAGAGATCCGATAGTATATTGGCGAGAGCGTTGGGCTTCCATGAGTGTCGCCCTGGGTTCAAATCCCAGCCGGAAAGGAAATCTTAAATGCGAATATTTTTTTCTAATTTTATAATTCTTTTTTTTTTATTTTTCCCTTTTGCGAAGTCAGTCAGTCAGTCTGACAGTCAATCAGTCAAGCACTCAGTCATTCAGTCTCAGTCAGTCAGTCCAGTCAGTCAGTCACTCAGTCAGTCAGTTAGTCCTTCAGCCAGTCAGTCAAGCAGTCAGTCATTTAGTCTCAGTCAGTCAGTCATTCAGTCAGTCAGTCAGTCAGGCAGTCAGTCAGTCAGTCAGTCGGTCAGTCCTGTGCAGTCAGTTAGTCACTAAAGCAGTCAGTCAGTCTCAGTCAGTCAGTCAGTCAGTCAGTCCAGTCCAGTCTCAGTCAGTCAGTCAGTCAGTCTCGGTCAGTCAGTCAGTCAGTCATTCAGTCAGTCAGTCAGTCAGGCAGTCAGTCAGTCGGTCAGCCTTATTCAGTCAGTCTGTCAGTCAGTCAGTCAGTCAGCCTTATTCAGTCAGTCTGTCAGTCAGTCAGTCGGTCAGTCCTGTCCAGTCAGTTAGTCAGTCAAGCAGTCAGTCAGGTAGTCAAGCAGTCAGTCAGTCATTGTCAGTCAGTCATTTAGTCATTCAGTCAGTCAGTGAAATAGCCAGTCAGAGAGTCAAGCAGTCAGTCAGTCAGTCTCAGTCAGTCAGTTAGTCAGTCAGTCAGTCAGTCAGTCAGTCAGTCCAGTCTCAGTCAGTCAGGCAGTTAGTCAGTCAGTCTCGGTCAGTCAGTGAGTCAGTCAGTCAGTATCATTCAGTCAGTGAGTCAGTCTGTCAGTCAGGCAGTATCAGTCAGGCAGTAAGACTCCGCTCGACAGAACTCCGATAGCCTAATGGCTAGACCGCTGGTCTTCCAAGCGAGTGGCCTTTGTTCGAGTCCCAGCCGGAGCGAATATCTTCAATGTATATATTTCTTTTCTAATTTGAAAATTTTTTTTTTTTTCAATTTCTTTCCTTTGCAATTATTGATTATTTATGTAGGGAAGAAAATTCTGAGTCAGTTTAATTTTTCGACACGAAGATTTCAAAGTGTTTAAATAAACAATTACCAAGGTGCATTTTTTGTTTTTATTATATTTAAAACTCCCACCGACAGAGCTCCCATAGACTAATGGCTAGAGTGTTAGGCTTCCAAGCGCGTGGCCCTGGGTTCGAGTCCCAGCCTGAACGAAAATCTTCAATGTATACTTTTAGTTTCTAATTTGAAATTTCTTCTTCTTTTTTTTTAATTTTTCTCTTTTGCGAATATTGATTATTTATGTAGGGAGAAAAATTCTGAGTCAGTTTAATTATTCGACCTGTAAATTTCAAAGTGTTTGAATCAATAATTACCAAGGTGCATTTTTTGTTTTTATTATATTTAAGACTTCCATCGTCAGAGCTCCGATAGCCTAATGTCTAGACCGTTGGGTTCCTAGCGCGTGGTACTGGGTTCGAGTCCCGGCCGGAAAGGAAATCTTAAATGCAAATATTTTTTTCTAATTTTATAATTCTTTTTTTTTTTTTTTTCCCTTTTGCGAAGTCAGTCAGTCAGTCTGACAGTCAATCAGTCAAGCACTCAGTCATTCTGTCTCAGTCAGTCAGTCCAGTCAGTCAGTCACTCAGTCAGTCAGTTAGTCCTTCAGCCAGTCAGTCAAGCAGTCAGTCATTTAGTCTCAGTCAGTCAGTCATTCAGTCAGTCAGTCAGTCCTGTGCAGTCAGTTAGTCACTAAAGCAGTCAGTCAGTCTCAGTCAGTCAGTCAGTCAGTCAGTCCAGTAAAGTCTCAGTCAGTCAGTCAGTCAGTCTCGGTCAGTCAGTCAGTCAGTCATTCAGTCAGTCAGTCAGTCAGGCAGTCAGTCAGTCGGTCAGCCTTATTCAGTCAGTCTGTCAGTCAGTCAGTCAGTCAGCCTTATTCAGTCAGTCTGTCACTCATCCTTATTCAGTCAGTCTGTCAGTCAGTCAGTCGGTCAGTCCTTTCCAGTCAGTCAGTCATTCAGGCAGTCAGTCAGTCAGTCAGTCGGTCAGTCCTGTGCAGTCAGTTAGTCACTAAAGCAGTCAGTCAGTCTCAGTCAGTCAGTCAGTCAGTCAGTCCAGTCCAGTCTCAGTCAGTCAGTCAGTCAGTCTCGGTCAGTCAGTCAGTCAGTCATTCAGTCAGTCAGTCAGTCAGGCAGTCAGTCAGTCGGTCAGCCTTATTCAGTCAGTCTGTCAGTCAGTCAGTCAGTCAGCCTTATTCAGTCAGTCTGTCACTCATCCTTATTCAGTCAGTCTGTCAGTCAGTCAGTCGGTCAGTCCTGTCCAGTCAGTTAGTCAGTCAAGCAGTCAGTCAGGTAGTCAAGCAGTCAGTCAGTCAGTGTCAGTCAGTCATTTAGTCATTCAGTCAGTCAGTGAAATAGCCAGTCAGAAAGTCAAGCAGTCAGTCAGTCAGTCTCAGTCAGTCAGTTAGTCAGTCAGTCAGTCAGTCAGTCAGTCAGTCCAGTCTCAGTCAGTCAGGCAGTTAGTCAGTCAGTCTCGGTCAGTCAGTGAGTCAGTCAGTCAGTATCAGTCAGTCAGTGAGTCAGTCTGTCAGTCAGGCAGTATCAGTCAGGCAGTAAGACTCCGCTCGACAGAACTCCGATAGCCTAATGGCTAGACCGCTGGTCTTCCAAGCGAGTAGCCTGGGTTCGAGTCCCAGCCGGAACGAATATCTTCAATGTATATATTTCTTTTCTAATTTGAAAATTCTTTTTTTTTTCAATTTCTTTCCTTTGCAATTATTGATTATTTATGTAGGGAAGAAAATTCTGAGTCAGTTTAATTTTTCGACACGAAGATTTCAAAGTGTTTAAATAAACAATTACCAAGGTGCATTTTTTGTTTTTATTATATTTAAAACTCCCACCGACAGAGCTCCCATAGACTAATGGCTAGAGTGTTAGGCTTCCAAGCGAGTGGCCCTGGGTTCGAGTCCCAGCCTGAACGAAAATCTTCAATGTATACTTTTAGTTTCTAATTTGAAATTTCTTCTTCTTTTTTTTTTAATTTTTCTCTTTTGCGAATATTGATTATTTATGTAGGGAGAAAAATTCTGAGTCAGTTTAATTATTCGACCTGTAAATTTCAAAGTGTTTGAATCAATAATTACCAAGGTGCATTTTTTGTTTTTATTATATTTAAGACTTCCATCGACAGAGCTCCGATAGCCTAATGGCTAGACCGTTGGGTTCCAAGCGCGTGGTACTGGGTTCGAGTCCCGGCCGGAACGAAAATCTTCCATGTATATATTTCTCTTCTAATTTGAAGATTCTTTTTTTTTTCAATTTCTTTCTTTTGCAAATATGGATTATTTATGTACGGAAGAAAATTCTGAGTCAGTTTAATCATTCGACCTTTAGATTTCAAAGATTTTAGATCAATAATTACTAAGGTGCATTTTTTGTTTTTATTATAATTAAGACACCGATCAACAGAGATCCGATAGTATATTGGCGAGAGCGTTGGGCTTCCATGAGTGTCGCCCTGGGTTCAAATCCCAGCCAGAAAGGAAATCTTAAATGCAAATATTTTTTTCTAATTTTATAATTCTTTTTTTTTATTTTTCCCTTTTGCGAAGTCAGTCAGTCAGTCTGACAGTCAATCAGTCAAGCACTCAGTCATTCAGTCTCAGTCAGTCAGTCCAGTCAGTCAGTCACTCAGTCAGTCAGTTAGTCCTTCAGCCAGTCAGTCAAGCAGTCAGTCATTTAGTCTCAGTCAGTCAGTCATTCAGTCAGTCAGTCAGTCAGGCAGTCAGTCAGTCGGTCAGTCGGTCAGTCCTGTGCAGTCAGTTAGTCACTAAAGCAGTCAGTCAGTCTCAGTCAGTCAGTCAGTCAGTCAGTCCAGTCCAGTCTCAGTCAGTCAGTCAGTCAGTCTCGGTCAGTCAGTCAGTCAGTCATTCAGTCAGTCAGTCAGTCAGGCAGTCAGTCAGTCGGTCAGCCTTATTCAGTCAGTCTGTCAGTCAGTCAGTCAGTCAGCCTTATTCAGTCAGTCTGTCAGTCATCCTTATTCAGTCAGTCTGTCAGTCAGTCAGTCGGTCAGTCCTGTCCAGTCAGTTAGTCAGTCAAGCAGTCAGTCAGGTAGTCAAGCAGTCAGTCAGTCAGTGTCAGTCAGTCATTTAGTCATTCAGTCAGTCAGTGAAATAGCCAGTCAGAGAGTCAAGCAGTCAGTCAGTCAGTCTCAGTCAGTCAGTTAGTCAGTCAGTCAGTCAGTCAGTCAGTCAGTCCAGTCTCAGTCAGTCAGGCAGTTAGTCAGTCAGTCTCGGTCAGTCAGTGAGTCAGTCAGTCAGTATCAGTGAGTCAGTCTGTCAGTCAGGCAGTATCAGTCAGGCAGTAAGACTCCGCTCGACAGAACTCTGATAGCCTAATGGCTAGACCGCTGGTCTTCCAAGCGAGTGGCCCGGGTTCGAGTCCCAGCCGGAGCGAATATCTTCAATGTATATATTTCTTTTCTAATTTGAAAATTCTTTTTTTTTTCAATTTCTTTCCTTTGCAATTATTGATTATTTATGTAGGGAAGAAAATTCTGAGTCAGTTTAATTTTTCGACACGAAGATTTCAAAGTGTTTAAATAAACAATTACCAAGGTGCATTTTTTGTTTTTATTATATTTAAAACTCCCACCGACAGAGCTCCCATAGACTAATGGCTAGAGTGTTAGGCTTCCAAGCGAGTGGCCCTGTGTTCGAGTCCCAGCCTGAACGAAAATCTTCAATGTATACTTTTAGTTTCTAATTTGAAATTTCTTCTTCTTTTTTTTTAAATTTTTCTCTTTTGCGAATATTGATTATTTATGTAGGGAGAAAAATTCTGAGTCAGTTTAATTATTCGACCTGTAAATTTCAAAGTGTTTGAATCAATAATTACCAAGGTGCATTTTTTGTTTTTATTATATTTAAGACTTCCATCGACAGAGCTCCGATAGCCTAATGGCTAGACCGTTGGGTTCCAAGCGCGTGGTACTGGGTTCGAGTCCCAGCCGGAACGAAAATCTTCCATGTATATATTTCTGTTCTAATTTGAAGATTCTTTTTTTTTCAATTTCTTTATTTTGCAAATATGGATTATTTATGTACGGAAGAAAATTCTGAGTCAGTTTAATCATTCGACCTTTAGATTTCAAAGATTTTAGATCAATAATTACTAAAGTGCATTTTTTGTTTTTATTATAATTAAGACACAGATCAACAGAGATCCGATAGTATATTGGCGAGAGCGTTGGGCTTCCATGAGTGTCGCCCTGGGTTCAAATCCCAGCCGGAAAGGAAATCTTAAATGCAAATATTTTTTTCTAATTTTATAATTCTTTTTTTTTTATTTTTCCCTTTTGCGAAGTCAGTCAGTCAGTCTGACAGTCAATCAGTCAAGCACTCAGTCATTCAGTCTCAGTCAGTCAGTCCAGTCAGTCAGTCACTCAGTCAGTCAGTTAGTCCTTCAGCCAGTCAGTCAAGCAGTCAGTCATTTAGTCTCAGTCAGTCAGTCATTCAGTCAGTCAGTCAGTCAGTCAGTCAGTCAGTCGGTCAGTCCTGTGCAGTCAGTTAGTCACTAAAGCAGTCAGTCAGTCAGTCAGTCCAGTCCAGTCTCAGTCAGTCAGTCAGTCAGTCTCGGTCAGTCAGTCAGTCAGTCATTCAGTCAGTCAGTCAGTCAGGCAGTCAGTCAGTCGGTCAGCCTTATTCAGTCAGTCTGTCAGTCAGTCAGTCAGTCAGCCTTATTCAGTCAGTCTGTCAGTCATCCTTATTCAGTCAGTCTGTCAGTCAGTCAGTCGGTCAGTCCTGTCCAGTCAGTTAGTCAGTCAAGCAGTCAGTCAGGTAGTCAAGCAGTCAGTCAGTCAGTGTCAGTCAGTCATTTAGTCATTCAGTCAGTCAGTGAAATAGCCAGTCAGAGAGTCAAGCAGTCAGTCAGTCAGTCTCAGTCAGTCAGTTAGTCAGTCAGTCAGTCAGTCAGTCAGTCAGTCCAGTCTCAGTCAGTCAGGCAGTTAGTCAGTCAGTCTCGGTCAGTCAGTGAGTCAGTCAGTCAGTATCAGTCAGTCAGTGAGTCAGTCTGTCAGTCAGGCAGTATCAGTCAGGCAGTAAGACTCCGCTCGACAGAACTCCGATAGCCTAATGGCTAGACCGCTGGTCTTCCAAGCTAGTGGCCTGGGTTCGAGTCCCAGCCGGAGCGAATATCTTCAATGTATATATTTCTTTTCTAATTTGAAAATTCTTTTTTTTTCAATTTCTTTCCTTTGCAATTATTGATAATTTATGTAGGGAAGAAAATTCTGAGTCAGTTTAATTTTTCGACACGAAGATTTCAAAGTGTTTAAATAAACAATTACCAAGGTGCATTTTTTGTTTTTATTATATTTAAAACTCCCACCGACAGAGCTCCCATAGACTAATGGCTAGAGTGTTAGGCTTCCAAGCGAGTGGCCCTGGGTTCGAGTCCCAGCCTGAACGAAAATCTTCAATGTATACTTTTAATTTCTAATTTGAAAATTCTTCTTCTTTTTTTTTTTAATTTTTCTCTTTTGCGAATATTGATTATTTATGTAGGGAGAAAAATTCTGAGTCAGTTTAATTATTCGACCTGTAAATTTCAAAGTGTTTGAATCAATAATTACCAAGGTGCATTTTTTGTTTTTATTATATTTAAGACTTCCATCGACAGAGCTCCGATAGCCTAATGGCTAGACCGTTGGGTTCCAAGCGCGTGGTACTGGGTTCGAGTCCCGGCCGGAACGAAAATCTTCCATGTATATATTTCTCTTCTAATTTGAAGATTCTTTTTTTTTTCAATTTCTTTCTTTTGCAAATATGGATTATTTATGTACGGAAGAAAATTCTGAGTCAGTTTAATCATTCGACCTTTAGATTTCAAAGATTTTAGATCAATAATTACTAAGGTGCATTTTTTGTTTTTATTATAATTAAGACAATGATCAACAGAGATCCGATAGTATATTGGCGAGAGCGTTGGGCTTCCATGAGTGTCGCCCTGGGTTCAAATCCCAGCCGGAAAGGAAATCTTAAATGCAAATATTTTTTTCTAATTTTATAATTCTTTTTTTTTTATTTTTCCCTTTTGCGAAGTCAGTCAGTCAGTCTGACAGTCAATCAGTCAAGCACTCAGTCATTCAGTCTCAGTCAGTCAGTCCAGTCAGTCAGTCACTCAGTCAGTCAGTTAGTCCTTCAGCCAGTCAGTCAAGCAATCAGTCATTTAGTCTCAGTCAGTCCGTCAGTCAGTCAGTCAGTCAGTCAGGCAGTCAGTCAGTCAGTCAGTCGGTCAGTCCTGTGCAGTCAGTTAGTCACTAAAGCAGTCAGTCAGTCTCAGTCAGTCAGTCAGTCAATCAGTCCAGTCCAGTCTCAGTCAGTCAGTTAGTCAGTCATTCAGTCAGTCAATCAGTCAGGCAGTCAGTCAGTCGGTCAGCCTTATTCAGTCAGTCTGTCAGTCAGTCAGTCAGTCAGCCTTATTCAGTCAGTCTGTCAGTCATCCTTATTCAGTCAGTCTGTCAGTCAGTCAGTCGGTCAGTCCTGTCCAGTCAGTTAGTCAGTCAAGCAGTCAGTCAGGTAGTCAAGCAGTCAGTCAGTGTCAGTCAGTCATTTAGTCATTCAGTCAGTCAGTGAAATAGCCAGTCAGAGAGTCAAGCAGTCAGTCAGTCAGTCTCAGTCAGTCAGTTAGTCAGTCAGTCAGTCAGTCAGTCAGTCAGTCAGTCCAGTCTCAGTCAGTCAGGCAGTTAGTCAGTCAGTCAGTCAGTGAGTCAGTCAGTCAGTATCAGTCAGTCAGTGAGTCAGTCTGTCAGTCAGGCAGTATCAGTCAGGCAGTAAGACTCCGCTCGACAGAACTCCGATAGCCTAATGGCTAGATCGCTGGTCTTCCAAGCGAGTGGCCTGGGTTCGAGTCCCAGCTGGAGCGAATATCTTCAATGTATATATTTCTTTTCTAATTTGAAAATTCTTTTTTTTTTCAATTTCTTTCCTTTGCAATTATTGATTATTTATGTAGGGAAGAAAATTCTGAGTCAGTTTAATTTTTCGACACGAAGATTTCAAAGTGTTTAAATAAACAATTACCAAGGTGCATTTTTTGTTTTTACTATATTTAAAACACCCACCGACAGAGCTCCCATAGACTAATGGCTAGAGTGTTAGGCTTCCAAGCGAGTGGCCCTGGGTTCGAGTCCCTGCCTGAACGAAAATCTTCAATGTATACTTTTAGTTTCTAATTTGAAATTTCTTCTTCTTTTTTTTTAATGTTTCTCTTTTGCGAATATTGATTATTTATGTAGGGAGAAAAATTCTGAGTCAGTTTAATTATTCGACCTGTAAATTTCAAAGTGTTTGAATCAATAATTACCAAGGTGCATTTTTTGTTTTTATTATATTTAAGACTTCCATCGACAGAGCTCCGATAGCCTAATGGCTAGACTGTTGGGTTCCAAGCGCGTGGTACTGGGTTCGAGTCCCGGCCGGAACGAAAATCTTCCATGTATATATTTCTCTTCTAATTTGAAGATTCTTTTTTTTTTCAATTTCTTTCTTTTGCAAATATGGATTATTTATGTACGGAAGAAAATTCTGAGTCAGTTTAATCATTCGACCTTTGGATTTCAAAGTTTTTAGATCAATAATTACTAAGGTGCATTTTTTGTTTTTATTATAATTAAGACACCGATCAACAGAGATCCGATAGTATATTGGCGAGAGCGTTGGGCTTCCATGAGTGTCGCCCTGGGTTCAAAACCCAGCCGGAAAGGAAATCTTAAATGCAAATATTTTTTTCTAATTTTATAATTCTTTTTTTTTTATTTTTTCCCTTTTGCGAAGTCAGTCAGTCAGTCTGACAGTCAATCAGTCAAGCACTCAGTCATTCAGTCTCAGTCAGTCAGTCCAGTCAGTCAGTCACTCAGTCAGTCAGTTAGTCCTTCAGCCAGTCAGTCAAGCAGTCAGTCATTTAGTCTCAGTCAGTCAGTCATTCAGTCAGTCAGTCAGGCAGTCAGTCAGTCAGTCAGTCGGTCAGTCCTTCGCAGTCAGTTAGTCACTAAAGCAGTCAGTCAGTCTCAGTCAGTCAGTCAGTCAGTCAGTCCAGTCCAGTCTCAGTCAGTCAGTCAGTCAGACTCGGTCAGTCAGTCAGTCAGTCATTCAGTCAGTCAGTCAGTCAGGCAGTCAGTCAGTCGGTCAGCCTTATTCAGTCAGTCTGTCAGTCAGTCACTCAGTCAGCCTTATTCAGTCAGTCTGTCAGTCATCCTTATTCAGTCAGTCTGTCAGTCAGTCAGTCGGTCAGTCCTGTCCAGTCAGTCAAGCAGTCAGTCAGGTAGTCAAGCAGTCAGTCAGTCAGTGTCAGTCAGTCATTTAGTCATTCAGTCAGTCAGTGAAATAGCCAGTCAGAGAGTCAAGCAGTCAGTCAGTCAGTCTCAGTCAGTCAGTCAGTCAGTCAGTCAGTCAGTCAGTCCAGTCTCAGTCAGTCAGGCAGTTAGTCAGTCAGTCTCGGTCAGTCAGTGAGTCAGTCAGTCAGTATCAGTCAGTCAGTGAGTCAGTCTGTCAGTCAGGCAGTATCAGTCAGGCAGTAAGACTCCGCTCGACAGAACTCCGATAGCCTAATGGCTAGACCGCTGGTCTTCCAAGCGAGTGGCCTGGGTTCGAGTCCCAGCCGGAGCGAATATCTTCAATGTACATATTTCTTTTCTAATTTGAAAATTCTTTTTTTTTTTCAATTTCTTTCCTTTGCAATTATTGATTATTTATGTAGGGAAGAAAATTCTGAGTCAGTTTAATTTTTCGACACGAAGATTTCAAAGTGTTTAAATAAACAATTACCAAGGTGCATTTTTTGTTTTTATTATATTTAAAACTCCCACCGACAGAGCTCCCATAGACTAATGGCTAGAGTGTTAGGCTTCCAAGCGAGTGGCCCTGGGTTCGAGTCCCAGCCTGAACGAAAATCTTCAATGTATACTTTTAGTTTCTAATTTGAAATTTCTTCTTCTTTTTTTTTTAATTTTTCTCTTTTGCGAATATTGATTATTAATGTAGGGAGAAAAATTCTGAGTCAGTTTAATTATTCGACCTGTAAATTTCAAAGTGTTTGAATCAATAATTACCAAGGTGCATTTTTTGTTTTTATTATATTTAAGACTTCCATCGACAGAGCTCCGATAGCCTAATGGCTAGACCGTTGGGTTCCAAGCGCGTGGTACTGGGTTCGAGTCCCGGCCGGAACGAAAATCTTCCATGTATATATTTCTCTTCTAATTTAAAGATTCTTTTTTTTTCAATTTCTTTCTTTTGCAAACATGGATTATTTATGTACGGAAGAAAATTCTGAGTCAGTTTAATCATTCGACCTTTGGATTTCAAAGATTTTAGATCAATAATTACTAAGGTGCATTTTTTGTTTTTATTATAATTAAGACACCGATCAACAGAGATCCGATAGTATATTGGCGAGAGCGTTGGGCTTCCATGACTGTCGCCCTGGGTTCAAATCCCAGCCGGAAAGGAAATCTTAAATGCAAATATTTCTTTCTAATTTTATAATTCTTTTTTTTTTATTTTTCCCTTTTGCGAAGTCAGTCAGTCAGTCAGTCCAGTCAGTCAGTCTATCAGTCAGTCAGTTAGTCCTTCAGCCAGTCAGTCAAGCAGTCAGTCATTTAGTCTCAGTCAGTCAGTCATTCAGTCAGGCAGTCAGTCAGGCAGTCAGTCAGTCAGTCAGTCGGTCAGTCCTGTGCAGTCAGTTAGTCACTAAAGCAGTCAGTCAGTATCAGTCAGTCAGTCAGTCAGTCAGTCCAGTCCAGTCTCAGTCAGTCAGTCAGTCAGACTCGGTCAGTCAGTCAGTCAGTCATTCAGTCAGTCAGTCAGTCAGGCAGTCAGTCAGTCGGTCAGCCTTATTCAGTCAGTCTGTCAGTCAGTCAGTCAGTCAGCCTTATTCAGTCAGTCTGTCAGTCATCCTTATTCAGTCAGTCTGTCAGTCAGTCAGTCGGTCAGTCCTGTCCAGTCAGTCAAGCAGTCAGTCAGGTAGTCAAGCAGTCAGTCAGTCAGTGTCAGTCAGTCATTTAGTCATTCAGTCAGTCAGTGAAATAGCCAGTCAGAGAGTCAAGCAGTCAGTCAGTCAGTCAGTCAGTCAGTCAGTCCAGTCTCAGTCAGTCAGGCAGTTAGTCAGTCAGTCTCGGTCAGTCAGTGAGTCAGTCAGTCAGTATCAGTCAGTCAGTGAGTCAGTCTGTCAGTTAGGCAGTATCAGTCAGGCAGTAAGACTCCGCTCGACAGAACTCCGATAGCCTAATGGCTAGACCGCTGGTCTTCCAAGCGAGTGGCCTGGGTTCGAGTCCCAGCCGGAGCGAATATCTTCAATGTATATATTTCTTTTCTAATTTGAAAATTCTTTTTTTTTTCAATTTCTTTCCTTTGCAATTATTGATTATTTATGTAGGGAAGAAAATTCTGAGTCAGTTTAATTTTTCGACACGAAGATTTCAAAGTGTTTAAATAAACAATTACCAAGGTGCATTTTTTGTTTTTATTATATTTAAAACTCCCACCGACAGAGCTCCCATAGACTAATGGCTAGAGTGTTAGGCTTCCAAGCGAGTGGCCGTGGGTTCGAGTCCCAGCCTGAACGAAAATCTTCAATGTATACTTTTAGTTTCTAATTTGAAATTTCTTCTTCTTTTTTTTTTAATTTTTCTCTTTTGCGAATATTGATTATTAATGTAGGGAGAAAAATTCTGAGTCAGTTTAATTATTCGACCTGTAAATTTCAAAGTGTTTGAATCAATAATTACC